>NC_044551.1:32411872-32772367 GCF_007565055.1 Rhinopithecus roxellana | reverse complement strand
GCAGGACAAACATGGAGAAGATGGGGGCCCTCTCCTTGGAGAGGTGATGCTTAGTTTGGAAGGTCAAAGACTCAAATAACACTGCACGAATGCTTCCAAAACAGCTAACACACGAGGGCACATGAAGAGCATGCAAACTGAATGGCACAGTGTAAACAGAAGAGGAGCCAAATTTCACTAGGACCAGTTTTGACATTTACTGGCCACTGTGTGTGCAATGTTAAAGACTAGAGATAGAAAAACATGATTTTTCTATCCTCAAGGAGCTTAAAAATGGGATGTGGAGACAGACATGGAATCCCAGATGTGGTCGGTGCTAAGACAAAGGTAACCCAGGTGCTAGGAATCCAGAAGGAGACGAGTCAGGCAGGGCTTCCCAGAGCTGAATGTTAGAGCATAAGAAAGGTGTCAGTGGTGGTTGAGGGGTGGTAGGAGGAATGCAAAGCTGAGAAGACATGTTCCAGGTCACACAGGTCATCACTGGTAATGCTAAAATGTGAACCCAATCTTTCTGGCTCTAAATCCCTTATAATTTCCACTATAACAGGTTGTCTCCCAAGTCAGGAAAGATAGATTATTTGCTATATGTAGATACTACATTTTAGGCTTGGCTTCTACCCTTTAACTGTACGAATCTTGACTATTATTTACATAAGAACTTAAATAATTGACCCAATATGGAAACTTTAAGTGGTTTACTGTTTTCTGCTGAAGCCTAAAATTTGGCCTAAAGCAAGGACTCATTAAATATTTGATGAATAAGCTGAATGAACGAAGGAATGAGTGTATACCTCCATGAATAAATGATGAGACTGTGGAGATAGACGGGAGTAGAGACATGAAAGACGTGGAAGAGATAAGTCGAAAATAGAGTTTTGAGAGAAGGAGGGTCATGAAATAGAAAATAAAAATCAAGAAGAGCAAATAGAAACGCAAGGAGGGAAAAACAATTAGGTTAGGCATGTTACTCTCATAGCTTCAGTCAATGAAAGCTGTAATATCAGTACCAGCCCAGTGTAGTTTATTGAACATTTACTATGTGCCAGGTCTCATATTTTTTTTTTGTACATATGGCTAATCCTTATTACAGACCTGCAGGTCAGGTGGTATTTTTCCATTGGATAGTTGATGAAACAGTGTAAGGAAGGTTTGTAACCTGGCATAGCAAAAATTGGAGATTGGATTAAAATCCAGATCACTTGATCTAAAGACCCTTGTTATTTTCAATATATTCCCTTCCAATGAGCTACTAATTCTAAGCATCAGCCACATGCAGTAAGCACAACCTTTTTCTAAGTTTACAATATAGGGGTCATCCTAAACCTTTAATCTAGATTGTAATGTATGAAAAAGTAGGTAGTTTCAAGGAAACTATTTCTGGGAAATTAATGTATTGGCTTGGATTATAACATTCAAAGTTGGAGAAATTCAATTATTCACTTACTCTTCATTATTTATTGACCATCAGTTCATTTTCTAAGTGTAAGAGTTGCCAGTGAGACCAAGTCCTTGCCTTCAGAAACATTAGCTTTTAGATGAGGATGAGCAGAGAAACACACACACAAATAATATAAATAAAAATTTTAGATTGTGATAAGCCTATGAAGAGAATGAAGGCAAGCCACAAAGTAGCCCTTGACTGTGGGGTGGAGGAGCTACTAAAGGTGACCCAGGGAGACCCTCTTCCCTGAGCAGTGGTCTGAGGGTGAGATGAGCCAGGAGTGAGCATATCTGAGGTATCTGTGGTTCTCAAGAGAAGAACAGGTACAAAAACCCTGAGAAGAGAGTAAGCACAACGAGTTTAATCAACAGAAGTCCCCAGTGTGACTTGATCCTAGTGGATGAGAACAGTCAGAACAGGAGTTGAGAGCTGTGGACAAGTAGTCAGGGGACAAAACAGATATGATGTTGTAGACCACAGTAAGGACTGCATTTTATCTGAATAGGAATTCATTAGATTTGTACACAAGGAATTTCCTTTCTTAATGGACCATAGATTTTAGATGGCATGGTAGACAGAAGGAGACCAGTGAATGGCTATTACCTGCATCCAGGTGCAAGGTGATAATGGCAGGGACTAAAGTGGGAGAAGTGAAGATGATGAAAACTTGGTAAAATCTTGAAATATATTTTAGATGTACAGTTGATGGGATTTGCTGATGGAGTGGCTGTAGGGTCAGAAAAAAGAGGAATCAAGGATAACTCCTGAGATTTTGACTTAATTGGCAAGAATTAAGTCCCACTTCCTGAGATGGGGAAATAGGTTGGGTATGAGGGGGAAATGAGTTCTATGTAATTCATATGTATGAGGTGATGCATATTAAATACATACGGATGTCAAACAGTAGGACTCAGGAATGTAAGGCTCAGAGGGCAAGTCAGATCTGGAGATGATAATGAAGACATCATCATCACATTGAGATTTAAAGCTTCGGGTTCAGAAGAGATCACCAAGGGAGTGTGCAAATAAAAAGGAGAAGAGGAGTAAAAACAAGGCCTTGGGACATATGAATGGAGGCCCAGTTGAGAAGGAAAGACTAGCATAGGTAAAAGGAAGATGAGGGGTGTGTGAGGTATGGAAACCTGGGGAAGAAAGTGTTTCAAGAAGAAGGCAGTGGTAACTTGTATGACATATGACTAAGAGGCCAAATAAAATGAGAAAGCAGAATTTGCCATGGTATACAGCCCCAGGTTTCTGTGTAGGTATTTAGATTGTGCCCTGCACAAGAATCCCTGGCTGAATGGGTGAGGGGAGGCTGAAATCCGGCCCCTGCATCTGTTCGCCAATACTCTGCACTCCTTCCTGCCTCAGGCACTTCATACCTGCTGTTTGCTCTACCTGGGACAGCCTCCCATCATTCTCCCCTTTCCACCAGCCCTCCCCTCTTAACCTAATCAATCTCTTCTCCTTTCTTTAAGCCTCAGCTTAAACAACTTTTTCTTCCACCTGGAAACCTTTCCTGACTGCCCAAACTCTGTATTTTTCATTAGTAACAGCAGAAGTGTAATTACGTCTCTTACTGGATGCTTAATCTTTCCTAATCTGTTTCCCCTGGTACTATATTAGTTCCGGGAATGCAGGACAATGTATTTCTTGTTCACCTTATGATCCCCAGAGCCCAGCATGGTGCCTGACACAGAGACCCTCAATACCTCTTTGTTAAATGAGTGAGTGAATACATGAATGAATGAATGAATGAATGGTCAGACGGACAAAACCTTGTTGAAGCCTTTGTTTCCTTGAGAACTAAATTTTGAACATAGAATCTTGCTTCAGCCTCAGTTAGACTGATGTGCTTATTAGCAACTTTCTACTGAATTCTGATGACTCTTCTCCCAAAGCCTCTCAGTTTGCCTCCAGGGCAGCTGGGTCTGTTGCCTCTTTGGTAAGATGATGATCCTAGATTGCAGTAGGGGACACATCTACTTCTGTGTTTCTACATCATCTATGTTAATGTTAAGACTCTTCAGTTGTGCTTTCATGTTGCCCAGCAACCCTGCCATGCACATGATGGGGGCATCCTGATCACCAGAACCAAGTTTGGTTTCCTGTTACTAGCTCAATAAATCCAAGGGGAAAGAGGTGACAGTTGGTCATATGAGACAGTGGATCTCAGCCTTTTTTCTTCTATTACACTCATGATATTCACACTAATAACATGTTCCCAAAGTTTAGCCATATTTTGATCCCCCCAAAAGGCTTCACCCCACAAAATAAGAGTACCAGGAAATATAACCATTTAAATAGGCACAATTCAAAAGTGGATCAGTAAAGGTCATAAATATAGTAAGGCTGATGATTAGTAAAATTTGTCCTAAGCTAGAAGCAGATCTATCCTTTTCTTTCCTATAAGAAAATATTGGATTGCAGGTGAAGGACAATGTTAGAAATCTCATAATAGCCTTGAATTGGCTATAATAAACATAAAAATGTCTATAATACACACAAAATTTTGTTTTCATCATAAAAACAAGTAGGTCTTTATGTTTCATCATGAATAATATCCCTATTTTGACAATTACCACAATTATATTTTTCACAAGCTTTAATTTTTAAGAATGTCAGTGTTGTGGTAGGAAGCACTTTTGAGAATTAATCATGAGTTCTGGCTTTAATGCTCAAATAAAGGGAAACAATGGCTCCTTATGTCCTTAAGTAGCACCATGGTACTTGCTAAGGGTTGTCAATAGAATTTCACAGGTGGGTTTTGCGTGACAATACTAGTTTAGTGGCTAAGGAACACATCGGGAAGGCCAAGAGCACCTCTTCCTTTGATGCTGTAGAGAGCGATTCTCAAAGTGTGGTCCCCTGACTAGCAGCAATAGCATCACTTTGGAACATATTGGACATACAAATGATCAAACTTCACTCCAGATGTACTGAATCAGAAACTCTGGGGTGGGATCCAGCAATCTATATTTTAACAACGCCCCCAGGTAATTTTGGTGCACTCTACAGTTTGAGAAACACTAAATCTAGAATAGCAGCATATTTGTTCACTAAGGAGAGAATAAATATAAGACTTTAAAATATGGAACCAAGTTAAAAAAAAATGCATGATCCATGATTTTCAATCCACCAAGACACTACAGAAAATGTAGCTATCACAGTAGAAACAGCAGTCAAGGGTGGGAGGGAGGAAGTGGGTTACAAGACTTTTCTAAAACTAAAAGGTACAATTTCTCCAAATACAAGACTGAAACAAATTAAAAGTCAAACAATAAAATATGATATATAATAAAGGAAAGTTGGCTTCTACACATGCAGTAACTAAATCTATTCAAAACAAAAACATCGGTAATTGGCAGCTGGCATGAAGTCATCAGGAGATGCCTGCCGAGAGATTCCCACCAATGTCCTAGTTAAAAATTACATATAACATGCCCATATATAAGCTTGTTATTGAGAAGTGTGAGAACATCAAGTATGGCATAGTTCTTGAATCCTCCCCCAAGAAAGATGGGCAGATATGAAGAGCTGAAATTATTTCCCAAGATATTAGGGTATAGGGTGAAATCCCAGTCTTAATACCCACTTCATCTCTCCCACACGACAGCTGGCAGCATAGGCTGAAGACAGATCCCTGAACTGGGCTATGGGAGCATCCAAAAGGAATGAGAGACTTG
This sequence comes from Rhinopithecus roxellana, assembly GCF_007565055.1. Classification (NCBI taxonomy): domain Eukaryota; kingdom Metazoa; phylum Chordata; class Mammalia; order Primates; family Cercopithecidae; genus Rhinopithecus; species Rhinopithecus roxellana. The sequence goes on along the minus strand of NC_044551.1, from coordinate 32,767,240 downwards.
ATACCACTCCCCGCCACCCCGCCCCGCCGCTTGTTCTGGAAAATTTTGCACTCAAATTAAGGAGATAAGGAGATCAGGCCAATATTTTCAAACCTCCCAAGGGCAAGCCACCTGAATTCATGAGGACACCATGGTAGCAAGTAACAAAAACTAATCCCTGCCTAGTTAAAGAGAAAAAAAGAAATGTATTATGAGACTACAGAGATATCTTATCAAGGATGGAAATTAACTGGGTCTCAGGGTGCAATTAGAACTAGGAAGCTGAAAGAAATTTTCTCTGTTTCTCCCTTTCTCTCAAACCTGTCTGTGTGCCTGCTTCATTCTTTATCTACATCTCTGAAACACATGACTGAATTGGCCATCCCCAGAATGAGTCTATACAATGATGTTCAACTTGTAGCCTCATATTATCAGATAGCCTGATTCTATTCTCTCTTGGTGACAGATTCTGAGAAAGTGAATCTGCTTGACCTTGCTTGTGTCATGTACAGCCTTGACTCAAACTTCCTCAACTGGGTATTGCCACTGGTTACAAAAATGAATCCTGGGCTGGGGTCTATGGAAGGGAAAGGCAGCAGGCAGTTCACAGACTAACATGGAAGAAGATAGCTCTGTGGCTGGAAAGATACATTAAGATGACTCGTACCCTATCAGAAAAGCATATCACCATAAATAAACCAATTGACTCTATCTGAAAAACTCTCAGGGAAGGAGTGGTTAATGGGGCTAATCTAAAGATAGAGAAATATTAATAATATCTCTTATGGCAATCGTTTTCAATATAGTGGTTCACTGGGATGAACTGAGAAGCAAATACATGGCCATTCACCAGAGCTTGCAATCTTTGAGCTAAGTGAGCATGATCATACCAAATCCACATGGTAAAATATAGAAAATCTTTGGAAAGCACTATGGTGCAACTCAAGAATACAAGAAACCATTATTTTCACTTATTTGAGTTTTAAAGCCAGGACTACACCATTTATTCCCAGCAGTATTTTTTACTACAGTATATGATATCCCTAAAAGTTAAAGTTCTTGATAAATATAATAGAGCAGCTGTCAAAATAGAGATTTTTCTTGTTGAGGAAAAAGCCCATTTTTTTCTATGCTGATGAAAGCAAGATTTTTGATGCGTTGGTGGGATTCAATGTAAACAAGTTTACAAGCTGCCCATATGAACTATCTTGGATGAATAACTAAGATTTGCCTAAAATTTTCTACTATTATCAGAAAAGAGGAAATATGGTGAATGTAATTTTTCGGGGGCCAAAAGTATGATATAAACTTTAAGACTCTTTCCATATTTGATGAAATAATGAATCATGCTTATTATGGACTTGTTTGAAAAAGTATTTTGAAGTTCTACTTTCTTTTAAAATCTCTCAAGGATTTCCTGGATAAATACTTTTCATATATATTTTCTTATTTATGCACATGACTTTAGTAATTCTAGATTTGTTTCTGGTGACTCAGTTTTTGTTCTATAATTTTATGAATATGTCTATACAAAGGAGATTAAATTGCCTCACCATACAATGTAACCAATCACTCTTACAAACTATTTCATAAAATAGTGCCTTGAAGTCAGATTAGGAACTAATCCCCCCTTTCAAGGTTAGTCTCAAAGAAAGCAATCAATTGGCTGTAGACACAAAAAGGTACTTTCATTCCCCCAAACATAATTCATTTTGACTCTATAATAGGCCTTGGGATTTCTGACTGTGATGACTTGTGACTTAACTGTGTTAAGGTTGATAAAAGAAAATTATCTGATTGGATGGCAAATTAGACCATTCTAAGTCAATAGCATTTTAGTCTCAATGACTTTGTTAGATTATAATACAGTCAAAAACAGAGCTTTAGCGGAATGAGATATAGATCTGGTAAGTTTTGTTTTTGTTTTGTTTGAGATGGTGTTCATTCAAAGCTGGAATGCAGTGGTGTGATCACAGTTCACTGCAGCCTTGAACTCCTGGGCTCAAGCAATCCTTCCACCTCAATCTCCTAAGTAGCTAGGATTACAGGTGCACACCACCACACCTAATGTTTTAAAAGATTTTTGTAGAGACAGGGTCTCCCTAGGTTGCCCAGGCTGGTCTTGAACTCTAGCCTTTAGTGATCCTCCTGCCTCTCTCCCAAAGTATTGGGATTATAGGAGTGAGCCACTGCACCTGGCCTCTGGTAAATTTTGATGAAAGGAAACCAAAAGGAAAAGGTTTGGGACATGGGGTGGGGATTCTACTGGAGCAGTATCTAAATGGATGAAATCCATGAAGGACCCAGGAAGCTAGAATTTGGAGCCATCATAGACTTGAGAAGAACACTGAGTAGATAACTGAGTCTACCCAACCACTTTGCAAAATACTAGGGTTCATTCTGTTGTGCATTTGCTCATCATACAAATTCATTCCACAAACACTAATGGAGCATGACTGTAGATGAAATACCATTTCAGACAGTGGAACAAGAGAAGAAAACTCAGTTTCCTAATTTAAAATCCAGAATAGTACCAACTAGACTAAGTTGCCTCTTTGTCCAGGAAACTTTGTGCCACAAATCAAAATAAAGGCAGGTCTTTAGGAGAATCTCATTGCTATCAGAGATGCTCTAAATTTGTAGGAGCCCATCAATTAAGTGTTTAGCACTCAGGTGTTGGTTTATTTTGGATCTTGGGCTTGATGTAATGATTTCTTCTTGAGAAAACTTGTTTTGAGTTTCCAGCTGTTGGGATCAAATCCACAGGGACAAGGGAAGTCAACTTCCTTCCTTGCTTTCTCTCTCTGATTGAAGACAGTTTTGTGAACGCGGTGGGGGGCGGGGGTGGTGGGGATCATGATGGCTTGCAAACTCAGCATCAGCCTCCAATGCTTTTCATGTTTGTTGCTCAGAAAACTGAGATTCAGATTACCATGGTTTGGGAATTGAAATCCTGACAAGAACAATTAAATTCTGGATTTATATTCCTAGCAATTTCATCTTGTCATTTGTGGTTTTCTTCAAATTACAAAACAATTAAATGAAGAATTTGGCAAAGAAATTGAACCAGATGCAAGTTTCTTGTCCCCTCGCCCCCATTCCCTTTTAATGGCAGGAAAAAGAATGTAATTTAAGTCTTCCCAGCTCTTCAGCTGTGGAACAGCTGAACAGGCATCTTGAAGGAGAAAGTGTCTCTTTCACTAAAGAGTGTGATGGAGTGTTTTATCTGCAATGTTGAAGAGGAAAGCCCTTGAAGTACAGAATTCCCTAAGAGAGATGAAACACACACATACTCTAACCACAGCATTTATTATCCTGACATTGCAATTTAGTAAACAAAAGATACAAAAAGTGTCATTCTGGCCTACCTTTTTGTAGATACACATATGAGAGAGTTCCTTGAAAATGTAATGAAGCCAAAAGCTTATTTGAAGACAAATTAAGCCCTGATATCTGAACTGGTCTAACAAATGCCAAATTATGTTGTCATATCCATTTAGATGAATGCCCAGAATTTTAATGTTCTTCTACAGATAGGTGATGCATAAGATCAAATACACTTTATGTACCTTTCACATTCCCTGTATCTGTTTCATCAGAATGGTAAAAAAAACATTTTTGTTGGATTTATCACCTTCATACACTCATTATACCTCTTAAAAATCCTTCAGTTTGTAGCATTAGCAGGGCATTTAACAAACAGGCCCAAAATGCTCTTATAGAGCCTCAGAGGATGAACTCCATGCCATTTGGGAGCAGAATACCTCCAACCAGGTATTCAAGAGCAGACAATTTAAAAGACAGTATACATCATCCAAAGAAAGTTTGCAGGAAGTTTGGCTGTGCACTTCCAAAAATTAAACCCAAATTGTTGCATTGCATTTTATTCTGAAAGAAGTGCAAGAGCTTCTGAATAATGATTTCCTATGCTGAATTACACAGAAAAAGAACTTTTTCATTTTTCCTGACCCATGACTTGATATCAGACAAAAAGCCTGCTGGGTGAAGGAAATGCTATTTGCCTGAGTGGTTCCATTTTTGTCACCATCCACCTTCCTCTATCTTACTGCCAAACACACATGTGGACTTAGAACAAAGAAAATTTTCCTTTCTGAATTTTGCCTCCCCTTCTAAGGAATATGCCAAGATGAGGAAAGCAGTGTTTGGCATTAGTGGATTCCATTAATATTGGCTATAAAACTTACCAGTCATGGGATCTAGGACAAGTTTTTATCTCTGTACCAAAAAGTTTTCATCTTAAAAAAATAGAAAAATATCATTACTTCCATAATAGAGTTATTGTGAGATAATATATGGAACGTCCCAGTGAAGCAGTTCTCAGCAGATGCCTGAATGCTATCATTGTTGATATGAGTTTATGCTAGCTGCAGTCCACCACCTCTGATGACTTAGTATTTGCTCTCTCTTGTCTGTGCTCACAAGATTTAACATCCACACTTGTGATCACCATTTATATAGTCCCTGGAATTTGAATTGAATTGAAAAACATAAATTTTTTTCTTTTCTACAACAACAGTACATGCTCAGATTAAAATTTTAACAAATTTAGATAAGTAAATAAAAATTACCTATAGTCTCATCTCTGTGTAACATTTTGGTGTATGTCCTTCCATGTTTTGTTTAATTACAATGTATGACTATTTTACCTTTAGTAGCTATGATGATTACAGTAAAAATGCACCCAGATAGAGATCAGAAAAAGTCTAAGGTGAAACATTTAAAAGTCCTAGCTGATGTGTCTCCTGATCAATGCAGTGGTCCTGAGTATCTATGGGCAAACATAGATGCTTCCTAAAAAGTCAGGAAAAAAGAGCATCAAAAGACAAGTGTCACTGTGTCACCTGGTGTCTACCATTATTGGAGTCACAGAAACAGCCGTGCCCTTGTAGAAGGAGGGTTCTTTCATTGGGATGTGAAGGAAACAACCGAAGTACAGTGACTGTCATCCCTTATAACCAAGGCAGCATTTGCAATGGTTAAACTGGATATGTTTTTCTTGGCATGGCCAAGCTAAGCTTTTGTCATTCACTGAGCAGACGTCCACCAAATTAGAAACATTGGGACAGGCAATTTCTCTGATGTTTTGGTTTCAACAGTACTGATCTGTAATTATTTCTACAAACAAAAATAAAGTGTTTGACAGAGACATTTAAAGACCTAAAACAACTTTCTTATAGGAAACACATGTGACTTCTCCAAATTAAAACACACTATTATGCTAATAGGAGGACACTCAGCAAGTGGAATTTGCTAGTGATTTGTTGGGGGCCAGGGTAGTGATCAGAAAGTAAGAACTAATTGACTTTTGTTAGCTGTTTTGAACAGATACCAACAGAGCAAAGTCCAACAAATATGTCCTTGGAATGACCCTGTTATACACACAGGGGAAGTATCTGTGTTTTTCATGGGACTGTACAAAGCTGGGCTTTAGAAAACACAATGAAAATGCATTTCTGGTTTGTGTTAGTGCCTTCTCACCTTGTCCCTGAATTGAAATATACAGTTCTTTTTTTCTTTTAAGTTCCATGATACATTTTCAGGACGTGCATGTTTGTCACATAGGTAAATGTGTGCCATGGTGGTTTCTTGCACCTATCAACCAAATATACAGCTCTTTAGACATGAAGTCAAATAGATTTGTATACAAGTATGGTGTGTCTTCTGTGACTTCAGTGTGCAACCTGGTGTAAGAACAGCAATGCCAGCTCTTTCTCAAAAAGCAAAGTTTGTACTCTGTCTAATTTTACTGCCACCTTCAACATCCACCACAATTTCACCAATAAAAAGAAAGAAATTACAAGTCCATACTAATGGCCATTGTACTTGGAGATACAGCGACTTGTATCTGAAAACGAGCCATTGATAAAGCACAGTCACCATCAGAAGGAAGCTTTCACAATGAAACACGTTTAGTGATCAACAGCGCTAAGTTTGAGAAAAACAATGAATTCCATGTTTCATTCCACCTCTAAATGACTGCACACTTCAGGAGTGGTTTCATTCATATGAGGGTAAGTAGCCCACAATGCAAAGAGGAAAGTACAGTGAAGAAACTTTTGCCAAATTCATGCTTTCTTGATTTACTTTTTTAATAAAAATTGAGAAGAATACTGCCAAGATTTTTTCCATCTATCATTAACTTGTATCATTTCCTATCACCATCATTAGTCTTAGGACTCTACCTCCAAATCTTATTTGACTCTATTATAAGCTCTTTTTGCTCCAGGTCTTGCTGGCTTTTTTTCATGGCTAATGTCCCCAAGATCATGGGGGACCTAGAACTGGGTTGTTTTTAAATATGTGTTTTGTTTTCTTTTTGTTTATTACAGGAAATGTTCCCTGTTCCCAATAGCTTTGCCTTTGTAAGTTTACAGAAAATGTGTGAGTTCCATTTCTGCAAGCATCGTCCCCATGTGACTGATTATAGCACTGCATTAAAATGTAAATGGCATCAGGAAGGGACATCACTTTAACCTCTTATCAATTATCACTGCCTCAGTATGAGTCAGGTTATCTGCCTATATCTAGAAAAATTAATCACTCCCTGCTGTGACAGTCCTCATATATTCCAGTTTTCCTAAGCACTTTCTAATTTCATGTAATTTTATCCTTCTCAAAAGGGTGATTTATTAAACTTTTACCTACTTATGACTATTTGTATACATGTGTCAAAGCATGTGTCCTGCTTTTTCCCTCTAGAAGTACAGTACGTGCCTGGGGAGTTTGCATGTTACCAGTTTTAGCAGTCACTGGGCTGTGCCACAGTGCTTTGCACACATGGCTAAACTACCTCCCTGGGCAATGCCTCCTCTAGGGCAAAGACCTTAGCCGGTGCTCAATAAATGCTTACGGAATGATTAGTAAAGATCCTAAGTGGACTAATAAGTTTGGATTTAAAAATTAAACACAACAATGTGTCAACTGGTCTCGGGAAGTGTGACCTAACAGAGAATTATTGAAGAGAATGTGGTCCGGATCAGTAGGAGACACCAGGAGACTTCAAGGGCAGTGGTTCTCAGCCAAGAACCATCTTGCCCCACACCGGGCTTTTGGTAATGTCTGGAGACATACTTTGGTTTTCATGACTGAGGTTGTACTACTGGTATCTAGTGGGTAGAGGCCAGGGATACTGCTGAATATCCTGTACAGCACAGAACAGGCCCCCACAATACAAATTATTTAGCTCCAATTCTCAGTAGTGCCAAGGTTGAGAAACCCTTCTCTAGAGCACTAAGTAGGTAGATTAGGTAGGAGGGGTAGAGGCAGAGCTGAAACAAGAAAAAAAATAACATGTGCTGTGCAACCCAGGCTCTGGCCTAGATATTTTGCATGGATCATCTCCTGTAATCCTGGCAACAAATCCTTGTGGTCAACATTATACCACCCTATCTTATGAATGAAGAAGCCAAGGTTAAGTAACTGACTGAAGGTCACACAGCTGGAAATGGTAGAGCTGGTATTTTTGAACTCAGGATCTTTTACACCCTTAACCACCTCCACAAATCTTGCCTCTACTGGAGATTATTTTTTTAGGGTCTAATTTCCAATTAATAAAATTAAAGCATCATGTCATAGCATGTTAAAATGTAATACGAATAAAACTCATAAACAAATATCATGATGAGAAAAGAGGGACAGAATTACAAAAGGATTCCTGAAATGAAAATCACACATAGGTATGCAATGACCAAAGCTGGCCTTCAAAGTTGGCTTTGACTTCCTAAGTGGACAAAGTGAAAAAGAAATTGTAATCAGTTACACAATGCACATTATAGATGAAATGAAAAGCCCACCAATTGCTCAGGAGTAGCCAGTGTTTCCCAGCTCAGAGGACTGAGAGAAGTTTCTCATAGTCCTCATAAGTAAGCCACTATCTGTATCATCAAGAGTATCTCTATTCGTGTCCTTGGTCCACTTTTTAATGTGTTTTTTTTTCTTTTAAATTTGTTTAAGTTCTTTATAAATGCTGGAGATTAGACCTTTGCCAGATGCATAGTTTGCAAATATTTTCTCCTATTCTGTAGGTTGTCTATTTACTCTGTTGATAGTTTCTTTTGCTGTGTAGAAACTCTTAAGTTTAATCAGAACCCATGTCAATTTATACGCTTTTTTCTGAGATGAAGTCTCTGTCTGTTGCCTAGGCTGGAGTGCAATGGCACTGTCTCGGCTCACTGCAACCTCCACCTCTCGGGTTCAAGCGATTCTCCTGCCTCAGCCTCCTGAATTGCTGGGACTATAGGCACGTGCCACCACACCCGGCTATTTTTTGTATTTTTAGTAGAGATGGGGTTTTGTCATGTTGGCCAGGCTGTTCTCGAACTCCTGACCTCAGGATCCACTAACCTCAGTCTCCCAGAGTGCTGGGATTACAGAATTTATACACTTTTCTAAAGAAGACATATGTGCCACCAACAAGCATATGAAAAAAAGCTAAATATCACTGGTCATTAGAGAAATGCAAATCAAAACCACAATGAGATACCATGTCACAGTCAGAATGGCTATTATTAAAATGTTAAAAAAGTAACAGATGCTGGTAAGGTTGTGGAGAAAAGGAAACACTTTATACTGTTGATGGGAGTGTCAGTTCAACCATTGTGGAAAGATATGGCAAGTCCTCAAAGACATAAAAAATGGCTCCTTATGGTATCTCATTAGAACTCAGTTTACACCTGATGAGGACATAAGACATAAAACTATCATTCAAACCCAGCAATTCCATTACTGGGTAGATACCAAGGGGATTAGAAATCATTCTACCATAAAGACACATGAACATGAATGTTCATTGCAGCACTAGTCACAATAGCAAAGACATGGAATCAACTTAACTACCCATCAATAACAGATTGGATAAAGAAAACATGGCACATATACATCATGGAGTACCATGCAGCCATAAAAGAACAAGATTATGTCCTTTGCAGAAACATGGATGGAGCTGAAAGCCATTATCCTAAGCAAATTAATGCAGAAACAGAAAACCAAATACTGCATGTTCTCATTTATAAGTGGGAACTAAATGATGAGAACTCATGAACACAAAGAAGAGGACAACAGACACTGGGGTCTACTTGAGGGTGGAGGTTGGGAGGCGGAAGAGAAGCAGAAAAGAACTATTGGGTACTAGGCCTAGTGCCTCAGTGACAAAATAATATGTACAAGAAATCCATGTGACCCGAGTTTACCTATGTAACAAACCTGCACATGTACCGCCAAACCTAAAAGTTAAACAGAATATTTTTACAATGAGTAAAACTGTTTTGCTTTGCCATTTCTCTCAGCATCCCTCTGTCCAATAATCCAAAACAGTTTATTAGAAGGGATGGGTTGGACATGGACCAAAAGAGAGCAAAGGTACAAACCGTGACCTGACTACGTTTAAGTACCCAAACCAAGAGGATGGAAAGCTGCAACACCATGAGTCAATCCTCTAGGGACATGGCTCCTCATGGTGCCTCTGTAGAACTCAGTTTCCACACATGTAAAATGAGATGGTTAGCATGTATCTTGTAAGGCAACGGTTTACCACGTTTTAATTCATTCAAGAAGAATTGGATCACTACTCAGTGTTGGCCATTGGGCTGGGGTCTGCACCTAGTTCGCAGAGATAAACATGGCAGAAGGAATCCTTGTCACCAGAGTTATAGCTTGATGAAAGACAGATTCACCTACATATACAACCCCAAATCACACACATAACAGATATTTACAGAGCACCTACAATGGGTTAGCCACTGTAATGCAATGGATATATCTATCATTTTGTTGTTAAAATTTATCACATTAAACAATTTTTTTTTTTTTTTGATTCTTGCATTGAAAGGAACTAAGGTAAATACCCAAGTGACTAAGTGGAGAAGACTCAAATAAGGAGACTTGCAACGGCTCCACCTATTCTTATAAAGGTCTTGCATTTTTAGTTGAGAGAGTGACATTCCTATAGCAGTCGGACTGAATGATGTGGATGGTGTGTAGCACCTAATCTGTACTGCTGGACCCCTGGGCACTTGGATCCATCTACTCATCCATCTAACACCAGGCTACAAGTCATTCAGTTTGGTCCAGATAAAACCAATACCAAGCTTCTACAATACAGGGTCAGGTGGCCATGATATTCCTTTGACTATTCAGTGTTGAATCTAGCAATCCCACAAAACCAATTTGCTCAGTCAATATTACTAGCAGTGTCAGCTTCTCAGCTCTGGCAGAAGGTTGTCTCTACCCCCCTAATCACTGGAACATAATAGAGATTCATTTCCCTTCTGAAAGGAAGCTCTACCAAGAGAAAAGGGAAAGAAAATACATTTTGTAACCTCTGACTAAAATTATTGTATTTCTCTAAAAGCAATAATCTTTACCATTACAATGGCATGACCAGGGCTCCACATCGCATAGTGTTGTTCATTTTCTGTTTGGTTTTTTTTTTGAGATGGAGTCTCACTCTGTCGCCCAGGCTGGAGTGCAGTGGTGCGATCTCAGCTCACTGCAAGCTCCACCTCCTGGGTTCACACCATTCTCCTGCCTCAACCTCTGGAGTAGCTGGGACTACAGGTTCCTGTCAATATGCCCTGCTATTTTTTTGTATTTTTAGTACAGACAGGGTTTCACTATGTTGGTCAGGATGGTCTCGATCTCCTGACCTCGTGATCTGCCCACCTTGGCCTCCCAAAGTGCTGGGATTACAGGTATGAGCCACTGTGCCCGGCCATAGTGTTTGTTTTAATCGGGTACTTTGTCAGTTCCATCCCAGAGTGGATTCATTCTTCTCCAGAAACCTCACCAAATTAGGTTTGATTTTTCCTATGAAATGACATTTGGCTGCACAAACATGCTCAACTGTATTAAAGGATAGCGTGAAGAACATCATCACTTCAGTGATGCGAACCCAGCCCGGTTGAAAAACATCAGAAACTTTCACACTCCCTACACTTTTCCCCCAAAGACTTCAAAAGGTCTAATTCTTTCTCACTTAGGTTCAGTCCATTCCTAGACCTGAGCCGAGAGAGGAGAATGCAAGAGTTTATTTTAAATTATATTTGGCTTAAAAAACCCACTGTGTTTCCAATTCTGAAAACAAAAGTGTAGTTATCTGAAAATACAGAGAAAAGGCTGTGCTCTCTAAATCATGTTATAATCTGTAGGAGGTGGTGGTTGTTGTTGTTGTTGTTAACCACAAACACTACCTAGCACACTGTTAGACAAGATAAGTTATCCAGATAGCCTACTCGACTCAGAGGGAATTTCTATTCTAAAAAAGCAAATATTGGTGTGTGTCTAACAGATGTTCAAACAAAGTACAAAGAGTTTCAGATATAAGATATTTAAAGACATAAAATGACCCTGTTAAGGGTATATATAGTTAATATGCTAGAAGATTCATGAATTTTATTGTTAACATGTATTTTCAAAAGTAAACATAAAGTTAGATCTTGTCTTTTGATCAATGGCTAGTAAATAAAAATGAATTTCTAGTTTTTACAGTATATTCAAACTTCAGAGTTTACATTTTAATACCCAGAAAAAAGTTTTATTAACATTTTCAAAAAACAATATTTTTGATTAAAGGAGGCAAGACTTTAAGAAGAAAACTTGAAAAGTGGAAAAAGTAAAAAACTGGACAATTAGTTAAAATGAATATTCTTATTATACTACTAGGAACAAATTCTAGTTATAAGATTAATTATGGGAATGATATGACAGTTGATGCCTATGATATGAGATTACCTAGGCCATGTTTTGTGTGTTTTTTTTAAAGAGGCATAAAATGAATAAAGGCAGCTGCTTTTATTACCTTTCACTCAATCAAGAAAAGATTCATGGGAAGGAAAGTAGGATGTTAGACTGTGTTCATTCATATCCACCTACTTTAAAAACTAACATGAAAGGCGGTGGCTCACGCCTGTAATCCCACCACTTTGGGAGGCCGCGGCAGGTGGATCACAAGGTCAGGAGATTGAGACCATCCTGGCTAACATGGTGAAACTCCACCTCTACTAAAAATACAAAAAAATTAGCCGGGGATGGTGGCGGGCACCTGTAGTCCCAGCTACTCAGGAGGCTGAGGCAGGAGAATGGCGTGAACCCAGGAGGTGGAGCTTACAGTGAGCCCTGAGATCGCGCCACTGCACTCTAGCCTGGGCTACAGAGTGAGACTCCATCTCAGATAAATAAATAAATAAAAATAAACAAATAAAAATAAAAAATAACATGAAAGGAATTAAACTGTTTCATTTTGGTTGTATTGAGTCAATTGTACTATTGCACTGTCTAATGGATATTGAGAGCTTTCTCTTGACTTATGCCTTCCAGAACAAGACCAGCGAAGAATTGGTCTTTGAGAAAGAAATCTGATGCTTCATTCTTCCACATTGCTTTTCTTTAAACTTTGACATTGGAATAACATGTAGAAATACTTCTCATTTTAAAAAGGGCATATTCTTAATTGTATGAAAAGCACCAGAATAGTACCTAAAAATAGAAGATCTCTAAAATGCTAGGGTCTTTATCATGTCAAATGACAGTTGTTTGTTTACGACAGTTTATTTTTTCACTTTGCAATTACATAAAAATAGCAGTAACATGGCAAGTGAGATGATGCAATTGATTCACATGCTGAATTATTAATTCGATTTCAGTTGTTGACTTCACATGAGACATCTTCCAACGTACAGTGCATAAATCATGATGAATCTTTTTGCCACAACCACTCAAAAAACCTCTCTGATCCCTTCTGTATCCATTTATGCATACAGCCTGGAATTCCTGGTGTCTCCTTAACTAAGTCCAAAGTGATTCTATACTTTAAGAGTTGAAGGGTGGGGTTCCAGCAAATGGTCTCCAGGAAGTGACATTCTCTTCTGCGAAAGGTCAGTTAGAAAGCTGACTGACCACACAGGCATGCTATTTTCCAAATTCACTATGTAATCATACTCACACCACCAATATATCCACAAGGTAAAAATGGCCCTTCTGTAGGGTGATTATTTTCAACAGCTGAAATATGGGTTCTGACCTGACCATGGGTGCTGGAATGGTCTCCACCATGGACCAGACTAAACCTGGTACCTTCTCACAAATGCATTGTGTGAGATTAAAGGGCACTTGGTTATGGAAGACTTCTCTCATTATCTCAAATAAGTTAGGGCCCCTGTTGTGTAATCTCACAGCATCTCTACTTCTCTGCACAGCATATTCTGCCATGATACTTACTTTGAGTATTATTACTGGAGTAAGATCATTTGCCCCCCAGAGTAAGTGCCTCCATACCTCTATTTCCTAGTCTCTTTGCCTAATTAGCGGCACATAAAAGACATTTGATAAAAATATGCTAACTAAATAGGTAAACACCATTCCTATCACTCAGCTATAGCTTTCTCAGACACTAAAATTCTCTTCATAGATGAAAAGGTGTTTGTTAACCTTTAAACAAATATTCTTGTAATACATTAAATAAAACATCATTCGTATCATCCTCTGTCATGTTCTAAATTTCTCATACCTTTCTGGTTTGGCAAAAATACAAAAATTAACTTAGATCTCACTCAGGGAAGAAACTACCATTTCCTAAAGAAACCCTCTCATTAGAATACTGTCCTTTTGTCTTCATTTCAAGTAGCTGAATTTGTAATACATTACTACCTGAAGGAAAAAAAAAAAAAAGACATGTTTTCATGATTTAAAACCATGCTTCGCATTTGAGTGTAAAGCAAGAGATAAAAATAGGCCATCATGATTTCATGACAACTTTGTAACTATTACTATGTCACTTAAGAGAAACTCATAGGCAAAGGATTTTCTTCCTAAATAGATACAACTTTTTTTTTAAACCAAGTTCATAACCTAATTATTACTGGTTTTGCTGATACTATAATTCCTACATAAATATGATTATAACATTTGATCATGATTTAATAATTTCCTATTTTACACCCAGATGCTAAATATGGTTGTTTTGGGGTGGTAATATGATGGGCAGTTAAAATTCATATTTTCTAAATGAACTTAAGTATAGGAATTTCTTACTTTTAGAAGCAGAGAAAAAAATTAACTGTCAAAAGATGTGTTTCAAAACAAAGGAATTATAATATTAGCAAAGCCAGCAATCATTAGGCTATGAATTTGGTAAAATAAAGTTATAATCATATCTACTTAGGAAGAAAAACCTTTGTGAATTTCTCTTAAGTGCCATAGTAATAGTATCAGTTACAAAGTCGAAAGTTCAGATGTCAGTGAATTCCTGTCATTAGTTTTAATAGTGAATTTTCATGTTTTTGTTCATCTACTGCCTTCCCCAGAACATCAGGGATCTGGCACATAGTAGTCACTCAATAAATATTTGTTGAACTACTACAGGGGTGAACACACTTCTTCAGAAAAGCTGAGTTCGGAGAGGTTAAATTAGTCTTGATTTTCTATGGTATATTGGGCAGACATATGACATCAGAGCATTGCTGTCAGATACAGCAAACTCTTATTCCCTCAGCCTGTCCCACCTTTACTCCTGGCCAAGCATTGGACCTCAGACACAGGGCAAAATGAAGAGGAGTCTTGCCAAGTGCTGAGAGAGAAGCCTGCTTTGCCCGGCCGCCAATGCCTGGGGTTTGGCGTGCTAAGGCATCTGTTGTGGTTGTGGATTTGAGTTGAGTGATTCCTGCTGAAAACACTGTGAATAATTCTAACAATGTCACTGCATGCTGTTGCCCTTGTCTTTCTTCTCTCTGGGTCATGTTTCCAGCCACAGATGATTAGTAATAAACACTAATCAGTAAACTGGTCAGAAAACAATGCCAAAGCTAAGGTCTGCCAAACGTGCACTAGTCGGATACTGGGTTCTGATTTTAATTAGGCCTGGACGTTTGTTTTTAAGTTAGTACGGGGGAAGAAGGTGGGGGATTAAATAAAAAGAAAAGCAACAGCAGGGAACTGATCTTCTGGCAGATTAAGCATCATCAATCTTTCTTGTTTTCTATAGTTATAAAATAAGTCTTAAAAAGTTTGTGCCACATTATTTTTTCCACATGTAGGTATGTGAGAGAGGGTGGATCTCCCAGAAGGCTCAAATTGTAGTCTTGTTTCCTCATGCTTGGTCAGTTTGTTGATTATATATCTTTATATCTATACATATATATATTACTTCCAGTCTAAAAAATACACCTACATCTAATGGAGAACTATCTCAGACACATCCTCCATCTTCCATAGGCATCAGGGGGAGAAAGTTAATACAGCCAGTGGGAAAGACTGCAATGCTTATGCTTAGCCACATCTAAATATCATCTTATAAGAAGACCATCAAAATGAGAAGCTCTAGCTCTTTGGTTATTAATCCTACAGGATTCTAATAAGAATATTTCTTACTTCTACTTACTCTCTTACTTTGCAACCTTTGTCCACAAAACATGCTACATATAAATTTGATCTATATTTTGGCCATATTTTATCATAAGATACATCAAAGTCTCTAAGATCCAAATTTATATTTTCCCTCCTTGCATCTAGAGATTGTTGCTCCTTGCATATAGAGATTTTTGTTCATTCTTAATGAGTCATATTCCTGGGACAGCATCTAGCACATAGTTAAGTGTTCTATTATTATTTCAGGCTGGGTGAGGGGAGAAGCAATCAGGGAAGAAAGTATAGAAATGACTTGAGCAAATGCAAGAAAATAAACATCGTGAATAAGACAGAAGTATCCCAGGTCATACCAGAGAACAATGAGAAATGGGGTTTGATAGGTAGCAGAAGGACATAGTGAAAAAAGCTTAGATGATCTGGTAGGGCAATATAATTGCAACTTAATAGTTTTAAGAACGCTTTGGTTCTTAAATCAGAAAGTGGAATTATAGGATTTTGAATCAGAGAGTTAGGCTAATCAATGCCTTCCAGTCAAAGACCACTAGAAACATACCTGTTGTTGAACAAGTTGGGTATATTACTTGAGGCAGTGCAGGAGAACATGAACCTAGAGAGCCATGGGGTGTCTCAGTAGGAAGGTGTTAGATAGGATTCCTTATAGAATTTGGGTTTCATTTGATTGAATTTGGAGTTGAAAGAAAAGGTGTTTACTCTGAAATGGGTGCTGTCAGAATGTGGGCATAATTCTGTAATTGACTATCTGAATAAACTTTATCTAGAAGGAGAGAAGATTAGAGTGAAGCTAAAGCTGTAATAGGTGAAGAAGCTACACTCACTCATACTAACTGGGGTGGGAGGTGCTTGATATTTTTGTAGTTTGAACAGTAACCTGTTTTTCTGCTTAGAAATAATTATGAAGTGGTCTTGGTTTTTGTCTCACTTCAGCATGGTCACAGAGTGACATTACCTGATGATGTTTGATAAGATTATGTCCAACAGTATGATACCAGGGTCTAGCTTTGAATTCCAAATTACCTACTAACACCACCAAGTTCTAGTTGTACATATCAGCCCATTGCCCAGATGTCAGACACGGCTTTTCTCTTTCTTACTGGGCAGGGGAGCAGCACTTTAGGAAGATTCATTGTTGTATAATATGAACTGAGCAGAAGAGACACTCAAAAGTAGAAAGACTATGAGCTGGTCATTGCAGTGGAGGCGGGCTGTGCTCTCCATGCATCACTGCGTAGAACCTCAACACAACTCTACAAGGTAGGAGCCATTATTATCCTTCTTTTATAGATGGAGACCCAAGGTTCAGAAAGGCTAAACAAATAGCCCTACATCATAGCCAGTTAGTGGAGCAGAGATTTAACCCAGACCTGCCTGGCTGCATTGTAACAATGACTCTAAAGGAATTCTTGAAGCCAGAGGCTTTGGAGAAGATGCTGTTAACCCTGTGTGCAGACTACAGTGGCTTGGTGAACTTTCCAAAGTGTGCTGGGTTTTATCCTCAGATATCTTGATCTAAGTGGTCAGCCTGGGGACTGGGTATTGGTATGTGTTAAATAGGCTTTAGGTGATTCTAATGTGCAACAGATTTGAGGATTAGAACAGTAAGAGAAAGGATAAACTCTTTCTGGAATTAACAATAGCAATAGATAAGCTGGTTAACTCTCCAAAGCGGTGTTGGGGAAAGATCGCGCTATTTTGCAATTTGATGGATTCTCTTGTGAGAAAGACCAAAAAACAAGAACACAAATGTGCAACCTCTTTTCCTCAAGAAACCATGCTAGCATTCGATATCCCCAATCTCCCTGAGCATCATGGCAGCCAAGAATAGCTATGAGGACAAACACAGGCTTCCTTAATTTTGTTAAATGGTGAAACAAATGAGCCGCCTCTAAGAGCTTGGATTTTTGTGAATGAATGTGTTCAAACACAATGGGTCTTTTCTCTTCCTCCTATTCTCTGTGTCAAAACAGAGAGGTATTAGGTAGTTTACTTAATCCTTCTCACCAAGTAACTAGGGATAAAAACGCACTTGGGGATCTGAATTTCATCCTTAAGTGGTTTAGGAGGGTAGCAGAACTCCAATAATCAGTAGGAAAACTTCTGGAGGAATGAAACAATTATAACAAAATAAAGTGAAAGTGGCAATAGCTTTGTTAAATTATTCAAGTTGCCCCCCAAAATAGATATTTTTCAGTTGGAATAATGGTGCAGTTTGACAGCCACTAAAGAAGTATACCAAAAAAGTTCACACAAGCTGCATAACAACAAAAGCCGTCAAATATTAGAGAAGCTTGAAAAGTTGGGTTAACCTTTAAACAGCAGGTGTGTATCACTCACAAGCAAAGATGGCATGCGAGCACAGGGTGGGGGGTGATTGTAATTGAGAGGCCAACACCGGGTGAGGAGGAACTGAAAAGGGTCATGTCCCCATTCAGCTGATATGTATGTCTCTTTTTCTGAAAAGAAAAAAAAAAAACAGCTTTCCATGGAAATTGCCTATTACTTAACGTCTCTGAGTTTTGGTTTCCTTATAGGTAGAATAAGATGGCCTGTTGTACTCTTGGAAGCCACATAGGATTGACGATGCCAATCTTGTCAATGGAGCTGCAAAGATGCTCTCACAGAACCAAGTATGTGAGACTAGATTGGGTGTTCTTTATAAAGCACTGAGGAAAAATAATGTTGAATGAAAGTACTTTCATTATTAATTAATTCACAAAAATTAGTTGGTCAGTTTGTGGTTATTTATCACTAAGTTTAAAATAATTTAATATTGACTCCTCAGTATGGGGTGGAGTGGAAAGATGCCCATGCAGTTCTTTTCTTTCTCACAAGATCATGTTCATGATGGGAGTTCATGGTCACAGATAAAATTCTGAGCAGGTTATTCCCCAAAGCGGCACTTTTTTTGGCCAGTTTAGAAGCTAAGGTAGTGTAGTAAGTTCTAAGAAGTAGTAAGTCAGGCCATGGCAACTAAGATTTAGATTTGGGTCTTTGTTGGTCACTTCATACAGGTGACCCTTGAGCAACACGGGTTTGGATTGCACAGTCTACTTACATGTGGATTTTCTTCTACCTCTGCCACCTCTGAGACAGCAAGACCGACCCTCTCTCATCCTGCTCCTCCTCTGCCTACTCAATGTGAAGATGAAGAGAACGAAGACCTTTATGATGATCCATTTCCACTTAATGAACAGTAAATATATTTTTTCTTCCTTATGATTTTCTCAGTGTCTTTTCTCTAGCTTACTTTATTATAAGAACACAGCACATCATACGCATAACATCCAAATATTCATTAATCGACTGCTTATGTTATCAGTAAGGCTTCTGTTCAGCAGTAGGCTATCAATAGTGAAGTTTTGAGGGAGTCAAAAGTTACACATGGATTTTGACCACATTGGGATCAGCACCTCTAACTCCTGCATTGTTCAAGGGTCATCTATAACTGTAATGTTGTTGTGGAAAACAGTGTGGCAATTACTCAAAGACCTAAAAACCGAACTACCATTCAACCCAGCAATCCCATTACTGAGTATATACCCAAAGGAACATAAATTGTTCTATCATGAAGACATATGGATGCGTATGCTTATTGCAGCACTATTCACAATAGCAAAGACATGGAATCAACTTAAATGCCCACCAATGGTAGACTGCATAAATAAAATGTGGTACATATACATGTGGAATGCTATGCAGCCATAAAAAAGAACAATATCATGTCCTTTGCAGGAACATGTATCGAGCTGGGGGCCATTATCCTTAGCAAACTAACAAGGAATGGAAAACCATATACCGCATGTTCTCACTTACAAGTGGGAGTTGAATGATGAGAATACATAGACACTAGAGGGGAACACACACTGGGGCCTATTAGAGGGTGAAGTGTGGGAGGAAGGAGAGAATCAGGAAAAATAACTAATGGGTACTAGGCTTAATACCTGGATGATGAAATAATGTGCACAACAAACCCCCATGACACAACTTGACCTATATAACAAGCCTGCATCTGTACCCCTGAACTTGAAATAAAAGTTAAAATAAATGTAATACTGTAGGGAACTGAAATAACATCAGGAACCCTCAGTTGCCCCATCTGTAAAATGCAGATAGTAACGCTTACCTCATGCTATGTTGTCTTTCTAAACTGTGAGTAAAGACCATGTTTTGTTTTGTTTTTTTCTCATCATGGTAGGACCTCAATATGGTCTCTGAATAAATGAATGACAGGCTATAGGGATGTAATAGGGTAATATCTGGCACATAGTTCTTCATATATGACAACAGTACTGGGTATTAATATTGATCATGGATATCTGTGTTGGTAACTCCTAACCATGAACTTCTGAGATGAAGTATGCTTGCCAGGCTTAAGTCTTCACTGGGTCACATCTCTACCCCTGACCATGGTGATTGGCTTGGAGAGGGTTCAATTACCCAATCAGAGCAATTACCTAGAGAAACTTTGGCTAGGAATCCTGGAAAGAGACTATTATCTTTTCCCTCTGAGAAGTGAATCAGAGAGAATGTAGAATCTGGGACTGCTGCCACAGTTCTGTGAGTATGTGGAGCCTGACAAGAGAGGCAGCACCAAGGGACAGGTCACTGGGAAATGGAGAGAGACAAACAGATCCCGGCCATATCATTTGAGCCCTGGATCAAGCAGTAGTCTTGTAGTCACATCTACCTTGGTCTATCCTATTGCATAAGCTTCACTGAAAGTTTCTTGCTTGTTTTACTGCTTACAGAAATTCATGTCAGTTGCAACATTATTGTCATCGTCATAAATAAAGTAACAAAAACAAGGATCAAATATGTCTGCTGTTTAACAACTTAAGGTTTTTAGTTTTGCATGGACAAATACGAGGAAGATCTTAACTTCAAAGTTTTTCCACTTAAGACAACACAATCACTTCCTTCTTGAGTGATTCATATTTGTTCTTTCCTGAAGTCCCAGGAGGTGGGGGTCTCGCTAACGCAGATGTTCAGAAAAGGAAACACACATAGTATGTTTTTCTTTTAAATCTCATGTAATATCCTGCCTCCCTGGCAGAAATAGTTCAGCTACTCTTTCACCTGACTCTGACTGTTTTGAAAACATCATTATAATTTTCTCCTTTCCAATTGATCTGTGTGGGACTACCTCCTCAAATCACAGGCGAATTCCTCCTGAAAGTAACATCCGGGCCCACAATTAAATTCATTCACACATCAGATACTGCCCATTACTGGACACTAGACACATGATCGGATTTGAGAGTTAATCAACCACTATTCCAGAAATGAAGTTTAAAGCATCAAGAAGATAGACAACTTGAAATTTTCCTTCATTCTACTTGAGGAGTTTGAGTACAGATAAAGCTCTATCATCTGGGAACTTGGAAACTATTTTCATGGTCTCCATTTGCATCTCCAAAAGTATGCTAGAAACTTGCTTTTAAAATTGATTTGCAACGATTATATTATACAAACAGCAATGATGCAAACTGTAAAATCATTCAACAATGATTCAATGGGCATTTTTTAAAAAATCATCATATATTAGGCACATCAGAAAGGCAAGGAAAATACAAAGATGAGTGAAAAGTGGTTTCTGCCTTCAAGGAGCTTATAGTCTAGGACAGTAAAATTCAGTGTTGAGACTGCCAGTTGAACCACAGGGAGTGCACACAAAGATTCCTGATAAGCACAGGCATCATTTCACTTAATCCTCACAATTCTCTGCGCTAGATTGTATTATTTGCCTAATTTTCAGATGGGAAATCCAAGATTCTTCAAAGTTAAAGAGCTTTGCCTGAGTTCACATAGCTGGTAAGTGGCAGAACAGGAATTCCTCAGGCCTAGGTCTTACATACTCATTGGGGCAGAGGATGGAATCCTCTTATCGGATACTATATTTCTCAATCTTTGAAAATCTCTTTCAACTTTCGTCATTCAACTTTCACTGCCGTAAGCATATGTAGGGACAATAGTTGAGCTCTGCTCTAGAAAGCATATTGAAATACATGAGAGTGACTTTTGTCCCAGGAGTCTTTGATCTCACTTTTAGTTTTTAAAGAGTAAATCACTCACCAGTGTCGTACTGTGTGCTTAGTAACACATTATTTGTGACACCGTTTGCAAGCATGTGTCATGACCCCTTGTCAAGAGTTACTGGTTCAAATGGAAGACTGCAGAGCATCCTAGGAAAGTCAAGTTGCCTCTTGCAAGTCCCACCACCTCCATTCAGCTGCCTGCTATGGGGGTCCCGCCCCTTGCTGATTAGACTCATGCTTCACTACTGGTAGTGAAAAGGAATCAGTATACCAACTCCTCTTTGAAGGTGTGGTGGGAAAGAGGGAGCTGGAAATCGAATTCTAAGAGGTGGAATAGTTTTCCCAAAGGGACAAATACTAGCAAACAAGAAAAAAGAAGGCAACAGGGAATCCCATTCAGAACACTGCAAGGCCTTAGACTTCATGGATGCTCCATGCGCCACTGTGGTCATGGCTCTCTCCTTAACTTCTCCCCAGGAAAATCTATCTTTGGTAAAATCACTGTCCTATTAAAATAAGGCATGTTTGGGACAGGAGGGGGAATACAAGTTAAACCACACGTACCCCAACTGGCCCATTATATTTTATGGCTACACTTTAGTAGGACACAAATAGGACTAGAAGCCCTCTCAACTCCCTCTTTTCTGCTTCACTTCCATTACTCCAGGGGTTTTATTATTTTAGGCATTTAATGTTCGTCCATTTAACTTGAGAAGTCTGGGTAACCTGCTCAGCATAATGCTTTCATAATTTTGGTCACAAAGTGATATGACAATGAAAAGCCAGACATGTTTCATTTTCCTAAGACTGTGATCTCCCCCAAAATAGTTTTGTTAATATCAGAAGGGAGTGTTGCAAATAGATTCACCCTGGGAGTTACCCTTCTGCAGGCAGTCAGCTTGAGCTGTTAGGAGTCTGACGTGATCAACCCATCGTACACAAGCACCAATGACCTAAAAGATGAAGAGTCCTACATCTTAAATATGAAGATACAGGAAATTATTTTCCCATGTCCTGTTTAAAGCTTTGAAATTCTATGAAAACTAGGCAATATACATTTAATCAACATTCATCTATTGACTGTTCATAGAATGACACCAGGCACTCAGGGGTAATTCAAAAGAAATGGAAAGCATAGTTCATTTCCTCAAAGAATGTTTAATCGGAGAGAAGAGACATGGAGACAGTACTCATTAGGCAGGTAAGTTTCAAAGCAAGCTGTTTATAGTTAAGTAGCAATTAGGCAATAGAGATTCATCAGAAAAGGGAGATACTCACTTGGGCTATAGTGAGGAGGAAAGTGCTTATCTGGAAGGTAAGCTATGCAGATTTGGAAAGAAAGGCAAGAGAAGAACTCCTCTTCCAGAGGAGGACTATTACTGAAAGAGGCAAGTCAGCACTGAACTTTTATAGCAGTGTCATATCATTAATTAATTCTTTCAAAGTACTCATTACTATCCTTTTACCTGTCCAACAGGTCTGGGGGATGTCGGGGGAAGTGGAGAAGAGCCATTTGGTCCATTTTACAGAAATGGCTAATACATAAAACAGTTTTTGCAGAGTCCCATACCAAATTAAACACATTCCCTGAACCTCACTAACTTGCTATTTCCTCTTAAGCCATTAGCTTAAAAAAATAGAAGGAAATTGACCTCTTTTTACTCCTCTGGTCAGGACACATGCTGCGAGTTGGTAAGTGCCAAAAATTGAAGATGTTATATGTAACAACACATCGTAATGAGCACTTCTAATTATTATCTTTATGTAAAGATGAGAAAATTGAGGCTTACCAAGGTTGAGTCACTTGCCCAAGGTAGTGAAACAGGAGCTCAAACTAGGGTTGTTCAGTTCTGAAGTCCAGGCTCTTAACAACTTTCTGTCAGGCTCTCCCAATAAGATCGCAGGGTTAGCAATATCAGCATCACCTGGGAATGCAAAGTCCCAGACCCACCCCACCCTCTCAGAATCAGAAACTCCAGGGATGGAGCCCAGCTCGCTATGGTTCAAAAAGCCATCCAGGTGATTCTAATGCAAGCTCAGGTTGGAGAACTGCTTACAGTCATTTCTCTGGCTATTAAGCTTAAATGGAGGTTTAGTGTAAGCAGGGGATGCAAGAAAGATAAATGTCTTAGACTCAGCACCATGAAAGGAACAGAAGCTTTTGGATATCTCTGAACCACTGATGAGTCTGCACGGGCCAACCTGTCTAAATACAGAAACACAATTTGTGTATGAAGACACAGGCTGGACACAGGGACCAACTCCCAAGAGTATCCACTCCAGGGAAATGGCTGCCAAGCAGAGGTCATAATTCCAGCTCCACATTACCAGCACTGACCTTGCACAAGTTCTGTAGCCTTCCCACATCCAAATGTCCTCATCTGCTCCTACAGGCTGTTGGGTTACGTGATTTGTATCATCTTTTCTTGCTATAAAACCTCTAGTTTCTCAGGCAATCTTCTCAGGACCAAGGCAAAATGAGTTGCTAGATGGAGTGGCAGACTAGGAATCTGGGAAGACAAGATGACTCCGAAGGCTTGAAGGATTCAAGAAGCAATGAAGAAGGTGGAGGCTGAAGCTAGGAAGGGTTCAGGCACGAAGAGAGCAGAAGGAAAGCAGTGCATCCAGGTGTGGGAGATCAGGGGCAGGGCTGAGGTGAGCCAGGTGTGCTGTGAGATCAGTCTGAGCAGATGAAAGCAGCGCTTGACAATCAGAGAAACAAGTAAGTACAATTCTCAAAAAGAGAGTTTCACCTGGACCATGAAGCGTTTCTATTCAGTAGAGCTATTGAATGAACTAATGATTGTTTTTGTTTTAACCTATCACAGTCATTGTCAACCAAGGGCAATTATACCCCTCAGGAGACATTTGGCAATGTCTGGAGATGTCTTTGGTTTTTGCTACTGGTTGGGAGAGTGTTGCAGTTGCTACTGGCATCTAGTGAGTAGAGAGACCAGGGATGCTAGGATACTGCTAAGCACTCTACAGTTCACAAGACGTTCCCATTCCCAACCAAATTAAATGGCCCAAATGTCAAGAGTACATAGGCTGAAAAGCATTGACCTAGCAGATAACCCCCTGCCCGAACATCTAATAACCAGTTTAGAAGCGGCACATAATGACTATGCTACATAGGGTTCTAAGCACTTTAAGGGCCTATTTTCACAGCAACCCTCTGTCCTTCTGTTGCTTTTTTTTTAAAGGTAGGTTTTATTATTTTTTTAGAGCAGCTTTAGGTTCACAAAAAAACTGAGCAAATGTGCAGAGATTCCTCATCTACCCCTGGTTCCCACGTACAGCCTCTCCCACTATCTGCTTACTTTTAGTAGCTTCTTTTTACCGGTAAGAAACTGGGGTCTAAAGATTACCGGACACTTAGCTAGCAAGGTGTGGCACTCAAATGTGGACTTGTCTGAAGAATTTGAAAGTGACTGCTCTTATGTGCTACCCTGTTCTTTCTATGGCTCTGTTACCTTCCCTGTTGGGTTAATACGTCAGCTCTGCTATAAGCACATGGGGCAGAAAGGGGCAAGTCAGGCCTGCTTCTGAAAACCCAGGGCCCTTTAATTTAGATGCTTCATCTACTTCAGACTCTCACTGTTATTTTACTGGATGAATTGAGGAGCTAAGGCATTGGACACAAACAGATTTCCAAAAGACAACTGCTTGATAAGAGTCTACATGAAATTATTGTTTGCTAGGTATTTAAATACCTTTGTGGCCTTTCCTCATTTTTTCTAGAGGAGTCCTGGGTATCAGCTGATAGGAGAGGTGAACCATGAAAAATGCTGGGTTCCAGTCAAAGTAATTCCATTAGGGGCAGAAATGACTCGCTGAAACATGAGGAAGGGAAATCATTTGCAGCATACCAACAGCTGGGCCCAAATGACATCACTCGCCAAAATCAAAGGAAATGAGCTAATCAGATATGCATAAAAGCGCTTTTTGTTTGCTTGCTTAGAAAGTAACAATTTACTTTCAAGTTAGAGGTGAAAAAAATACCTCTTTGAAATATTTTGACCCTGATATTTTGCTTTTTAAAATTGTTTTCAATTATTAGAGCCGACATGAAAATAAAATGCCTGAAATGTTCTCAGTTCACTGCATATTAGGAGGAATTACCACAGGAATGTTATTTTCACAGGTTTCTGCTAAACATTTGATGGCCCCCGGCCTCACATCCTCATCAAAGGGACCAAAGTTATCCATTGGTTTTTATCCATCACAACCCTTCATATCTTGACCTTCCTTTCTGTTTCCTAGCAAGTTCACCCAGCCTGTGGTTGATTAAATGCATATTCAATTAAGGGCTGAAGGCTGTGGGTAAAAGTAGAATTAAATAATGTTAAGTGAAAAAAGCCAAAGGCAGGGAATTCAGTGTTACCCACCTGGTAAGGCAAAGCAGGAAGATCCCACCATTCCACAAGGGTGGAGGCTGGAGGTGGTTCCAGGGAGGCGCTGGGTTTTGGGACACTGGTATAGGCAGCAAAAGCGCCCAAGGAGCTGAGGTTTTTAGGTTCTAGTAAAAATGTCTTCTGCTTCTCCTGGCCTCTAACCCCAAGGATGACCTGGGCAGGCAAAGCAGGATTTTAGTGTTGCATTTGGAGATGCAGCTCCATCTTCACTGAGGAATTATCTGGGGACACTCAGAGGGGAGGGTGTCAGGGCTCACTCTCTCAAGTGACAGGATGTTATGAGAAGTATTAGTGCTTTAGGCTGGGCGCGGTGGCTCATGCCTGTAATCCTAGCACTTTGGGAGGCCAAGGCGGGCGGATCATGAGGTCAGGAAATCAAGACCATCCTGGCTAATGCGATGAAACCTCATCTCTACTAAAAATACAAAAAAGTAGCCGGGCGTGGTGGTGGGCGCCTGTAATCCCAACTACTCGGGAGGCTGAGGCAGGAGAATGGCATGAACCCAGGAGGCAGAGCTTGGAGTGAGTTGAGATTGTGCCACTGCTCGCCAGCCTGGGCGATAGAGCGAGACTCCCTCTAAAAAAGAAAAGCAAAAAAAAAAGAAGTATTCGTGCTTCAAGCTGTAGAGTGGGTGTGGCCTGGGGAAGGAGGCTCAGGAAGCAGTGTCCAGTAACTCGTGAAGCATGCTTTTCCATTGAAGTCATCCAGAAGTCAGCTGCCATTCCAGGTACCAGAACCCCCAGTGGTGACCGTGTTATTGTTATTACTATTATGGTGAGAATACTTAACATGAGCTCTACCCTCTGAACACAATTTTAAGTGCATAGCATAGTGTTGTTAATTATAGGGACAATGTTGTACAGCAGTTCTCTAGGAGGTATTCGTCTTGCATAACTGGAATGTTATACCCATTGAACAGCAACTCTACATTGCCCTCCTCCAGTCCCTGGCAACCACCATTCTTCTCTCTGTTCCTATGAGTTTGACTATTTCAGATACGTCACATAAGTGGAATCATGTAGTATTTGTCCTTCTGAGACTTGCTGCTATGGTTTGAGTGTGTCCTTTCCAAAATTCTTGTTGAAACTTAATCCCCATTAAGAGATAAGCCCTTTTGGGACATGACTAAGTCTTGAGGGCTCTGCCCTTATGAATGGATTAGAGCCTTACATTAATAAAAGGACCAGAGGGAACTAGACTAGGCCCTTTTTGCCCTTCCACTTTCTGCCATGCGAGGACACAATATCCAAGGTACCATCTTGAAGCAGAGGGCAGCCTTCACCAGACACGACTTTCCAGGGCCTTGTTCTTGTACTTCATGGACTCCAGAACTGTGAGTAATAAATTTCTGTTGTGTATAACTTACCCTGTCTGTGGCATTTTGTTAGAGCAGCACAAAAATGAACAAAGACACTGGCTTTTTTCACTTTATGGTGGCCACTTTTAATGGGGCCTGAGTGGACACCCTAGGATGCCAGGCCCCAAGAGGCAGAAGTACTTATGTCTGCCTTACAGGCTCACGGTGCTGGGGCTGGGGCTGGGGCTGGAGCGAGGCTGGAAGAGGTACAGGCCTTCCGTGCACTCCCTTACCTGAGGGCTCTGTGTAAGCCATTCCTAGGGAAAGGGACATTTTATACGTACCTTATCACAAAATAACCTTACAGTTCCTATTTTTCTCTCCATTAAGAATGTTCCCTTTATTTTTCTGAGGAATAAAGAAAAAAATATTTTTCATAAAATAAGTCTCTGAAGGTATCTTTAAAAATGTCTTTCTCTACAACTGAACAACAAGAATAAACAGCCTAACTGAAAAATGGGCAAAGGACTTGAATAGACATTTCTCCAAAGAAGATTTATGAATGACCAATGAGCACAAAAAATGCTAAACATCATTAATCATTTGAGAAATGCAAATTAAAACTATAATGAGACATTAGCTCACACCGTTTAGGATACTGCTATCAAAAAAAAAAAAAAACTCCAGATAATAACAAGTGTTAACAAAGATACAGAGAAATTGGCCCCTTGTGCTCTGTTAGTGGAATTGCAAAATGGTGTGGCTGCTGTGGAAAACGGTATGGTAGGTCCTCAAAAAATAAAAAGTAGAGCTACCATATGATCAAGCAATTCCACTGCTGGGTATATACTGAAAATAATTGATATCAGGGTCTTG
Source organism: Rhinopithecus roxellana (assembly GCF_007565055.1). Lineage (NCBI taxonomy): Eukaryota > Metazoa > Chordata > Mammalia > Primates > Cercopithecidae > Rhinopithecus > Rhinopithecus roxellana. The sequence goes on along the minus strand of NC_044551.1, from coordinate 32,739,241 downwards.
AACAGATGTTTACATACCCATCTTTATAACAACACTACTCACAATAGCTAAACCACAGAAGCAACCCAAGTGTGCTTTGACAGAAGATTGGATAAACAAAATGTGGTATAGACATACAACAAAATATTACTCAACCTTAGGAGGAAAGAAATTCTGATGCATGCTACAAAATGGATGAACCTTGAGGATATCATGCTAAGTGAAATAAATCAGTCACAAAAACCCAAATATTGTATGAGTCTACTTATATAAGGTACCTAGAGTAGACACATTTATAAAGACAGAAAGTAGAATGGTGTTTCTTTCAGTGGCTGGGGGAAGGGGCATGGGGTGCTATTGTTTAATGGGTAGACAGTCTCAGTTTTCCAAGATGAAAAGTTCTAAAGGTGGATGGTTATGAGGTCTGCACAATAATGGGAATGACTTAATACCACTGAACTCTATATATAAAAATGGCTAAGATAGGATATTATATGTTACATGTATTTTAGAACACTTAATAGAATTGTCTTTCTCTTGAGATCTGACTTTGGAGGTAACCACCACCTATGTGATTTGGAAAAGACTAACAGTAGCATTGTTACAATTTATCGAGTGTTGATCACCTGTGGGGAAATATACACACATCTCATTTACCCCTCACAACAACTCCCATAGGCTTTATTGTTACATTATTTCAGAGGAGGAAACTGAGGTGCAGAAAGTGTGAGTGTCTTTTCCATAATCACATAGGTATTAAGTGGCAGAGGGTTGGAATCCAGAAGTGGCTCTGAAATTCACACATCTGACTATCATGCTGCCTCACGTAGTTGCCATTCATTAAGCCTCCAGCGGTTACATGGATGACAATTCTAGAAAGAGGCAGAGCCAGAATGCAAACTCAGGTTTGTCTGACTCTAAAACTCCATCCTTGGCCCACTGCATACCACTGAATAGATTTTATTTATTGTGAAGACAAACTTATATCTTATTCAATGACTCTCATCTTGATTGAGACATATTCCCATTTGATACTATAGGAGGTAACACTGACTGACCTCTTCATGTGTGCCAGGCACTATTCTAAGTACTTTGCCTAGATTAACTGATTTAATACTCACGACAACCCCAAGAGGCAGATTCCATCATTGTCCCCATATTAGAGATGGGAAATCTGATGCACAGAGAGATGAAGTAAACGTGCCCATGGACACAAAGCTAGTGGTTGGTTGGGTAAGGATACAAAACCAGGCAGGCAGTCTCTAAAAAGGTCATGCTCTGTAAACACCCAGCTACACTGTGTAATTAGAATTCACCCTGAGGATTTGGCAGAAAGTCTACACCAACAAACTTTGATTAAATAAAATATTTAGTGATGGAATGTCATGATATTCTAGAAGGCATTGTCTTTTAGAAGCAGAAAATCCTATCTGCTATTGATTTAGTTGGATTTTTTTGTAGACATTTCAGCAGAACTTACTTGTATTTCTTTTAAAAAGTTGTTACATCATCAAGCTGCTGTGTTCAATGGCTTCTAGAAGCCATTTGACCCTTTCATGGTAAAAGTTGGACGATGATAAAAGATGCTACTCTGTGTGAAACAACTGGATTTCAGGGCAGTTTTGAGGCTGTCTTTAGAGTCCAGCACATTTTGACTTCAGATGAGGCTCTTTCCTGTGCTGCAGTCATCATCAATGAAATGGAGCTTGAAATATGAAACCTGCTAAAAAGGCAAACTGAGGCACAATAAATTTCGAAAGAGTTGAGTTGTACAAACAGTGATTCATGAATCTGGTAGTTCCAAATTGGAAGTGGCCTAGAAGCTCCACCAGAGGAACACTAGAGGGAGGTTTTTATAGGATAAACTTGGAAGTAAAGCAAAGCAAATATTTGATTGGCTTTATTAATCATACGGCTGCCTTATTTGGTCTATCTTACTGGAAGGCCCCGAGTTATATAATGATAAGTGTTTTGGCTGCTTCTGATTGGTTGAGCTTAAGTTCTATTTTTCTTTAATATAGGCATTTACAAGAAAAATAACTCAAGTTAAGTTTTGCTCATGCTTGCAAATCGAGGAGGATTAAACTCACTGATGAGGCCTACCTGGCTTGGTCAGCTCAGGGATTCTTCAGGCCTGGTCTTCATTTTAATTTACTTTCACATGTCTCCTGGGGCCAGGACATATACTGGCGACCTTCCAGAGTTGGCGTAACTGGAGAAGGAGGTGGTTGAGGCACTTCAAAAGCCTCAAAGCATTGTGTGTCACTGACTCAACTCACCTCGTGCTCTCACCTGGATGATGCTCTCACCTGACATCTGCAGGGGAGGCAGAGTCGCCTTTGCCCATCACACTCAGTGGATACTCTTTTGTTTAGTGCATCCAATGATCTACAGCAATTCTTATACATGCTAGAGTTGAGTAATGATTGCTCTAGATTAAAGAAATGAACAAAAGAAAAGTCTATATACACTGATGACTGGGTGTTCAAACATTCTGCCCCTAGGGGAACGGAACCATCAAGTCCTTGGCGAGGGTGCAGGGTGAATGGAGATTTCTGGTGTTCTTGTTTGCCTAAAGGGTTCAAAGTGGTTCCATTTTGTTTTAAAGCTCAGCACGTATAATCTTAATATATGTTAATGGAGATGTTTGTGACTGTGAGTTGAACATGTATGATTGTTGTGGGTGCGTGCGGTGGGGAAGAGGATGTGGGTTTAGGTTGTAAAGTCAAGTCAATAAATTAAAGGTTTTAATCCCACCTGCTTAGATAAACCTGCTGAGGGCTTCAGGCAAGGAGCTAAGTGAAGGTCAAATATATATTTAGTTCAGCAAGCAAAAACTAACCTGAAAGCAACATGAGTTCCCTCCTTGCATTTCTCCAAGTGAAGGACTAGTTGATACACAATGTCTTAGCACAGTGGTGAGGGTTGGCACTAGACTCAGAGTGCCTGGGCATAAATCCCAGTTGTGCCACTTACTAGCTGGGTCACTCTGAACATAAGTTACTTAATGTGGGCAAAATAGGATTACTTTAAGAGAGAACTACCTCACAGGATGGTTGGGAGGATTGAAATGAAGGGAAATACAAGACAGGTGCTTAGAATAATGCCTGGTATGTGGTAAATCATAAATAAGTTTTAACTCAAGAACTGTAAAATCTCATTTCCTCTCATTCTATGCAAGCTCCTCAACATTTCTCTTAAGAATTACCCAAATTTCTTTTTCTAGCCCTTTACCTCTTCCTCCTGTTGTTGCTTCTGGATCTTCAAAAGCCAAAAGCACCATTGTAAAGGGAAGTTACCAGGAAGAAACTAACTAGAACTCTTGAATTGAATGGAAAGATGTCTAGGAAAAGGTACACTTCCTTTTCATGCACATATAAAGCATTGTGGTCATCTCATTATCTTTACCATTATTGGAAGCAACACACTCCAAATAGCGATTAAGAATAGGATTATATAGCATTCTATTATAAAGACACATGCAAACGTATGTTTATTGCAGCACTATTCACAATAGCAAAGACTTGGAACCAACCCAAATGCCCATCACTGATAGACGGGATAAAGAAAATGTGGCACATATATACGATGGGATACTATGCAGCCATATAAAGGATGAGTTCATGTCCTTTGCAGAGACATGGATGAAGCTGGAAACCATCATTCTCAGCAAACTAACACAGGAACAGAAAACCAAACACCACATGTCCTCACTCATAAGTGGGAGTCGAATAATGAGAATACATGGACACAGGGAGGGGAACATCACACACCAGGGCATGTCAGAGCGGGTGGGGGCTAGGGGAGTGATCGCATTAGGAGGAATACCTAATGTACATGATGGGTTGATGGGTGCAGCAAACCATCATGGCATGTGTATACCTATTTAACAAACCTGCATGTTCTGCACATGTATCTCAGAACTTAAAGTATATATTAAAAAAGGAACTTCCAAGTCAATGCCCTTTGAGTCTGAATCTTGCTTTGCTGAGACCAGGAAGGTTCCAAGGTCAACAGAATCTCAGTTTCTTTTTCTGTATGGTGTGGTTGATAATACTGATCTTACTGGGTTATTGTGAAGCTTAAAGCAGGCAGTGTTGTAATGTGTGGGCATACAGTAAGTGCTCAGGAATTGGGAGTCATTGTTACTATGTTTCACTCGTTCTACAAAAATAAGAGGCAAGATGGGAGGCAAACATCAAGGTGGAGACCGTCCAGCACTATTTCAGGCTAATACTAATAGAAATGCTGCTTTGGGGTTTGTTCCTAATCTTGTAGCTCCCAGGACTTTCATCTGTAACCTACAGGTCCTTGCTGCTTTACCCAGAATCAAGAAAATCTGTCTCTTTGCAGAGTTCACCTTTTCCAGAAGCTGCCTAAGAAAGAGAAAAACAAAGCCTAGTTTCCCAGGTTGCTGTTCTCTGAGCATAAGAAAAGCCACTTGGAGGGTACCATGACCGGAGGACGGAGAATGAGATGGAGGCACAAAAGTTTAGTAGAGGAAGGTGTGGGTCCCCAGGCCCCTAGAAGCCGGCTGTCTTCCAGGTCTAATTGCAGCACATTCCTGAGATCTGTCATCACCAAGCCATGATGCAAACGCCTCAGCATTGTGGGTGGAGAGGAATTAGAATATCTATGAAAGTCACACAAAAACATGTGCTGACCCCTTCAGACCTATGACCATATTCTAAGTGGAGCCAAACTAAATGAAATCAAGGTCTCTGTCCAGCGTTTGAGAGCCAGTGAAAATAGGAACTCAGTGTTTCTCTAAATACACAGAGTGTATTACCTTAGTCATAAAATTGGGGACTTTCAAATCTAATTTGTTCAGCCCTAGTGCTGTTGAAGGCTGGGCAGGGTTCCAAAGGAAATCACCTCCACGCAAACAGAGATTAGCAGCTCTCCACTGGAGACATATGGGAATGATTCCCTATAATCTCCAGTAATTGTGGCTGCATTACATTCAAATCCTGTTTTCAATTTTCTTAAACTTCTAGACTGATTGTGTTATTAAATCATGCTGGCTGATGTGTTTAATAAGGACCTATTAAATGTTTATAAAATTAGGGAAATAAATATGGGCTTTTAGTCAGATTGCCCAATGGATCTGGTAACCTATTGTTAAAATAACAGCCCTGCTGTTAAAACTGCTTCTCCTGACTGCATTGGCTGGTCCTCACTTTAAAACATTATCCCAACATTCATGCAGAGCTGTTTATTCTAACACTCCATTCACGAAAGAATTTGAGCCCCGCCCCCTCCGTAGGCTCCATTCCATTAAAAAAAAAGAAATACATTCAAAGAAGACTAACTAGCTGTAAGATACAGTGTCTTGGCTGTCAAGAAATGTCACCTCCGCTTCCAAAGAAGTAGTGATACCAACAATTTTGAGAAAAGAACCAGAGGGACCAGTTTTGTTGTTGTTATTGTTGAAATCTTTACCTGGCTTAATTTCAGCATAGAAATTGCATTTAAGTTCCCCAAGGCCTTTAGTCGGAAGGTATGATTGGCCTTTAGAGAGGGAAGGAAAACTTGGCTAGAATTTATACAGCAGGGACAGAGAATGAACACAATCTACACTTCAGACAGATGGGCTTACTTCGGAATTATTTTATCCATTGAATCTTGGTGATCATGGCTGGCTTGAGAAGTTTAGAAGTTCTCTATGACATGGTTCAGACTAGTGCAGTACCATTGGCTTCACTGGTCTTTGAAAGCAAAGACTAGAAATATCTGCAGAATGGATCCAGGCATGGAGGGCTACTCTCTCTTAAGAGGGAAGAATGGAGCGTGGACCAAGTCAGGGGGCTTGCCTTTAGCTTTATATTCTATAGCCACTTGTCCTGGGAGAGGTATTTCCTGGTCCAAGAAACCTCCTTTTCCTTACCTCTAAAATGGAGATGTTGAATGTATCGACCTCTTGTGTAGATTAAATAGGACGTAGTGTCTGGCACAGTGGGGGCTCCAGTGTGGTTGCTTAAAAAACGAGAAGTGGAGAAGTAGAGGCGATGGTCCAAATCAGTGATCTCTTTTGAAGTGCTAAAAATAACTATGAAGCTATGTTAACAATAAATATTAATACAATATTAGCTGTCTGAGCATGCTCCTGATTGTGGCATTAAACCCAGTACCGCATGATTCTGTCCAAAGCAATTCCCTAACACAGACACAAAACCATAACTTCAGTCCTCCCTGCCAAAACACTCTCAGCCACCTGGCCTTAAACCACAGTTTCCTACACCCTCAACCACAGCTCAAATAATTCTGTTATCTTCAGGGCAAATGCAAACCCCACTTTCTTGGATGGATTAACCTTTGAGTTTCCCCTAAGGAAGGAGAGGGCAATTAAACAATCTTTCTGGCACTTAAAAAAAAAAAAAAAAAAAGCCAACAAACCACATCATTATCTTGGTATAAACACACCCCCTTAAAATATTTTATTTCTAACAAGTGTGTACTGAGTTCCCCAACTTGCCTACTGCCTCCACCCCCATTCCAGAATATGGTAAAATGATTGGGGGGCTGGCCTGGTTCACATTAGAGACTCTGCAATGTTGGGGGAGAATTGGATACAAGGTTAATATTTGGCAGAACCTTGTAAATGACCTGATTGTTATTTTATATTGGCTACAGCCTCCAAATCACTGCGTCTTGCCAGAAAGACCGGAGTCTGGCCTGGTAGTTACACACAACAGTGTCATAAGCCTGCTCCATGGAGGGACACACTTACTCTGTGTGTTTGTGTGTGTGTGTTTTCTGTGAGTATGTGCACAGGCCCCCGCTGTTCTGCTTATGCCCAGCCAAAATACAGCAGAAACCCAGCACGGCAATTATTTTTACGAATTTTGTTTTGGTCTGCCCTCAGGGGAACTTCTCCCAGTTTAATTGTCTGGGGGGATTGTTTCCTTGTGGGATTTTATTTCAAAACATTCCTGTTAAAATTTCTTTCTGAGGGGAAAGGAAAGAGAGGATGATTTTTTTAAATCTTAAACACACAAACCCACAATCACATAAACATTCACCAAACTATGTATTCTGAAATTAATAGAGGTGTTTTGTGATGCATAGATTTTTAAATTATTTGTCTAAAGATATGTTTAGAATTGATTAGATTAAAGGTGTATAAATCTTGAGTTCCCTTCCCCCACTCCCATGCCTTGGAAATGAATTCAAGCAAGCCAACTGAATTTTAAGTTAAGACAAACAGGGGGAGAGATCATTCATCTCCAGTTATACATGAAATAGCTTATAATAGTGGATGCTGAGTTCATGAAGTATATGTTCGACCCCCTTTGATATAAATTCCATCATCAGCTCACAAAGAAATTGTATTTATGCATAAGACAGTGCTCTCTAACATGAACTCCTATAAATTATGAGAACAGAAAATCCAAATTTATAAGATGCCATTTCTGGATTTATTTTTAATGCCCTTTCCCACATATTACCAAACAAATGCCACATTAGCAGAGCATGAAAGGCTTTTTACTGGCATAAGCTATGGCCATGAAATTCACAGCACAGTCTGGGCTGGGTTTAGGTGCAAATGAAGGAGCAAACAGAAAGTGTGAGAAGGATCCCATGCTTAGGGGTGCTTAGGAGGTTTGGACCTGTTGTTTCCTGTAGTGTGGATAAGCTTGTCATTTTTCTTGGAAGGAAGGCACATTTCCTGATTTGTTAACAATATTAAACATAGGTGATTATTGGCATTTCCTAAGAAATGTTTGTTTTCCCTTCCAAACTCCACACGTTGGATAAGACTCAATTCTCCTCTCTCTATCTTCTACTAATTCATTCAGCAGTTCATGTATCTGTTCATTCATTCATTTATTCGTCAACTGTTACGGACTGCTTCAAGTGTGTCAACCATTCAGCTATGGTACTGAGGATATGGAGTCTAGAAGGAAGATAATACAGGGTAGTAGTTAGAACACAAGCTGTCAAATCATTCTGCCTAAGTTATATGTGAAGAAATAATAATAGTATTAATAATATTGCTTACTTGGTACCAGCCAGTATTCTAGGTTTTACACTATTACATGAGTTAACTCATATAATATTCCTACATACCTATGAGGTTAGATGCTATAATTTATTTATTTTAACTACGAGAAACTCGGTTTAAAATGATCTGATAGTAAGGAATAGAGCTGGCATTTGAACCCTTGGTTTCAAGGTCAGCAGATTGAACCACTATGTTGAAAAAAGTAGGTGTTCCTAAATCAATCCATCAGTCAATCATCAATCCCCCAGCTCTGCCTTTCTCTGACTGTGTGACCCTGGGTAAGTTAGTTAACCACTCAGTGCTTTAATTTTCTTATCTATAAATGGAGATAATAATAGTACCTGCTTCACATCATAGTGGTGACAATTAAGGGAAAACTTATACATGTGCAGCACTTAGAACAGTGCCTGGCACAGGTATGTGCTCAGTGCTCACTCTTAATAGTAATTATCGTCATTATGTGACAAATCTCCTTTCTTGTTACATACAATGGATGCATTAAGACATCAGGGTTTGGCAAGATAGAAGAATAAATGGCTCCACTGATTGTCCCCACCATAAGGACACCAATTTAACAACTATTTACACAGAAAAAAAAAAAAAACCTTCATAACAACCACAAATCAGATGAGTCTTCATAGTACCTGGTGTTAAGTTTGTATTGCTGAAAGAGGCACTGAAGAAGAAAAACAGTCCAGAATCTCTGATGCCAGCCCTCCCCAACCCCCAGCAGCAGCTATGTGGGGCTGAGAGTGTCTTTGGATGCTGAGGGAGGGAGAGCAGAGAAACTGTGAGGCATTGAACTCAGTGCTGTCCTGTTCGAGCAGAAAGGAAAATTGAACCAACTCAGCTGACACTTGCCCCTGGAGGGAGCATTTGAACCAACCCTAGCCAGTGGTTGAGGAATCAATGATCATAGAGGCCAGAAGCTTGAGTGCCTGCAGACCTCCCCACTGATAGTTACAGTGCTCTGAGGTGCTAAGTAAACTTGAAAGGCAGTCTAGGCCATAAGAACTGCAACCCTTAGGTGAGTCCTAGTGCTAAACTGGGCCCAGAGAGAGTGGACTGGGGAGAACTCAACATACTGAGACACAAACTGGGGTGGCTAAGGGAATGCTGGCCTCACCCCTCTCCTAACCCCAAGTTGCACAGCTTCCAGCTCCAAAAGAGACTCCTTCCTTTTGCTTGAGGAGGGGAGAGGAAAGAATGGAGGGGCTTTGTCTTTCTTCTTGAATACCAGCTCAGCCACAGCAGGATAGGGCACCAGTCAGAGTTGGGATGCCCCTGTTTCAGACCCTAGCTCCTAGATAACATCTCTAGACATACTCAGGGCCTAGAAGGGAATTCGCTGCCTTGAACGGAAGGACTCAGTCCTGGGAGAATTCATCACCTACTAACTAAAGAGCCCTTGGGCCCTGAATAACCAGCAGCAATACCCAAATACTACATCAAGGGCCTTGGGTAAGCCTCTGAGACTTGCTGGATTCAGGAACCAGCACAGCTGCCAGAGGGTAGAACACTGAGCAGGCTCTTGGAGTCCCTGATTCCAGGATTAACTTGTGGTTGGCATTTCTGGACCTGCTCTGGGCCAGAGAGGAGTCCAGACTTGAAGAGTGAGTCCCAGGCCAGGCAGCATTCTCTACAAGTTGACTTAAGAGCTCTGGGACATTAAGAGAATATCCTTGGTAGTCTTACCATACTCCCCATGGCCTATGGTGGTGGTGGCTACAGGGTAAGGCTCCTCTGCTTTTGGAAAGGGGAGGAAAGACTGGGAATGACTATGTCTTGTGGTTTGAGTGCCAGCCAAGTCACAGTAAAACAGAACACCAAGTAGACTTCTAATGTTTTTGACTCTAGTATCTAACTCTTGGATGGTACTTCTGGACCCACCAGGGCCTCAGGAAATTCGTCATTCTGAAGGGAAGAAGAACACAGGCCTGACTGGCTTTGTGACCTGCTGATTATAGAGCCCCAGGGTCTTGAGTGAACATAAGCGGTACCCAGGGAGTGGCTACAGCAGGACTTGGGTGAGACTCAGTGCTGTTCTGGCTTCAAGTCTGACCCACTGCAGTCATAGTGGAAGTGGCCACAGGGATGCTTGTGTCACTCCACCCCCAGCTTTAGGTGGCTCAGAAGAAAAAGAAAAAGAGAAAGAGAGAGAGGGAAAGAGAGACTCTATTTGTTTGGGAGAAAGTAAGAAAAGAGAACAAGAGTCTCTACCTGGCAATACAGAAATTCTTCCAGACCTTGTCCAAGACCACCACCAGTCTGCAAGAACCACAGTGTTACTGGTCTTGGGGTATTCCCTAAACCAGACACAGCTTAGATTATAACACCTAAGTACTTTCAAATATCTGGAAAGCTTTCCCAAGAAGGATGAGTACAAACAAGCTCAGACAGTGAAGTCTACAATAAATACCTAATTCTTTAATGCCTAGACACAAAAGAATATCTACTAACATCAACACCATTCAGTAAAACATAACTTCACCAAATGAACTAAATAAGCCTCCAGGAACCAATCCTGGAGAAACAGAGATATGTGACCTTTCAGACAGAGAATTCAAAGTAGCTGTGTTAATTTCATATAACACAGAGAAGAAATTCAGAATTCTATCTGGTAAATTTAACAAAGAGATTCAAATAATTAAAACGAATCAAGCAGGAATTCTAGAGCTGAAAAATGCAGTTGGTATACTGCAGAATGCATCAGAGCTCTTTAATAGCAGAATGGATCAAGCAGAAGAAAGAATTAGTGAGCTTGAAGACAGTCTATTTGAAAATACACAGTAAGAGGAGACAAAAGAAAAAGGAATTTTGGAAAAAGAAACATGCCTATAGATCTAGAAAAATAGCTAAAAAGGGCAAATCAAAGACTCACTGGCCTTAAAGCAGAGGTAGAGAAAGAAGTAAGGATGGAAAGTTCATTCAAAGGGAAAATAACAACGAACTTACCAAATTTAGAAAAAAGATATCAAAATTCAAGAACAAGAAGGTTATAGAACACCAAGCAGATTTAACCTAAAGAAGACTACCTCAATGCATTTAATAATCAAATTTCCAAAGGTCAAGGATAAAGAAAGGATCCTAAAAACAGCAAGAGAAAGAAACAAATAACATACAGTGAAGCTCCAAAATGTTCTACTTGGAAGTCTACTTGGTGTCTGTAACAGACTTTTCAGTGGAAACTTTACAGATCAGGAGAGAGTGGCATGACATATTTAAAGTGCTGAAGGAATAAAAAACCTTTTACCCTAGAATAGTAAATCTGGTGAAAATATCCTTCAAACATGAAGAAGAAATAATGACATTCCCAGACAAACAAAAGCCGAGGGATTTCACCAGACCTGTCCTACAAGAAATGCTAAAGGGAGCACTTCACTCAGAAAGAAAGAGATGTTAATGAGCAAAAAGTAATGGCCTGAAGGTACCAAAGTCACTGGTAATAGTAAGTACACAGAAAAACACAGAATATCAAAATACTAACTGTGATGTCTAAACTACTCTTATCCTAAGTAGAAAGACTAAATGATGAATCATTCAAAAATAGCTACAACTTTTGTAGACAAAGGACAGTACAATAAGATATAAATAGAAACAACAGAAAGTTAAAAAGGAGGGGGACGAAGTTAAGGCATAGACTTTTATTATTGTAGTTTTTTTTGCTTGTTCATTTATGCAAACAGTGTTAAGTTGTTATCAGATTAAATAATGGGTTATAAAATAGTATTTGTGGCTGGGTGCAGTGGCTCACGCCTGTAATCCTAGCACTTTGGGAGGCTGAGGCAAGCAGATCATGAGGTCAGGAGATTGAGACCATCCTGGCTAATATGGTGAAACCCCATCTCTACTAAAAATACAAAAAATTAGCCAGGTATGGTGGCGCATGCCTACTTGGGAGGCTGAGGCAGGACAATTGCTTGAATGTGGAAAGTGGAGGTTGTGGTGAACCAAGATTACACCACTGCACTCCAGCTTGGGTGACAGAGTGAGACTCTGTCTAAAACAAAAAAAAAAAAGAAAAATAGTATTTGTAAGCCTCATGGTAACCTTAAACCAAAAAACATATAACAGAGACACAAAAAAATAAGAAGGAAGAAACTAAATTCTATCACCAGATAAAATTACCTTCAATAAAGGAAGATAGGAAAGAAAGAAAAGAGGAAGAGAAGACCACAATACAACCAGAAAATAAATTTTAAAATGGCAGCACTAAGTCCTTACTTCTCAATAAAAATATTGAATGTAAATGGACTAAACGCTCCAATCAGAAGACATAGAGTGGCTGAATGGGTGTAAAAACAAGACATAGAGTGGCTGAATGCGAGCCAAAAGCAAGTGGGAGTAGCTGTTCTTATATCAGACAGAATGAAACAACAGCATTTAAAAGACAAAAAGGGACATTACATAATGATAAAAGGACTAGTCCAACAGGAAAAAATCCCAATCCTAAATATATATGCACCTAACACTGGAGCTTCAGAATTTACAAAATAATTACTACTAGACCTAACAGCTCTAGACAGGTCATCAAGACAGAAAGTCAACAGAGAAACAATGGACTTAAACTATACCCTACAACAAATTACTTAACAGATATTTACAGAACATTCTATACAATAACTGCAGAATATACATTCTATTCATCAGCATATGGAACATTTTCCAAGATAGACAATATGATCAGCCACAAAACAAGTCTCAGTACATTTAAGACAATTGAACTTACATCAAGTACTCTCAGACCACAGTGGAATAAAATGAAATCAACTCTAGAAGGAACCCTCGAAACCATTTAAATACATGGAAATTAAATAACCTGCTCCTGAATGATTATTGGGTCAAAAATGAAATCAAGATGGAAATTTTAAAAATTATTTGAATTGGATGATAGTAGTGACACAACCTATCAAAACATCTGGGATACAGCAAAAGTGATGCTAAGAGGAAAGTTCATAGTACTAAATGTCCACATCAAGAAGTCTGAAAGAGCATACATAGACAATCTAAGGTCACACCTCATGGAACTGGAGAAACAAGAACAATCCAAACACAAACCCAGCAGAAAAAAAGAACAAAGATCAGAGCAGAACTAAATGAAATGGAAACAACAACAACAACAACAAATTACAAAAGATAATGAAACAAAAAGCTGGTTCTTTGTAAAGATAAATAAAATTGATAGACCTTTAGCAAGATTAACTAAGAAAAGAAGAGAGAAGATCCAAATAAGCTCAATTAGGAACAAAATGAGAGATACCACAACTGATACCATAGGAATACAAAAGATTATTCAAGGTTACTATGAACACTTCCATGTGCATAAACTAAAAAACCTAGAGGAGATGGATAAATTTCTGGAAATATACAACCCTCTTAGATTAAACTAGGAAGATATAGAATCTCTAAACAGACCAATAAGACGCAGCAAGATTGAAATGATAATTTAAACATTGCCAACAAAAAAAAGTCCAGGACCAGACAGACTAACAGCTGAATTCTATCACACATTCAAAGAGGAATTGTTACCAATACTCTTGACACTATTCCGAAGACAGAGAAAGAGGGAATCCTCCCTAAATCATTCTATAAAGCCAGTCTCACCCTAATACCAAAACCAGGGAAAGACATTAAAAAAAAAAAAAAAAAAAAAAAAAAAAAAAAAAAAAAAAACTACAGACCAATATTCCTAATGAACATAGATGCAAAAATCCTAAGGAAAATACTAGTGAACCTAATCCACAGCATATCAAAAAGATAATCTACCATGATCAAGTGGGTTTCATACCAGAGATGCAAGGATGGTTTAACATCAATAAATGGTTTAAGTTAATAAATGTGATACAACACATAAACAGGATTGAAAACAAAAATCACATGATCATCTCAATAGATGCAGAAAAAGTATTTGACAAAATTCAGCATCCTTTATGATTAAAACTCAGCAAAATCGGCATAGAAGGGACATACCTTAAGGTAATAAAAGCCATTTACAACAAACCCACAGCCAACATTATACTGAATGGGGAAAAGTTGAAAGCATTTCCCCTGGGAACTGGAACAAGACAAGGATGCCCACTTTCACCACTTCTATTCAACATAGTACTGGAAGTCCTAGCCAGGGCAATCAGACAAAAGAAAGAAATAAAGAGCATCCAAATTGGTAAAGAGGAAGTCAAACTGTCACAGTTTGCTGACAATATGATCATATATCTAGAAAACCGGAAAGACTCATCCAAAAAGCTCCTAGAATTGGTAAATGAATTCAGCAAAGTTTCAGGATACAAAATTAATGTACACAAATCAGTAGCTCTGCTAAACACCAACAGTGACCAAGCTGAGAATCAAATCAAGAACTCAACCCCTTTCACAATAGCTGCAAAAAAATAAAATAAAATTCTTAGTATATCTGACCAAGGATGTGAAAGACCTGTACAAGGAAAAAAACTACAAAACACTGCTGAAAGAAATCATAAATGACACAAACAAATGGAAACACATCCTATGTTCATGGATGAGTAGAATCAATATTGTGAAAATGATCATACTGCCAAAAGCAATCTATAAATTCAATGCAATTCCCATCAAAATACCATCGTTCTTCACAGAACAAGAAAAAACAGTCCTAAAATTCATGTGGAACCAAAAAAGAGCCTGCATAGCCAAAGCAAGACTAAACAAAAAGAACAAATCTGGAGGCATCACATTACCCAACTTCAAACTATATTATTAGGCCATAGTTACCAAAACAAAATGGTACTGGTATAAAAATAGGTGCATAGACCAATGGAACAGAATAGAAAACCCAGAAATAAAGCCAAATTCTCACAGCCAACTGATCTTTGACAAAGCAAATAAAACATAAATTGGGAAAAGGACACCCTGTTCAACAAATGGTGCTGGGATAATTGGCAAGCAAAATGTACAAGAATGGAACTGGATCCTCATCTCCCCCTTATACAAAAAAAGCAACTCAAGATAGACCAAAGACTTAAATCTAAGACCTGAAACCATAAAGATTCTAGAAGATAACATCTGAAAAACCCTTCTAGACTCTGGCTTAGGCAAAGACTTCATGACCAAAAACCTGAAAGCAAATGCAACAAAAACAAAGATAAATAGATGGGACTTAATTAAACTAAAAAGCTTCTGCACAGCCAAAGAAATAATCAGCACAGTTAACAGACAACCCACAGAGCGGGAGAAAATCTTCACAATCCATACATCTGACAAAGGACTAATATCCAGAATCTACAAAGAACTCAAACAAATCAGCAAGGAAAAAACCCAAAGAATCCCATCAAAAAGTGGGCTATGGACATGAATAGATAATTCTCAGTAGAAGATAAACAAATAGCCAAGAAACATATGGAAAAATGCTCAACATCACTAGTTACCAGGGAAATGCAAATCAGAATCACAATGTGATATCATCTCACTTCTGCAAAAATGGCCATAATAAAACAAAATCAAAACATAATAGATGTTGGCATGGATGCAGTGAAAAGGAAAAAGTTTTACACTATTGTTGGGGATGTAAACTAGTACAACCACTATGGAAAACAGTGTTGAGATTCTTTAAAAAACTAAAAGTAGATCTACTGTTTGATTCAGCAATCCCACTACTAGGTATCTACCCAGAGGAAAAGAAGTCATTATACAAAAAAGATACTTGCACACACATGTTTATAGCAGCACAATTTGCAATTGCAAAAGCATGGAACCAGCCCGAATGTCAATCAATGAGTGAATAAATAAAATGTGGTAGAGACAGAGGGCAAGATGGCCAAATAGGAACAGCTCCAGTCTGTAGCTCCTAGTGAGACCAACGCAGAAGGTTAGTGATTTCTGCATTTCCAACTGAGGAACCTCGCTCATCTCACTGGGACTGGTTAGGTGGTGGTTGCAGCCCATGGAGGGCGAGCAGAAGCAGGGTGGGGTGTCACCTCACTCGGGAAGTGCAAGGAGTCAGAGAACTCCCTCCCCTAGCCAAGGGAAACCATGAGGAACTGTGCCGTGAGGGATAGTGCTATCTGGCCCAGATATCATGCTTTTCCCATGGTATTCGCAGCCCACAGACCAGGTTTTCTACACCTCGGGTACCTACACCACCAGGGCCCTGAGTTTCAAGCATAAAATTGGGCAGCCGTTTGAGCAGACACCCAGCTAGATGCACAAGGTTTTTTTGTACCCCAGTGCCTGGAACACCAGTGAGACAGAACCATTCACTCCCCAGGAAAGGGAGCTGAAGCCAGGGAGTCAGTCTTGCTCAGCGAATCCCACCACCATGGAGTCCAACAAGCGAAGATCCACTGCCAGTACAGCAGTCTGAAGTTGACTTGGGACACTGGAGCCTGGTGGGGGGAGGGATGTCTGCCATTATTGAGGCTTGAGTAGGCGGTTTTCCCCTCACACTGTAAACAAAGCCGCCAGGAAGTTCGAACTGGGTGCGGAACCCACTGAAGTGCAGCAAAGCTGCTGTAGCCAGACTGCCTCTCTAGATTCCTCTTCTCTGGGCAGTGCATCTCTGAAAGAAAGGCAGCAGCCCCAGGCAGGGGCTTATAGATAAAATTTCCATATCCCTGGGACAGAGCACCAGGGAAAAGGGGTGGCTGTGGGCGCAGCTTCAGCAGACTTAAATGTTCCTGCCTGCCAACTTGGAAGAGAGCAGCAGATCTCCCAGCACAGTGCTCAAGCTCTGCTAAGGGACAGATTGCCTCCTTAAGTGGGTCCCTGACCCCCATGCCTCCTGACTGGGAGACACCTCCCAGCAGGGGTCGACAGACACCTCATACAGGAGAGCTCCAGGTGGCATCTGGCAGATGCCCCTCTGGGACAAAGCTTCCAGAGGAAGGAGCAGGCAGCAATCTTTGCTGTTCTGTAGCCTCTGCTGGTGATACCCAGGCAAACAGGGTCAGGAGTGGACCTCCAGCAAGCTCCAACAGACCTGCAGAAGAGAGGCCTGACTGTTAAAAGGGTAACTAACAAACAGAAAGCTATAGCATCAACATCAACAAAAAGGATGCCCATTCAAAAACCCCATTCAAAGGTCACCAACATCAAAGATCAAGGGTAGATAAGTCCATGAAAATGAGAAGAAAACCAGCATAAAAAGGCTGAAAATTCCAAACACCAGAATGTCTCTTCTTCTCCAAAGGATCACAACTCCTCATCAGCAAAAGAGCAAAACTAGACAGAGAATGAATTTGATGAATTGACAGACTTTTCTGCATCTATTGGGATAATCATGTGGTTTCTGTCATTGGTTCTGTTTATGTGATGGATTACATTTATTGATTTGCATATGTTGAACCAGCCTTGCATCACAGGGATGAAGCCAACTTGATCGTGGTGGATAAGCTTTTTAATGTGCTGCTGGATCCAGTTTGCCAGTACATTATTGAGGATTTTTGCATTGATGTTCATCAGTAAAAGTAAAACACTCCTTAGCAAGTGCAAAAGAACAGAAATCATAACAGTCTCTGAGACCACAATGCAATCAAATTAGAACTCAGGATTAAGAAGCTCACTCAAAACTGTACAACTACATGGAAACTATACAACCTGCTCCTGAATGACTACTGGGTAAATAATGAAATTAAGGCAGAAATAAATAAGTTCTTTGAAACCAATGAGAATGAAGATACAATGTACCAGAATTTCTGGGATACAGCTAAAGCAGTGTTTAGAGGGAAATTTATAGCCCTAAATGCCCACAACAAAAAGTGGGAAAGATCTAAAATCAACACCCTAATATCACAACTAAAAGAACTAGAGAAGCAAGAGCAAACAAATTCAAAAGATAGTCGAAGACAAGAAATAACTAAGATCAGAGCAAAACTGAAGGAGATGGAGAAACGAAAAACCTTTCAAAAACATCAATGAATCCAGGAGGTGGCTTGTTGAAAAGATTAATAAAATAGAAAGACTGCTAGTCAGACTAATAAGGAAGAAAAGAGAGAAGAATCAAATAGATGCAATAAAAAAATGATAAAGGGGCTATCACCACGGACCCCACAGAAATACAAACTACCATCAGAGAATACTATAAACACCTCTACGCAAATAAACTGGAAAATCTAGAAGAAATGGATAAATTCCCGGACACACACACTCTCCCAAGACTAAACCAGGAAAAAGTAGAATCCCTGAATAGACCAATAACAAGTTCTGAAATTGAGGCAGTAATTAATAACCAACCAACCAAAAAAAGCCCAGAACCAAATGGATTCACAACTGAATTCTACCGAAGGTACAAACTGGAGCTGGTACTATTCCTTCTGAAACTCTTCCAAACAATAGAAAAAGAAGGAATCCTCCCTAACTCATGTTATGAGGCCAGCATTATCCTGATACTAAAACCTTGCAGAGACACACACACAAAAAGAAAAATTCAGGCCAATATCCCTGATGAACATCGATGTAAAAATCCTCAATAAAATACTGGCAAACTGAATCCAGCAGCACATTAAAAAGCCTATCCACCACGATCAAGTTGGCTTCATCCCTGGAATGCAAGGCTGGTTCAACATATGCAAATCAATAAACGTAATCCATCACATAAACAGAACCAAAGACAAAAACCACATGATTTTCTCAATAGATGCAGAAAAGTTCTTTGATAAAATTCAACACCCTTCATTCTAAAAACACTCAATAAGCTAGTTATTGATGGACTGTAGCTCAATATAATAAGAGCTATTTATAAGAAACCCACAGCCAATATCATACTGAATGGGCAAAAGCTGGAAGCATTCCCTCTGAAAACCAGCAGAAGACAAGGATGCCATCTCTCATCACTCCTATTCAACACAGTATTGAAAGTTCTGGCCAGGACAATCAGGCAAGAGAAAGAAAGGAAGAGTTTTCAAATAGGAAGAGAGGAAGTCAAGTTGTCCCTATTTGCAGATGACATAATTGTACATTTAGAAAACCCCATCATCTAAGCCCAAAACCTTCTTAAGCTGATAAGCAACTTCAGCAGTCTCAGGATACAAAATCAATGTGCAAAAATCATAAGCATTCCTACACACTAATAATAGACAAACAGCGAGCCAAATCAAGAGTGAACTCCCACTCACAATTGCTACAAAGAGAATAAAATACCTAGGAATCCAGCTTACAAGGGATGTGAAGGATCTCTTCAAGGAGAACGACAAACCACTGCTCAAGGAAATAAGAGGGGACATAAACAAATGGAAAAATATTCCATGCTCATGGATAGGAAGAACCAATATCTTGAAAATGGTCATACTGTCCAAAGTAATTTATAGATTCAAAGCTATCCCTATCAAGCTACCATTGACTTTCTTCACAGAATTAGAAAAAACTACTTTAAATTTCACGTGGAGCCAGAAAAGAGCCCATATAATCAAGACATCCTAAGCAAAAAGAACAAAGCTGGAGGCATTACGCTACCTGATTTCAAACTACACTACAAGGCCACGGTAACCAAAACAGCATGGTGCTTGTACCAAAACAGATATATAGAACAATGTAACAGAACAGAGGCCTCAGTAATGATACCACACATCTACAATCATCTGATCTTTGACAAACCTGACAAAAACAAGCAATGGGGAAAGGATTCCCTATTTAATAAATGGTGTTGGGAAAACTGGCTCGCCATATGCAGAAAACTGAAAATGGACCCCTTCCTTATACCTTATATAAAAATTAATGCAAGATGGATTAAGGACTTAAACATAACACCTAAAACCATAAAAACCCTAAAAGAAAACCTAGGCAATATCATTCAGGACATAGGCATGGGCAAAAACTTCATGACTAAAACGCCAAAAGCAATGGCAACAAAAGCCAAAATTGACAAATGGGATCAAATTAAACTAAAGAGCTTCTACACAGCAAAAGAAACTATCATCAGAGTGAACAGGCAACCTACAGAATGGGAGAAAAATTTTGCAATCTATCCATCTGACAAAGGGCTAATATCCAGAATCTACAAGGAACTTAAACAAATTTACCAGAAAAAAACAACCCCATCAAAAAGTAGGCGAAGGATGTGAACACAAAATTCTCCAAAGAAGACATTTATGTGGCCAACAAACATATGAAAAAAAAAAGCTCATCATCACTGGTCATTAGAGAAATGTAAATCAAAACCACAATGAGATACAATCTCATGCCAGTTAGAATGGCGATCATTAAAAATTCAGGAAACAACAGATGCTGGAGAGGATGTGGAGAAAAATAGCTTTTATGCTGTTGGTGGGAGTGTAAATTAGTTCAACCATTGTGGAATAGAGTGTGGCAATTCCTCAAGGATCTAGAACCAGAAATACTATTTGACCTGGAAATCCCATTACTGGGTATATACCCAAAGGATTATAAATCATGCTGCTATAAAGACACAAGAACACGTATGTTTATTGCAGCACTATTCACAATAGCAAAGACTTGGAACCAACCCAAATGCCCATCAGTGATGGATGGGATAAAGAAAATGTGGCACATATACACCATGGAATACTATGCAGTCATAAAAAAGGATGAGTTCATGTCCTTTGCAAGGACACGGATGAAGCTGGAAATATTCTCAGCAAACTAACAGAGGAACAGAAAACCAAACACCACACATTCTCACTCATAAGTGGGAGTTGAACAATGAGAACATATGGGCACATAGAGAGGAATATCACACATTGGGGCCTGTCTGGGGGTTGGGGGCAAGGGGAGGGATAGCATCATTAGGAGAAATACCTAATGTTGATGACGGGTTGATGGGTGCAGCAAACCACAATGGCACATATACACCTATGTAACAAACCTGCACATTCTGCACATGTATCCCAGAACTTAAAGTGTAATTTTGAAAAAAAAGAAAATGTGATATATATGTATATATGCCATGGAATACTACTCAGCCATAAAAAGGAATGAAATAATGGCATTTGCAGTGACCTGGATGGAATTGGATACTGTTATTCTAAGTGAAGTAATGGAAATTGGAACGGAAATTTCCAAACATCGTATGTTCTCACTCATATGTGGGAGCTAAGCTGTGAGGATACAAAGGCATATGAATGACATATTGGACTTCGGGAACTTGGGAGAAAGGGAGGAGGTGACCACGGGTAAAAGACTACACATTGGGTACAGTGTACACTGCTGTGGTGATGGGTGCACCAAAATCTCAGATATCACCACTACAGAACTTATTCATGTAAGCAAATACCACCTGTTCCCCCAAAATCTATTGAAATATAAAAATTAAACGTAAAAAAATCGACATAACAAAATCAGTAGCATTTTTATATGCCAACAGTGAACAATGTAGAAAAGAAATTTAAAAAGTAATAACATTTACAATAGCCACAAATAAAATTAAATATCTAGGAATTAACCAAAGAAGTGAAAGAGTACTACAATGAAAGCTATGAAATACTGATGAAAGAAATTAAAGAGGACAGCAAAACATAATTTAAAAATTCCATGTTCATGGATTGGAAGAATCAGTATTGTTATGATGTACACACTACCCAAAGCAATCTACAGATTCAGTGCAATCCCTGTCACAATACCAATGACATTCCTTGCAGAAATAGAAAAAAAAATCCTAAAATTTATATGGAACAACAAAAGACCCAGAAAAAAAGTGAAGAAATCACACTATCTGACTTCAAATTACACAGAGAGCTACAGTAATCAAAACAGCATGGTACTGATATAAAAACAGACACATGTATCAATGGAACATAACAGAGAACCCAGAAACAAATATACGTACCTACAGTGACTTCATTTTTGACAAAGATACTAAGAATATACAATGGGAAAAAGATAGTTTCTTCAATAAATGGTGGTGGGAAAACTGGACATCCATATGCAGAAGAATGAAGCTATACTCCTATTTCTCACTGTATAAAAAATCAAATCAAAAATTGATTAAAGACTTTAAGACCTCAAACTATGCAACTACTACAAGAAAACATTGGGGAAAATCTCCAGGACACTGGTCTGGGCAAAATTTTCTTAAACAATACCCCAAAAGCATAGGCAACAAAAGCAAAAATGGACAAATGGGATGACTTCAAGTTAAAAATGTTCTGCACAGCAAAGGAAACAATCAACAAAGCAAAGAGACAACCCACAGAATGAGAGAAAATATTTGAAATCTATACCTCTGACAAGAGATTAATAACCAGAATATATAAGGAGCTCAGATAACTCTATAGGAAAAATTATAATTATCTGATCAAAAAATGGGCAAAAGATTTTAATAGACATTTCTCAAAAGAAAACATACAAATGGCAAACAGGCATATGAAAAGGTGCTCAACATCACTGATCATCAGAGGAATGCAAATCTAAACTACAATGAGATATCACCTCACCCCAGTTAAATGGCTCATATCCAAAACAGGGAATAACAAATGCTGACAAGGATGTGGAGAAAAGAGAACCCTTGTACACTGTTGGTGGAAATGTAAATTAGTACAACCACTATGGAGAACAGTTTGGAGGTTCCTCGAAACACTAAAACTAGAGCTACCATATAATCCAGCAATCCTACTGGAGTCAGATTCAGTATACTAATTCAGTGTACTAATTCCATTCAGTATACTGAAGAGATATCTGCACTCCCATGTTTGTTGCAACACTGTTCACAACAGCCAAGATTTGGAAACAACCCAAGTGTCCATCAACAGATGAGTGGATGAAGAAAATGTGGTACATATACCCAATGGACTACTATTCAGCCATTAAAAAGAATGAGAGCCTGTCATTTGCAACAACATGGATGGAACTGGAGGTCATTATGTTAAGTGAAATAAGCCAGGCATGGGAAGACAAACATCACATGTTCTCACTTATTTGTGGGCTCTAAAAATCAAACAATTGAATTCATGGACATAGAGAATAGAAGGATGGTTACCAAAGGCTGGGAATGGTAGTGGGGGACTGGGGAAGGGCAAGAGGGGATGGTTAAACAGGTACAAAAAATAGTTAGAAAGAATGAATACAACCTACTATTTGATAGCACAACAGAGTGACTATAGTCAATAATAATTGTACACTTAAAAATAACTAAAAGAGTGTGATTAGACTGTTTGTAGCGCAAAGGGTAAATGCTTGAGTGATGGATACCCCATTCTCCATGATGTCATTATTTCACATTGCATGCCTGTATCAAAACATCTCATGTACCTCATAAATAGATACATCTACTATGTATCTGCAAAAATTAAAAGTAAAACACCTTAAAAACACATAAGGGTTTCATTCTCTCACAGAATGTTGGTTTCGGAAGGAGCGGCTCAGACAAACACAGTGTTCACCTAGCAGAGATACCAAGAAGGTCTTGGGTCATGAAGGTCAACTATTAACGGTTCAAGTCAAACCACCAGAACAATCTGGTGAAACATCACTTCCATCACTCTGTAGTTCAAGGTAAGTTTGGGGACTGGAAGGACAGTATTAAGTGCAGCTCTCCAAAGCTTCAGTCCACAACCCAAGTCCCCACATGTAGTTCAACTTCCCACCCCACCCCTCCCCCAATTATTAGTCTCTTTACAGGAATGACCTGAGGCAGTGTCTCAAATCTTCAGGCTTTTGAGTGTTTTCTCTTTTTAAAAAAACCCAAAGGCCCTAAGGGCAGGATACCAAAATATCAAATTGTACAAAAACACTCAACTTCCAACTATTCAATGATAGCTTATTATGTCCACAGAGTCGTTGACAACTCCCTTTCAGTCTCTATCTTCAGAAATCAGCTACTGTCTGTTTAATGTACTATCTTTTGTCTCAGGCAATGTTCTTGAGGGCAAGCAACAGAAACTAAATTGGGCTGCTTATGCAAAGAAATAATTTATCAAAGGGATAGAATAAAATACCAGAGAAAACCATGTTCAGAAACTATTATCCTGAGGCCAGGGGTGACAGCTCATGCCTGTAATCGCAGCACTTTGAAAGGTCGAGGCATGTGGATCACTTGAGGTCAGGAGTTTGAGATGAGCATGGCCAACATGGTGAAACGCTGTCTCTACTAAAAACACAAAAATTAGCTGGGTGTGGTGGTGTGTGCCTTCAGTCCCAGCTATTTGGGAGGCTGAGGCAGGAGAATCACTTGAACCTGTGGAGGTTGCAGTGAGCCAAGATGGAGCCACTGCACTCCAGCCTGGGCAATAAATAAAGGCTCGGTCAAAAACAAAACAAAACAAAACAAAAAAATCCACCCAAAACTACAAAACTATTATCCTGGAGAAAGACCCCATTTTGCCACAAAATGGAGTTAACAAAATAGCATTTGCTCTGGAAGTGAAGCACTTGGTGCTGGGACTTGTTTATCTCTGGATCAGGCTATCTTGGGGGACCATCATTTTCTTTCCTCCCTCTTGGAAACTACATCTTGCTGTCCCAGTATCACTGCTAAATAACTATCCGCAGGCCCTGCTTTTTTGGAGCCCCACCTTTGGATGCAAAGCCAGGAGTGGATACACATGATTGGCAGAGCCTATGCCCATGCCTTTACTGTCAGTGGAGTCTTGAAAGCAAGTTTCTGGCAGTTTTAGATTTGATAGAAGGAGGTCGTATAATATTTTTCACCTCAGGCTGCTATAACAAAATATCATAGTCTGGGTGGCTTAAACAACAGACATTTATTCCTCACAGGTCTGGAGGCTGGGAAGTCCAAGATTAGTAAAGATTAGTAAGGGCCTTGTCCCTGCTCCTAGCTTCCAGGTGGCTGTCTTCTCCATGTGTTCTCCCATGGCAAAGAGACAGATGGAGAATGAGAGAGAGAGAGAGAGAGAGAGAGAGAGAGAGTGCATGTGTGTGTGTGTGTGTGTGTTCTGGTCTCTCCTCTTTTTCTTATAAGGATACCAGTGCTATTACGGGGACCCCACCCTCATGACCTCATCTAAACCCAAGCACCTCCTAAAAACACCACCTCCAAATACCATGATATTGGGGGCTTTCGATATACTTTTGGGGAAGGATGCAGACATTCAATTCATAAAAGAAGTGGACTGTGACTGCCTTGAAATCTCATAGTTGGAGGATCCCAAAATAACAACAAACGCGTTTAGGTGTTAACAGCTGAAAATAATGAAAAAAGCACATAACATCTTTTTAGTTAGACCAGTGATTCTCTGGGAATTATTTTGCTTATCCCTATTCAGGGAGATTCATAACGTCTAGAGACAGTTTTGGTTGTCACAACTGGAAGATGTGTTAGTAGTGTCTAGTGAGTAGATGCCAGGGATACCACTAAACATTCTACAATGCACAGGACAGCCCCCAACAGCAAAGGATTAAATGGCCCCAAATGTTAGTCATGCCATGATGGAGAGACCCTGAGTTAGACTGAAAGCTCCATATGGGTAAAGACCCTCTCTGGCTTTTCTTACCTTTATGTCCTGACAACCATCAAAGCATGGACTCTACATGTTCAATAGATAAACAAAAGAGGTGGTGAATTAAGATATTTTTGATTTCCCACTAGTTTTAACAGAAAAGGGACCAAGAAATTCTTCTTTCTTTTTGCTTGGCTTCTTCCTGGCCACCGTGTCTTCTAACACGTGGCTGTCCATGAAGCAGACACCTGATACATACTTATCAAATCAATACATTCAAGGCAAAATCCAGAGTCTAAGTAATGCCTACAAAACCCTAAATAATCTGGCTTTTTGTTCATTCTTCAGCCTCCTTTCCATCCATTTTGCCCTCTGCTCACTCTGCAGTGAGCAACCAACAACCTCACTGGCTTCCTTGATGTCCTTCCTGCATGTCATCCATGTTCCTGTTCCCTCTTTCTGGAATGTTCTCTGCCCACCCCACTCTGCCAACAGCCACAGGCTCATTCTCTCGTCCCCCGTCCAAATCTTTACTAAAATGACCTTTTTGCAATTAGACTTAAGGTGATGACCCTTGGTAAAGAAACACCTACCACCCCACCCTTGGCATTCCTGATATCTTTACACTGTTCTTTTATTCCCCACATCCCTGATAACTCATTATATAATTTACTAATACGTTGTGTTTGCTGTTTATTATCTGTCTTCCTCCACTAGAGTAATGTTTTCATTTATCTTATTTATGATGTGTATCAAGTACCTAGAGTGGCATCTGACACATAGAGGTGATCAATAAATGTTTGTTGAATGAATAAATAACTGAATCAACCCCAAAACATGGAACAGAGTGAAAATACAAATTGTTTCCCCAAAAGACTTCCTAAAATTCACAGAATGACAGACGATTGTGGTGCAACAGATGCATAGGACGTCTGGATGTTTGGCAATGTTGGGAGCCAACATTGGAAACAAAGCACTGACCTGCCAAATACATCCTCTTGAGGTGTCTTGTGTACCAGACAGGACCCCAGGGCTTCCAAAAATAGCCTCTATTTCTCACAAGTCTATGAAGGAAATATTAGAGTTCAGATTTACAATTGAGGAAACTGGGACTCAGGGAGATTAAGTGGCCTTCCCCAGGGGCAATAGAGCTGGAAAGTAATGGAGCTGAAGTGAGCTGGATTTTCCTGATTCCACAACTCATGACTCTGAACCCTACTTGCAAGGGCATTGAGCCTCACCTGGTGGGGCAGTTCTCTTGGGGTTAGATCTCTGGAATCTGCACCAAGTGACTATGGAGAGGTGAAGAATGTCCAGATTAACAGGCAAAAAAAAAAAAGGCAAAATCATAGACACCAAACAGGAGACCTCTCCAAACCACCACTTAATTTTCTGACTGCTTAATAGTAATACAATACTGTATTATGCACATTCAACAATTTCATATTAGTCATCTGACTGGCACCTCACTACAACCCAATGCATTATTTAGACCAGAAGATTTGTGTCTATCTGGCAAAGAAACAGAGGTGTGGAATGATGTAGTGACTTGTTCCCATGTGCCTAGGATTGGAATTTAGTGTTCTTTCTGCTAGTCTACCTTGCTGTGCAATATCAATCAGAAAAAGAGCCATTTTCATAAACAAAAAATACATCTAGGTATGTACTTGAACGTGCCTACATGCATGCATGCATATAAACATACGTGTGTTTGTATACATGTAAGAATATGTCTTTGTGTGTGCACACAAATGTATACATGCATGTGTGTTTGTGTGTGTATGTGCACGCATATGTGTGCATACAAGACCCAGACGCTAACCTCAAAAGCAACACCCCGTTGACTGCTTCAGCTGTTAGGTTCTCTACATGCTCCAGATACATTTGGAATTCAAGAAGAGATAGGTGGGTGCTAAGAAACACCCTGAATGAGATGTGAGTCAAGATATCTGGTCTCTAGACCTGCCCTTTTCACTTTCCTCATTTACCTAACCAGGAGTTTGGCCATGTGATATCTGAAATTGATGGATTCTCTGACCCTGACCTCAGTCTCTGTGTTTCTGCAAGCTGTTCTCTCCTCACACTAGTTTGTTCTCTTTGACCAGTTAATTCCTTATGTCCTGATTTGAATCCTACTTCCCCAAGAAGGTTATCCTCTCCTATAGAGTCCTCTGCTTTCCTTTTATGGCATTTAGCACAGCAGTTTAAAAACAACCTTTTATGGCCGGGTGTGGTGGCTCACGCCTGTAATCCCAGCACTTTGGAAGCCCAAGGCAGGTGGATCATGAGGTCAGGAGATCAAGACCATCCTGGCTAACATGGTGAAACCCCGTCTCTACTAAAAATACAAAAAATACAAAAAAAAAAAAAATTAGTCGGGTGTGGTGGTGGGTGCCTGTATTCCCAGCTACTTGGGAGGCTGAGGCAGGAGAATGGTGTGAACCCCGGAGGCAGAGCTTATGGTGAGCCAAGACCGCACCACTGCACTCCAGCCTGGGCCACAGAGCGAGACTCCGTCTCAAAACAAACAAACAAACAAAAACATCCTTTTATTTGTGTGTTATCTGATCAAAGTCTATCTCCCCTGGTAGGCTGAGGCTTCCACAAGAATGGGAGTCTTGTGACTTCTCCTCACTGCCCTATTCCCAGGGCTGAGCCCTGAATTGTCTTCAGAGCTCCATCATTCTGTGTTGAGTGAATGAATGTAGGACAGGACCTGGATTTGAACGCAGTTTCCACCAATAAGAACTTGTGTGAGAAGTAGCACCATCTAAAGATCAGTAAACCAGCAAGTGCTTTCTCTCTATAGCAGCATTTTAAGATTAACCACATTTATGACATTTTGGCTTTTGACTAGCTATTCCAATGCTTGTAGCAGATTAAATTATATATATATATATATTTCAGTATGCTTTAAAGGTATGTAAGTAATCTTTTATACATAAATTTCGGTAAGCTTTACAAAATATTTTACATATAATATTATATAAAGCTTACCTATATATATACATATCAGTAAGCGTTTTGTGAATCTGTGACATAAATATCAGATCCCCCAAATTCTTCATTCCACTGTAGCCTTTTCTTCTTTATACCTGTACTGTATAACATGTGGCCCAAAGCTCTTGGAATTATTTTTAAAATTAGAAATACTTATCCAAATGAATTGAGTACAACTTTACAATGTTTCTTGGGAATGTCTATTTGTGGAGCCACTTTAGCTAACCACACAGGAAACTTCATCTCATGACCTGTGATTTCACCCTGATTTAAACCAAAATGTTCTACCCAGCTTGGTTACTTTCTTTCTTCCTCACATTTGATGCCAAATGACTTTTGATCCATTTCAGAAGTTAAATTCACACTGCAGAGATGAAAACTGACTGCAATCAACGCTATGCAAAATATCTTTGAGACTCGAATGGTCTAGCAATGGCAGTCTCATTGGGTTATATACACAACCTCTCAGGGTGACCACTTTGAACGTGGTAGCATTCATATGATTTGTTTTTTAAGATAGTCAAATTGCTTGTAGAGTCATAACTCACAATTTCTTGGAGTGAGATCATTAAGATAAAAACTGTTTTTACCTAACTTTTCTTAAAACATTTGATTTAATACTTTGATATTATGCGTGGGAAATGGATCAGTAAAAAAAATACTGTTTATCAATGTATCTGTTTAACCCAGTAGGCTGTAATGTCAGAAGGGTAGAGATCATGTCTCTCATAATGACTGTTTTGTCCCCCAAAACAAGCATACTTACCTAGAGGCAATACAACATAGTGGCAATACATTCTAGTTTGCTCAAGATGGTCTCCATTTACTCTGGGGTGTTCTGGTGTAATTTTTAATAGCATGTCCTTTTACTCTTGAAAATGTCCCAGTTTGGGAGATGAATTATATAGCAGTAAGTGTTTTTGACTGTATCATGGGTGAAATAATGGATGAATGACTAACCAATGATTCACGTATCTATCACATCTGAGATGTGAGATGAGTTGATCAACTGACTCTCTGAAAACAAAAAGCCCTTATCTGTAAGGGCTGATTTGTGTGGTGTAAAAACTCTCACTGTGACTGATTTCAGGCTACCAATTTTATATCAGTGAAATAGGAGTGAGGAAGGGTTGTGTGCGCTGGTACAAGCTGGCTCCACCAGACCACTGTCCCACATTTGCGAGACACCAAAATAAAAATGGGCATCTGGTTTGTTCCAGGGATGACAGTAAATAAAGTTTAACAACTGAAAAGACATGGGTACCAGTCCATCAGAATGGATGCTGGTCTAAACATCATGGCTCTGGCTGCCTGGGGATTAAGCCACCACCTTGATCTTTGGTAAGTGACAGCACCTGTCCTGTGCTCTCACTTACCAAACTTACTTAGTTTTTCAAAGGTGGGGCAAGGACCACAGCAATCTGACTTTCAGGTCCTCATAGCAATCTTTTGGTGTTTCCTGGAATTTTAAACAGGAGTAGTCCTCCCCTCTGTGTGGTGTACTCTCTGAAGGTTGTGAGTGGATCACAGAGCATCATAGATCCATGCTGGGAACTCCTGCTGGCCTGCCCTACTGGAGAACATTCCACAGTTTCTCTGTTTCCTTGATGTGAAATTGAACTGTAAAGGAGTTAGACAACATAAGCTAAAAGTATTCTCAACCTCCCTTTGATTTTGGTAGAAAAAAAGTTTTTTTAAAGATAAAATAAAATATACTCCCAGGCCATCACATCACACTTCTTAGAAGATGTGGGCCAACTTTCAACTCCATCAAGAAATAGGTAATTCGTCTAGTAGACGAACACATTAGTTAAAGGTAAATGAGGGCAAATCAAAACCCTTCCTTGGCATCTTGAAGGGTGGTTGGAGTGAAGCTGTGTGAAGCTGCTACTTTGATGCTAGAATGTATCCATTTTCTCTGCAGAGAACAAAGACTCAGCAGGCAACATTCCTGAAGGTTGTCAGACTGCTTAGATAGTTGATTCCTGGAAGTCAGTGTCGGACATGCCTAGTAGACAGGAGGAGGGAAATGGTGGTATCATCCGTTTAGAGAGGATCTAGTATTTAACTGGAACTGACTGTCATCTACATTGTATGATTCGAAGGCATTCAGAACTCCCACATTCCACATCAGGGTCAACTTCATGAGTGTGTGACCTTTGCAGGTGCACAGTGCTCTGTGGTTGGAAGGGCCTTACCCTTTAGTGCTCCACTGTTGCCATCTTGAAATTCTCAATAACTTTTAAACAAGGGCCCCAGAATTTTTATTTTGTACCAGGTCGTACAAATTGGCTTGTGTCTTTCAAAAGGGTCACTAAAAGAGCTGAGGTTATAATTTTTCAAATTGTGCATCCCAGAGACCTAGAATTGCCATCAAAACATACTATGAGTTACTGTATTAGTCTGTTTTCATACTGCTATAAAGAACTACCTGAGATTGGGTAATTTATGAGAAAAGAGGTTTAATTGACTCACAATTCAGTGTGGCTGAGGAGGCCTCAGGAAACTCAGAATTATGGCAGAAGGTGAAGGGAAAGCAAGGCACATCTTCCCATGGTGGAGCAGGAGAGAGCAAGCAAGGGAGGATCTGCCATGCACTTTTAAACCATCAGATCACGTGAGAACTCACTCACTATCATGAGAATGACATGGAGAAACTACCTCCATGATCCAATCACCTCCCCTCAGATCCCTCCCCCAACACATGGGAATTGCAATTTGACATGAGATTTGGGTGGGGACACAGAGCCAAACCTTATCAGCCACTGCAAGATGAAGAAGTATGTATTATGTTAATCAGGAGGAATCATAGGTTTTCTTACCTGTCAGCAAGGATACATCTATGTGAACAATTGACATAACTGATCAGAAGTCATAGTTGAGAGGAAGCAACTGGGGCACAGGAGAAGTGGCACAGCCCATAAAAGGTGACGAGAATAACGAGTGGCTTGTGGTGAAAGCCCAAAATATACAACACAGAAGCAAAGACAAACTTTCCAAACTGACAAATGTTATTTCCACACGGCTGTCCATGATTCCCTGAATTTGCTTCCATCTCTTCTTTTTCTCCTTTTCTTCATCCCTTGACTCTTTCATATGAGCATTCAACCAACCTTTATGGTAGACAATGAAAAATGTAATAAGAAGGATACTGAAAAGGTACTCTTGGAGTTCAGAAGAGGAAGACATCCCACCTAGGTGGCAGGAAGATGCATTTGTAGGAGTTGGCATTATAGCTGGTCCTTGGGAGATGAGAGTGACTTGGAGACAAGGTGAGGGAAAGGTTTCTAAGGAGAGAGGACAGTGGAAACAAAGGCATGAACCAAGAAAACCTGGGGGTGATCATCAAGAACAGTGCCTCGCTTTGTTCTGCTGGAGCCCAGGTTCATGATGAGGAGTAGTGGGAAGCAGAGCTTTCATTTCTTCCTCTATTGATTCTCTTCCTAAATATTTCAGATGAGCAGAAGCCACAGTTTAGAGAAAGAGGTGTTTAACCAAGTAACTGGTCCTGAGTGACTAGTCTTATCTCTTCCTTGTGCTGTGACATATCGTAATTCCCAATTTGGAGAATGCATCAGTCAGGACAAGCTCAGTCATATTGTAGTAATAACCCACACATTTCAGTGACTTGAAAATGTTAACAAAGTTGTCCCAGTGCAGTGGCTCACGCCTGTAATCCCAACACTTAGGGAGACAGAGGTGGGCAGATCATGAGGTCAGGAGATCGAGACCATCCTGGCTAACATGGTGAAACCTCATCTCTACAAAAAATACAAAAAATTAGCTAGGCATGGTGGTGGGCACCCGTAGTCCCAGTTACTCTGGAGGTCAAGGCAGGAGAATTGCGTGAACCCAGGAGGTGGAGCTTGCAGTGAGCCCAGATCACGCCACTGCACTCCAGCCTGGGTGACAGAGCAAGACTCTGTCAAAAAAAAAAAAAAAGAAAAAGAAAAAGAAAGAAAGAAAGAAGAAGAAAGAAGAAAGAGTTAACAAAAGTTTTATTTTCATTCATGCTATGTGACCACTGCAGATCCTCTGGGGACCCTGCTCTACTCCAAGCTGTCCTCGGCCAGGGATTCAGGCTGAAGAAGCCCTTACGGCTTAGAGCTTTGCCTGTTTCCCTGGGAGGTGGAAAGAACAAGAGCAAATCATACATTGATTCTTAATGGCTTTTGCCCAAAGGGGACCTAGGTCACCTCCACTCACATCTCATTGGCTAATGCAAATCTTATGATCACATCCAACTTCAAGGAGCCAGGAAAGATGCAGTCTTACTGTGTACCTAACAGAAAAGATGCTAGAAATATTTGATGAATGGCACTCGTGAAGACTACAGAGAATCTGAAGGTAATTTTTTTCAAGATATCCAAACAACTGCCTCAGTCTATGTATACTATGACTGGATGAGTAGTTTTTTGCAGTTTCTTATTTTGGTGCTTTGGCAATTTAAGTTGATTATGGAATTTATTTACCTATTTCAATGAGAGTTTAGATAAATTTACTTTAAAAACTTCTTACCATTAAAAAAATTCACCTGGGTGCTGTAGGCATTCTCATCCTTCCCACTGTCTTTTATTTTTTGCCACTCTGCACTGACATCTATTGTTTCTAACTACAGGATCAGTATTACTTATGTATTATCCTAAAATTTTCTCTAGCTCAGGGATGCATCACCACTTTCTCTACCTTTGCCATGACAGACATTACTAATCAATCATAGTCCTTTTTTCCCGCTGATCCCAATTTGAACCCTTCTCATTAAGAGTGTTCCAGCTAGCCACTGCCGCTTGATCAGGGCTTTAAAATGAGATAAAACCAATTTATCATCTTATAACAGGAAAGAAATGCTGTTTAAAACCCAGACTGCTTCCTAAAAAGCCAATAACATATTAATAGAAAGGCCTTTATTCTTTCACATATTGATTGATTTATATATTCCTTCCTTGAGTTAACAAGCATTTATTGAGCACCTACTATGTGCCCAGATGTTGTTCTGGGCACTGGGAATGCTGATGGGCATAACAAACATGGCTCCTTCCCCCATGGAACTCATATTCTGATACTGGTAAGCATGCCAATGAGTTTGTGTATGCAAGTTTGGGAGCAAGAGAACTGTACTGCAAGATACAGGAAAGAAAATTCATATGGGAGAAACCTGATTTGGAAAGTCCAGAGGAAGAGCTGAGAGCCTGAACACTCCACAGGGAAATCCAAGAGAAGAAGAAATAGTTCCAGCATTTCCATCCTCATTCTCCCTAAAGGTCAAATACATTGATGAGTACTTACTCATATATTTGTTAAGGTTTGATTGTTTATCTTTCACTGAGGTCGCTTCTTCTTTTTTTTTTTTTTTTTTGAGATGGAGTCTTGTCCTGTTGCCCAGGCTGGAGTGCAGTGGCGTGATCTTGGCTCACTGCAAGCTCCACCTCCTGGGTTCACACCATTCTCCTGCCTCAGCCTCCCAAGTAGCTGGGACCATAGGCGCCCGCCACCACACCTGGCTAATTTTTTGTATTTTTTTTAGTAGAGACGGTGTTTCACCATGTTAGCCAGGACAGTCTCGATCTCCTGGCCTCGTGATCTGCTCGCCTCGGCCTCCCAAAGTACTGGGATTATAGGCATTAGCCACTGCGCCCGGCCTGAGGTTGCTATTTTTATAGATTCATTCATTCATTCATTCATTCATTCATTCATTCATTCGCTTGTTTCTTTATGTAGTTAATTATTTTCTCAGCACTTACTAGCTGTCAGATAATAGACAGTTCCACAGGAGTTTAAATACAAATCAGAAGAAATTCTACCTTAAAGGAGTTCCCATGTTGAAATTTAGGGGGCTGGGCAGGAACGGTGTGGGGGCAATTGAGGAGCAAATAATTACTTGGTAGAGCAGGAATAGAGGTGATGGTGCCATAGAGGAAGGAGTGATCACCTTTAGTTGCACAGAAAAGGCTCTGCAGAAGGTGGAGGAAAGTGAGGGGAATCTTCCATGAGGAAGAGAAGGCCAAGGGTATTTTAAGCAGAGGGAAGGGTACAGTAGAGCACAGAATGGCAGACTGGAGTGAATCTGGAGAGTTCAACAGGGATCAGCAGCTTTGGAATATTGAGGCAAAACACAAGGTGGGGAAGATCTGTGGACTTAAGCCAGGGGAATCAATGAAGTTCCTAGGATGAGGTGAGCAGTAGGAGTAGGAGGAACATTTAGGAGCTCAAGATTCTCCTCAAACCACTGAGATCACAGCCCCCAGATGCCACCTAGTTCATTTGCACACAGAACTGCCCTGATACTAATTGTGCACTTACCTCCTTTGCTCTGCTCTTGGACTTGAGCCTTCCCCATGCTCTACAGCCCTTTGTGTGAAATGCAACAGAACATGACTGTTGTGAGAGTGTGTATACCCATTCAGAAAAGAATCATAACTGCTTGAAGGGTAATCTCTCAGCTGGTGGTATGAAAAGTTTCATCTTTAAACCTGAGCCAACAGACCACAGCACCAGAACACCTGTGTCCTCAAGACTATTTTTGGCTGGAAGCCCAGAGTTGTAAGCGTGTAGAACTTTACCTTTTGATCACAGTGAGGAGTTGGGCAGTGCTATCTTTAAGTCTTTTAGAGAGTCATCATGCAGTGTATACTGAAGACTGTATTTGTACACTTCTCTTTGCTTGCGAGGACAGAGAACCCCCTTGAACTAACTCACGCCACAATGGGAGTTTATTGTAGGGAGGCTGTTTGTAGCATGTGCCTATTTCACTTCCTTTTCTCTTTAGGGACTGACTTTTCTTGTTTGTAGTTTCATGTTTGTCATGAAGCAACACAGCATGCTCTCTATAACCTTTTGTCTTCCTTGGCATGAAGAAAGACTTAATTTCCTTGCTCCTCTTACAGTTATGTTTGAGTTATCTAATTTAATTCTGGTCAGCAGAATGCACATGAAATTGACATACAGCCTGACCCTGCAAACCATCCCCCGTGACCCTCTCTTCCCTTGCTGTGACAAGCTGGTGGTCATGTGTTCATGTGGCATTCCTACAAGCATGAATGTGAAATACACTTTTACAGTGTTAAGCCACTGATATTTGAAGTTTGTGCTACTTGTCACAATAGACAAGCCCCAAATCTCAGAAAAACTTGGTCTTTTCCAGCTAGTAGAATTTCATTTCCTTTACTCAAGAGACCAGACCCACTGAGACCTTAATCTCAGTCCTACTTTCCAAGAGGAGGGAGTCTGATTGGTCTTCCATTAACTGAAGCCAGAACAGAGGTCAAATTGCAAAAACATGGTTTCGCCCGCAGGAAGCACATGAATCAAGGGGGTGGGAGAATCAGTTCTTAGAAAATGGAGGATACAGTCTACATAGGGTGGGCCTGACAAACAACTGGATAGATATTTCTGCTCAGAATCTTCCCAATATGCTTCCAGGGAGGAGTGGGAGAGAAACCTACACTGAGCATCTTTCTC
The DNA here is from genome assembly GCF_007565055.1 of Rhinopithecus roxellana. NCBI lineage: Eukaryota > Metazoa > Chordata > Mammalia > Primates > Cercopithecidae > Rhinopithecus > Rhinopithecus roxellana. Next base: position 32,703,484 of record NC_044551.1, on the reverse strand, counting down.
AAGGCCTGAGGCCCTGCTTGGCCAAGGCTGGCCTCTGCAGCTTTCCGGTTGGCCTGAGATGCAAGCCGAGTTCAGAAGGACCACTCCTTTCAGAAGGTCTTTCACCCCATCCCAGGATCTCTGTCGTAGTTGCCAAGGAGGCTACCAGTTGTGAAGGGACTCAGACCATGAAGCTGCAAGTCATTTTCCATAAGCCACTGAGCAGCTGTTAGATGTTAATGAAGTTGACTCAGTACCACCCAGGAGCAAGATTTTGTGGACAAAAAATGAAAAGCCTCCAAGCTGATGACATAGCTGGTCACACCCTCTGGTCCTGTTAAAGGAGATTCATCTTCTGAGGGAGAACAAAGTCTTGCCGCCAAGTATCCCGGGCCACTGGGGCAGATGCAGCCCCTGTAGATCTCCCCACTGCTGTTTCCCTAAAGACCCCCTGCCTTGGGGCTGTGATGTTCTGTAAAGGCAAATAAGTGTTTCTGGCACACCCTCCATTGACAGCTGTCTACAGAGGCAGACAGGTCTGATTTGCATATGGTGCATTTACATGTGGAAGAATCCTCCAAACCTTTTTAAGTCCTCTGGAAGGAAATCCCAGCCACAGGGAGTGTGAGAGGAGTCAGTGGTAGCTCAGCACAAATATAGATATTTTTTACAAGAGGGCAGAGGAGCTGGCTGGCAAGGATAGGGAAGTTCTTTGATAAATCTACGGACATTCCAGGAAGAGAGGGTGGAACAATTTGGAACATGGAACCTTGCTTAAGGGAGCAAATAGAACCTTCTCTTGAAGGACAAAGACCAGATGATCATACAACACAGGGTGTCTGCTGGAAACCTGTGGGGACTGAATGGTTGACAATTACCTTGTTATTTCTATTTCCAAAATATATCTTTTTTTTTTTTTTGAGATGGAGTTTCGCTCTTGTCGCCCAAGCTGGAATGCAATGGCACAATCTCGGCTCACTGCAACCTCCACCTCCCAGGTTCAAGTGATTCTCCTGCCTCAGCCTCCTGAGTAGCTGGGATTACAGGTGCCTGCCACCACATCTGACTATTTTTTATATTTTTAGTAGAGACGGAGTTTCACCATGTTGGCCAGGTTGGTTTCGAACTCCTGACCTCAGGTGATCCACCTGCCTCAGCCTCCCAAAGTGCTGGGATTACAGGCTCAAAATATATCTTGAATGCATCTAGTCTCCATGTCTATTGCCAACCCTTTTGGCCCTCCTGCACTACTGCAAGAAGCTCCTGACTGTCTCCCTATTTTCACTCTTGCCCAGTTCCACTCCATTCACATGAGCAGCCCAGGTAATCTGCTTAAAATTGGAGCATGAGTCACTCTCAGCTCATGCTCTCCTAAGACTTAAAATAAAACAGGTTTCTGGCCAGGCGTGGTGGCTCACACCTGTAACCCCAGCACTTTAGGAGGCCGAGGCAGGTGGATCACAAGGTCAGGAGGTCAAGACCATCCTGGCTAACATGGTGAAGCCCCATCTCTACTAAAAATACAAAAAATTAGCCAGGCGTGGTGGCGGGCACCTGTAGTCCCAGCTACTGGGGAGGCTGAGGCAGGAGAATGGCATGAACTGGGGAGGCGGAGCTTGTAGTGAGCCGAGATCGTGCCACTGCACTCCAGCCTGGGTGACAGAGCGAGACTCCATCTCAAAAAACAAACAAAAAACACAGGTTCCTTAGTGTGGTCATGAAGTGGCTGCCCTGGCCCTTGCTTTCCTCTCCATCCCCATTTAGTTCCGCTCTCTCTCACTCACTGCCCTCTGATCTCCCATGTCTCCCTTCCAGTTACCAGCAATTTTCCCTCTGCCAGGTTACAGTGCCTGCCGTTCATCTTGCAGTGGACTCCTCTTTCCTCACTTTTCTCCTTTGGCTTCAACATCACCTCCTCAAAGAGGCCTTCCTTGACCACCCCAATTCAGCAGAGCCGCTTTACCCCCTTATTCTCCCTCACCACACCCTGCTTGTTTTCTTCATAACTCTTACCCTGCCCATAGTCACAAATCCATGCAACTGTTTACTTGTTATCGCTTGAACCTCCTGCTAGACTGTAAACACTACCAGGCATGGCCGTGCCTCTATTTCCTTTGCAGATCGGATGGCCCAGTGCCCAGCACAAAAATAATTGTTGATTAAATTAATGGTTTGGCCTCCAAGGAGAGTGCCTACAATAAAGGGTTTGGATTCACAAGGACCTGAGTTTAGCTCCTAGCTCTGCCCCTTGCCAGCACAGAGACCTTCAGCCAGTGGCCTCCCCTCTGAGTCTCCATTTCCTTCCTTGTCACAAGGATAAGAATGGTACTTCCCTTTCGAATTTGGTGGAAGGATGACACAGTGCAGAAGAGAATTCTCAGCTGGTGCTTGGGATGAAGCTGGTGCTTGCTTCAAAAAGGCAACCCCACCTTGCCTAACCTGGGATGAGCTGTGTCTCAATGTCTGTGTCTTGGTGTCCTTAAATAGGAAAATCCAACATGCCCCACCTGCCTCACAAAGCTCTCATGAGGATCAAATATATTAACATTTACAAATGCTCTTTGCAAGGTAAGAACCCCAATGGACTATTTGTTCCAGCAAAACTGTCAAGTGAAGCCAGGACTCTTACTATTAACAATATTAGTTATAATCTTATTGTTATTGTTACTATTTAGCTCCATTTAGACATGACCCCAATCTTCACTGGAGAAGAGTGAACAGGGCTTTCACATGCGGTTGTGTATTGTGGGTTTGTTTTGTTTTGTTTTTATCATGGTGGCACATACCCCAGCCTTCTGTTCTATTCCTTTTGCACCAGACAGCATTTTACCAGAAAGAACGGCTGCTGTTTCTCTAACGACAGTCACACACTTAATGCTTCAATTTCCACATTTTATTTTATATGTAATTTAAAGCCCATGGTGCCTTAATTGTAAAATAGGCCTTATTAAAATAATAGCTTGAAAACCAGTGGGGCTCCCTGTGCCGAGCAATGAGGGTTTTCAGCTTAACGGCTGTTTACTGGGATTTAAAAAGAGACACAACCCAAATAAAGCTGTAAAGACATTTCCAGTGTGAGTGATGGACCAAGGACCAGCTGATAATTAAGCTCCCTCATCCCCACACAATTTTTTTTTTCTTTTGGTGCTGTCTGGAGCTTTCCTTAGAAATCCAAAGCACACTCTTTGCTGCTTTTATGATTGATGAGGCGGTGAGGATACTTCAGTACGAGGAAGCAACGTGGTGCTTTGATTAATGATGCCGGTGAGACTCCCAGAAGACCAAAGAGAATAACACTGTTATCAGGAAAGCAGCTGAAGCTGCTGAGAGGGACAGTGGCTCCCAGGACTGTGGAGACTGTGGAGCCATCCATGGGTAGGGTCTTTCATTGAGCTCTAACCCAGCATCTCCTCCTGGAGGTCCAGAAGCCAGTGGAGAGGGGACTGAAGGGCACGCTTTTCCACTGAATTCACAAAACCGGCACTGGGCACAGTTCGGTTCCCTGGAAATCTCAAAGGATGAAACACACACAAGCTGGGAGGAGTCTCAGGCTCTATCACAGTCATGATGAGTTTTTTTTTTTTTCAATGTGATTGTTCTTAGGCAGAAACAATCAGATGAAGAGATTCTATAGTATAAGAAAAATAACAGTTTCTATCCACCAAGCACACGGACTTAGACTGAATCCTTACAATACCCATAGAGAAGATGTTACTATTATTCGTCTTAATTTTTGCCCAAGGACACCTAAACTCATAAGAACTTTGTGCATTACAGGTCACCCAGCACTTGAGCTGTGGAGCCAGGACTCTAATCGAAGATGGTTCTAATGTCTAAGCCTATATTCTTGGACGCTTAGTAACTCTAGGCTTCCAAGAAGAGAGCTATGGAGCTCATGGGAAGATATCCAACCAGGTTTCAGACATATGGATTTTAGACTTTGCCTCACCTTGCCTAACCTGGGATGAGCTGTGTCTCAATGTCTGTTGTCTTGGTGTCCTTAAATATGAAAATCCGACATGCCCCACCTGCCTCACAAAGCTCTCATGAGGATCAAATATATTGACATTTACAAATGCTCTTTGCAAGGTAAGAACCCCAATGGACTAGTTGTTCCAGCAAAACTGTCATGTGAAGCTATATGGAAAAACATTTATAAAGCAAATTAACATTGAAGGAGCCAAGCAAAGTAAGATTCCTAGTTCCAGAGGAACCCAATGTCATTTCTAACGCCTAGATGAGTGACTTTGCGTAAGTCGCATGATCTCTCTGAATCCCAATTTTCTGCCCTTCAAAATCAAGTAATACCCATCTCTTGGCATTGTTTTGAGAATTCCATGATATTATACTCACAGAGCAGCTTACATGCTGCCTGGTACATGTGTCCTCTGAATGTTCACTACTGTTACCATTTCTTTCGTTTCTTTCCCTCTGAGCCACTCCTCATTACCATTTGGGCAGAACTGTGCCTGCCTTTCCCATTGTCTCTGTGGACCTTTGCAGCATTATAGACTGAAAAAGGAAATATGAGTCAAAGAGTGCCCTGAGGCTCGAACACTGTGGTTTTGAAAGTCAATACGCCTGTCGATAGCAAGACTCACTGCCTCTCCAGGGACCGCCCACAGCCGTGTGGCTGAGCTTTGCAAGCCCAGCACAGAGAAGCTTCGTGGTGGTGGGAAGTGCTGTCCAAAAGAGGGGCTGTCTTACTGTCAGGCCAGAGCATCTGCGGCCTCCATAGCAAATGGGGATTTGAGCACGAGGCAAGCCAGACAGCCCCTGCCTACTCCTACACTGATGCAGTGGCTGGAAACGCCTACTCTCAACTTTTACAGTGTTTTCACATCTTGCACGCTGGACAGTGAGTGGACCTACTGGACCAAAACTGCAAAGAAGAGAACACAAAATAGCTGTGACTTTCCCATAATGGTTTTCCCATAATATAAAACCAAACCAAACAGACCCAGTTTTGAATCATGGCCCTAGCATTTCCGAATTCTGTGATCATAGGCAAATCCCTTAACTTCTTAACTTTTCCTTCAGTAAAAAAGCAGCTTAACCACCTACTTGGGAGGCTGAGGCAGGAGAATTGCTTGAACCCGGGAGGCAAAGGTTGCAGTGAGCCAAGATCGCGCCACTGCACTCCAGCAGAGCCTGGGCAACAGAGCAGAGCAAAACTCTGCCCCCGCAAAAAAAAAAAAAAAACGCAGAAGGCAGCTCTGGTGCTGGAATGCCTAGGTTCAAATTCAGGCTCTGGTTCATCTGGTATATTCTCACATTCTCAGATAATTTATTCTTTCTTTACCTGTAAAATGAAAATGAGAATGAAATGAAATTTTAAAAATATATAAAGTTTTTCAAGTAGCAGCAAGCACTAAATAAATGTTAGTTGCTGTGTTTGGTGGCATGGGTTCCAAGTAATCCTCCAGTGAAATATAAACCTTGGCATCTCAGTGGATTAGCACCATAAACATTTATTTCTCACTCATGCAGGTGGAGAAATTTCTTCTATTTCAGGAGACTCAGGGATCTGGGATCTTTTCTTCTTCTGACATCACTATGTCAATCAACCTACAGCAGTTGGTTCCAGTTCATCACAGCAGAGAAAGAGATGGGGAGGGGGATACCATGGCTCTTTTCTCTCTTGGCAATCCTGTTCATAGTCCATCAGCCACAGCAAGTTCGAGAACCCAAAGCCTGCTGCACAGGAAACGGCCTTTCTGGTAAATTAGGCTAACTGCCCAAATCACACTGTGCCGTAAAAGCATTCAATGGCAATGTGCATGGTATGCTTACACTGTGGCTGGCACATGGTTAGTGCCCGTTGTCTCTTGTGAGAGTTACTACTTTTGATTCAGTGCCCATCTGACATGATTCAATGCAATTCTGACTTGGATCGAACCACTGGTTGTTCCACACCACACACTGTGATGGGTCCCAGGTTCTCTTAGTAGTTACGCTTGTCCCTCACCTTTATCAACCTTTCCCTGCCTTTCTGTGCCCCATTTTCCTTTTCCAGTGCCTTCAGGTGGATCCACAACTCATTGACGCTCCACACTCTGGTGTTCCATCACATGCCTGTTTCAAGGTTACGTGATCATTTTTGATGTTCAGTTACTTTTATAGTGTCTAGTGTGATGCTGCACTGATTCATTCAGGAAGACTTAACCCAGTGCCTGCTTTGTGCCAGGACTGGGACCAGGCATTCACACTCACTGCCACCTGGAGGACAGTCAGTCTTCTTGGCCTTAATTTTGGATATCAAGTGGAAGCTCAGAGAGAATAAGAGACTGCCTCAAGTCACACAGCCTAGAGGAGGTGAGGCTGACTCAACACAGGGTGTCTCCCCATGCAGAGGCTTTTCCATTCTCTTTGGGAGGCCTCTGCAGTTGACTTCTGTCTGTTCTCTGGAAGTCATTACACATTTCGATCTTTTCTGAGCCTTATTTATGCCTTTTTCCTTCAAAGACTTAAACCTGAAAAACTGATTAATTCAAGCTAAATCCTTACAGAAGACAATGGCTTAACCTGTTGTTTCTGTCTTTTTATGGCTAAAGAGGCACTGTCTCAGCCCAGGGTGTGCTGACCACTAATGGTGGGTGTCAAGCATTCAGCCAGGCATGGTAAGTGCCATTTGGAGGCAGGGGTAGATATTCAGAAGTGTCTCTAAATCACAGCACATAAGTAACAGATTTCTATTACAATAAAAAGGCTGACCTTTCCAGTGTGTGTCAGTGTCCAAAAAACGAAAATTCAAATTGACTTCACAACCAAAAAAAGCATCACATGGATTCCCTCACACAAAAATTATTTTGTATCCTTTGTGGTTACCATTCACTGAATGCAGATTTCTATGCCAAGTATTCTAGAAATAATTGGGGTCTTTAATCCTTACAATCAGCATGTGATGTCCAGACTATTTATCTCCATTTTCCCAAGCAAGTGAGCACACTGAGGCTTAGAGAGGTTAAAGTGACTGGTTCAAGCCACACAGCAAATGTCAGAGTTGGAATTTGACCTAATTCCAAAATTCATCACTTTCTGTACTATTATAGAACAACAGGATGCTGTGAAAGAGAACTGATGTTAACAGTATCCAAGAGGTGGGTTGCTTTCTCACGGAGTTTTTCACGGGCCTGGCATATCAGTATGGCACCTCAGAGGCTGATGGAGAGAAAGGGATGACTAAAGCTAGCCAGGCAGGATTCTAGGATCCCGATCTTCTTCTACCAGAGAAACTATTTCTGTACTTTCTGTACTAGATTTGCACATAAATATTTTGTTTTAAAAATGTATTCTCCTACATAACACAGAGAAAAAGAAGGTTAAAAATAAAGGAGAGAGAGAGAAATCAAAACTATAGTTTTAGTATCATGGTCTCGATTTTATGAACTAGACATTAAGACCCAGGGGGTGAACAGATTTGTCTGATCATACGAAGAGTTATAGGTGACAGACTGTGGTTTGGAGCAGGGCTTGGCAAACCTTTTCTCTAAAGGACAAGATAGTAAATATTTTAGGCTCTGTGGTGGGCCTTGCAGGCTCTGTCACAACTACTCAACTCTGCCATTATGGTAAGGAAACAGCCACAGACAATATGTAAAAAAGAAACATTGTTGTATTCCAATAACCTTTCTTTATAAAACTGGTTGATGGCTGGATTTGACCCATGGGTGATAATTTGTGGAACTCTAGTTTGGAACAAAAGATCCTTGACTCTTTATTTAGTACTTTTTCTACACAAACAAAGCTGCCTCCTGAAGACAGATGAATTGTAAAGCCCTGTTATTTTCTTAATGTTAAGGGAAAATGAAAGATCAAAGTTGGAAAGCCGTGAAGGTTTTATAAAACAAAGCACAGGTAAACAAGAAGGTAGACATTAGACATTTTAGTGTGGTTAGGGCCATAGCTCCGGGGATGAAGGATGAAGGGGAAGCATAAATAAGTGACTTGAAGAAAGGGCCCTGCCCTGATGAAGATATTGATATGCCTTGAACTAAGGTGTGTCACTAAAATTCAACCCTCTGCACCAAGGACTAAAATAAACTCATGTATTTTGGAACTAATTAGACATGATGGTTACGCAACATTGTGAATGTACTAAATGCTACTGAATTGTACACTTTAAAGGCATTAATTTAACGTTATATGAATTTCACCTTAATAAAAAATTAAAAAATATATCAATAATTAAATTAAGCAACAAAGTTGAAAATGAAATGGCAAGGTTCTATGTCAGTGATCTTTCATCTTGCATCTTGCTTCAGGTCCTGGAACTTCTGAAGGTTCTATTGGATGGTTGAGTGAGTTGTCTGCACTGCCAGCTGGGAGCATGGTATGATTTTTTTCATGCTTTGACCCAGTAAAAACCACATGGGCTGATACTTGATTCCTAGAATATTTTGGGCTTCAGTTTCCTTACCAGTAAAATGCACGTCATTGTTTGTACCATTGAGGATTGATGTGATCACTAAATGAGATTCTGATATAAACACTGTCTTAGTCACCTTGAGCTGCTATAACAAAATACCATAGACTGAGTGGTTTAAGCAGCATTTATTTCTCATGGTTCTAGAGGCTGGAAAGTTCAAGATAAAGCTGCTGTCAGATTTGGTTCCTGGTGAGAGTCTGCTTTCTGGCTGTAGATACCAGCGTTCCAGCTGTGTCCTCACATGGTCTTTCTTCAGTGCATGCACATCGGGGAGAGAGATCTCTGTCTTCCTCTTCTTATAAGAGCACTGATCCTTGCATGAAGGTCCCACCATAATGACTTAATGTTAACTCTCTTACTTCCCAAAGGCTCCACATCCAAGTACAATCATATTGGCAGTTAGGTCTTCAATATATAAATTTGGCAGGGGACATAAACATTCAGCCCACACAAACAGTTAACATCTAGGAAGTGTTCATAAATGTAGCCTTTACTCTCTTTATTTCTGAGAAGCCTAGGGCGTTTATTCCTTTACTTCTTTATTCATCACTTACTTAGCTTCTATTATGTTCCAGGCTGCATAACTATGCTCATTTTCTCTCTTTTTTTTAAATTATACTTTATGTTCTAGGGTACATGTGCACAATGTGCAGGTTTGTTACACATGTATACATGTGCCATGTTGGTGTGCTCCACCCATTAACTTGTCATTTACATTAGGTGTATCTCCTAATGCTATCCCTCCCCTCTCCCCCCACCCCACAATAGACCCCGGTGTGTGATGTTCCCCTTCCTGTGTCCAAGTGATCTCATTGTTCAATTCCCACCTATGAGTGAGAACACGAGGTGTTTGGTTTTCTGTTCTTGGGATAGTTTGCTGAGAATGATGGTTTCCAGCTGCATCCATGGCCCTACAAAGGACATGAACTCATCCTTTTCTATGGCTGTATATATGCCACATTTTCTTAATCCAGTCTGTCACTGGTGGACATTTGGGTTGGTTCCAAGTCTTTGCTATTGTGAATAGTGCTGCAATAAACATACGTGTGCATGTGTCTTTATAGCTGCATGATTTATAATCCTTTGGGTATACACCCAGTAATGGGATGGCTGGGTCAAATGGTATTTCTAGTTCTAGATCCTTGAGGAATCGCCACACTGTCTTCCACAATGGTTGAACTAGTTTACAGTCCCACCAACAGCGTAAAAGTGTTCCTATTTCTCCACATCCTCTCCAGCACCTGTTGTTCCCTGACTTTTTAATGATTGCCATTTTCTATTACTGTATAACAAACTACCCTCAAAATTTAGTAACTTAAAACAACAGACATTTATTATCCCACAATTCCTATGGGTCATGAATTCAAGGAATTAGCTGGATGGTTTTGGCTTAGGATCCCTAAAGAGGTTGCCATTAATATGTGGACTCTGGCTGCAGTCATCTGAAGGCTTGACTAGGGCTGATGGACTTACTTCCAAGATGGTTCATTCACATGGCTATTGGCAAAAGGTCTTAGCTTCTTGCCAAGTGGGCCTCTCTATACAGTGTCCATATGAATTAACCACTGGTTTCCCCTAGAGCAAGGAGAGAGAGGGAGAGAGAGACAGAGAGTGAGAGAGAGAGAGAGATAACCTAGTACCCAAGTCTCCTATTTTATTTGTCCATCACTGAGACAAGTTTGCACCCAGGGGAAGGTATACATAAAAGCACAAATGCCAGGAGGTGGAATCCTTGAAGGGCATTTTGAAGACTGGCTGCCACAGTGCCTTAGTAAGAATTTTGGGGATATAGCCATGAGCTAAAGGTCCATCTAACTTATAGTCTAAGAGGAGAGGCAGACATATATAAAATCATTATGTACCTAAATACATAACAACCAACTAGGCTAAGACAATGAAGGTAAAGTTACAGTATGTTATGAGAGACATTTAACAGCGGACCTTAGGAGGAAGTGGAAGGGACAGGGATGCATTTGTGAGGAAGTTACATTTCAGTTGAAACTCAAAGGATGAGTGGTACATAACATTAGTTAAAATTATGGTGGTTGCCTCATCATGTTAAACATAGTTTCCTTATCACCTAGCAGTTCTATCCATGGATATAAACCCAAGATAAATGAATACATATGTCCACACAAAAGTTTGTACATGAATGCCCATAGCGGCATTGTTCATAATAGTCAAAAAGTGAAGGTAACTCAAACGTCCATCAACTTGTGAATGGACCAACTAAATGTGGTATATCCATACAATAGGATATTACTTGATGACTAAGAACAAAACACTGATCCACGGTACAACATGGATGAACCTTGAAAACATTATGATAAGTAAAAGAAGTCATACACAAAATACGACATGTTGGATAATCCCATTTGTTTGAATGTCTGCAACAGGAGACAGAAGACAGATGGAAAGTAGATTAAGGATTTCCTAGGGTTGAGGGAAAATGGAAAGTGAAAGCTTATAGGTAAAGGGATTTCTTTTAAGGGTGACAAAAACGTTTTGAAATAGATGTAATGATGCTTGCACCACTCTGTGAATATGCTTGAAACCACTGAATAGTCCACTTTAAGTGGGTGAATTGTGTGTATGTAAATTTTTTCTTAATAATGAGATTATAAAAGAGGATGACTGGAAAAGCTTTGCAGCAGAAGGAACAACTTGAAGTGGAAGAGAATATGGCGTGCAGGAGAAATGGAAAGAAAGTCAATGTGTCTGCAGTACAGAGTAGAGGAGAGAAGTAGTGTTAGATGACGTGGAAACGAGACCCTGCAAGCCTTAGTGACCCAATAAAGGATGCTGCTCTTTTTTTTTTTTTTTTTTTTTTTTTTTGAGACGGAGTCTCGCTCTGTCGCCCAGGCTGGAGTCTGGAGTGCAGTGGCCGGATCTCAGCTCACTGCAAGCTCCGCCTCCCGGGTTCCCGCCATTCTCCTGCCTCAGCCTCCCGAGTAGCTGGGACTATAGGCGCCCGCCACCGCGCCCGGCTAGTTTTTTGTACTTTTTTAGTAGAGACGGGGTTTCACCGTATTAGCCAGGATGGTCTCGATCTCCTGACCTCGTGATCCGCCCGTCTCGGCCTCCCAAAGTGCTGGGATTACAGGCTTGAGCCACCGCGCCCGGCCAAGGATGCTGCTCTTAATCGTGAGGGCTATGGGAAGCCACTGAAGGCTTTTAAGCATGAAGTTGCCTGATCATATTTGAGGTTTTCAAATTTAATATCATAAATGCCCTATAAAATAAAGCCAATATTTATATCATGAGGTGATTAACGGAGCAGGCAGAATAGTGAAAATCGTATTTTTTTAAAATCATTTTCCCTTGAGGAGTGCAGACACTGCAGTTTTGAGATTGTGCTTGAACCCTTCATCCTTAGGAGCAGCATACTTGGTTTATGTGCTTTTCGTCCACCCTCTGGTGTCCTACATGGCTTCATATTGCTCAATGAGGGGACAGGCTGGATGTGGCCACCCTCAGGTGCTGGCCCCATGTTCTCATGTTGCACAGTTTTTGGGATTCTGGGCTTCACTGAGCTCTTTATCCTTGTCCAGATGGCAGAGCGGAGGAAATATCTAGTAAAATGTTAATTCCACCTCATTTAATGCAGCTTACATAGGTGTGGTGTAGTCAAGGCCTCTACAGGAAAAGCTGATTTCAAGTTCTGGCACAAGGATTAGCTGATTCACAAAAGATGTGAGTCTCCATTTCTTCCCTGCACATCTGTCCTGTCTGCTTTTAATTTGGAAGCACCAGTTTTAATTTAGTGGCAGGACTGTAAACTCCATTTCTGTGAACACAGAATGACATACTTTGTGGAACAGGGGCCTCTGGCCAAGATCTGACTCCTAAGTAATTGATGCCTAGTGACTAGCTGAGAAATGCTCAAATGCAAACACTTCCCATGGCAAAAACCCTGTCGTATCAGCTGGATTACAAAGGAGCCTTGCTGGGCTGCTGCCCATCGAAATATAGGCTGTGTCTTTAACCACGGTCTCCAAAGCCTGAAGGGAGCCTCCAGTTCATTCTAAACATCGATGATCTTTTCAGTCCACAGGTTTTCCTTGTCCTCAGGCTTTGTCTGGAGCCTGTGGCCCAATGCACAGATTTCTTCATATTTGGAAGCCAACCATATCAGGAAGGAGGCTTCAGCATTAAGGGTTGTTTTGTTCTGGTGAAAAGGACACTATTTTCATCACATTTAAAAACCAATTTTTTAAAATCTCACTCATATCCAATATTTTGTGTATGTGAGAGAGAAAACACAGGCCTAAAGTTACATCACCCTTGTGGTTTGAGTAATCTTTTTCACAATGTGTAGACTGTTTTTGGAGCTGGGATTTTTGGAGAAGTGGGGAAAGCAGCGGGGCAAGAAGGACAGAGATATGAGACAGAAAAATAAGTCTTCCTCCAAACAAGAAAGAATGGATAAGCAAAGGGAAGTCTGACATCTTCTAGACACAGAGTCTAACATCTTCTAGATACAGAGATAGCCGATACAAAATCCCACGATGCCTTTTAAAAAATTAATAAATTTAATTTAAGTCCATCTGTGTTACATCACCATTGAATCCCGATGACCTAACATGGTGCCTAGCATATAGTAGGTTTTGATACATATTTTTGAATACATGAATGAGAAAATAAGTAATTATTGCATGCTTACCATATGCCCAGCACTGCTGTACTCAAAGGGCATGGGAAACATAATTAATGCCATGAGAAAACTTATGGGGAGTCCAGTGTGGAATAATGGCGGGAGGCACAGAGCCCGCAGTTAGCTAGTCCTGGATCTGGGTTTGAGCCCTGCCTTTACCACTTAGCAGCTGTGTGGCCTGGGGGAAAATTATTTAAGCTAATTGTTAGTTTCTCTTAATTGAAATGTGGATGATAATAGGACCTATTTCATGTGGTTGTTGGGAGGATTACTTGTGGTAAAGGTGTAAGGTGCTTGTGCCTAGAACATAGGAAATATTCAGTAATGGTAACTATTATATAATTTGGAAATGGTACATGGCCGCCTTATGCAATAGTTCTTGCTGTGAGTCTCTCCAAAATATCCTTGAACTCCCACCTTTGTTTTACATACAATTGCTTGCCAATTTCTTTCTCAAGACATAGTGAGGCCAACATTATTCACTCTTGTTGGTCTTGCTTAAATGTGCAGAGTCCTTTTGTCCTGGAACTAATGTGGATTTTGTAAAAAATCATTTCTCCATGGAGGACAGTGGCACTCGGCTCCAGTACTAACAAGAGAATATCCCAGATGGTTTGCAAAGTATTTTAGTTTTTGCCAAACATGTTTCCCGCTAATTTGAAATTCCCTGTGTGTTTTTAAGTGAAATGTAATCCACGTGTTCCTGGTCAAGTAACTATTGGGGAACGAAGTGGGAAAGAATCAGGGAGAATCCCAACATCTCTTACAGAGATGGCAGCATCTGAGGTGTGTGTGCTGCCTGTGTTCTAAGGAACCTCTGTACAAGGAAGAAAGGACATGAGACCTCCTGATTCTCCTCTCCAACCCACTGGTCAACCACTCACCCAATCACTCCATGCTTATTGGGCCCTCACTAACTCCACAGTGCAGTGGGCACTGCTTGTACAGAAGGGGTCAACATGATCCCTGTCCTGAACAAAGTAGATTAGAAGTCAGCAAACTTTCTCTGTAAAGGCTCAGGTAGTAAATATTTTTGGCTGTGTGAGATTCATGGTCTCTGTTGCAATTAGTCAACTCTGCCGTTGTAACACAAAAGCACCCCTAGACAATACATAACAAAAGAACAGGGTTGTGTTTGGTGATGAGAGCTATTATTATATCATTTGGAAATGGCACGTGGCCACCTTACGGAACAGTTTTTGCCATGAATCTACCCAAAATATACTGGAACTACCACCTTTATTTCACATACAATTGCTTGCCAAGCTCTTTCTCAAGCCATACTGAGGCCAGCATTTTGCCCCAACTGAGCAAATTAGGTCTGTGGGGGCAAATTTGGCCTGTAGGCAATAGTTTTCAGATTCCCGGATTGGATTATACCTGGAAAGATCACAACACCTCAGATAAAGATTCAAGAGTAGATAAGTCAGTGCTCATCAATGAAGAGGCCGGCCCTGCCTCAACATAGTAGGGATTCAGAAGCAGGAGGTATCAAGGGCCTGCAGCTGTAGCTTTCAGGAAGAAGTGGATTCAAATCCCAGTCCTATCATTTACTGGCTATGTGAATTAAGATAAATTAGTAAATCTCTACAATGTTCAGCTTGCTTATCTTTAAATTGGACATAACAACATCATTAATCTCATGTAGTATCATAATGGTGTTATTAATAAATGTTAGTAATTAACATTATTTAATCTCTGGATTAAATGAGACAATGTATGTAAAGGTTCCATGCCATGTCCAGCACCCAGTATGACAGCTGATGTTCATAGTGAAAAAAGCACAGACTTTGGCGTTGGTGGTCCTGGGTCTGACGCCTGCTCTGCCACTGAATCATCTGAACCAGGGGTCAGTCCTATAAAGGACTGATGGCAAATATTTTGGGTTTTGCAAGCCACATACAGTCTCTCTCACACTAAAAGAAATTTATAACCCTTTAAAAATGTAAAAATAATTCTGTCATTTATTAGCTTATAAGCTGTACAAAGCCAGGCTGTGGGCTGCATTTGGCCTGAGGGTTGTAGTTTGCTGACCTCTGTTCTAGACTGCCACTCTATTGAACAGAAATAAAGTGTAAGCCACACACTGAGGCACATATGTAATTTAACATGGTCTAGTAGCCCCATTAGACAAAGTAAAACAAAAACATAAAAAAGATAAAATGAATTTTAATAGATTTGTTTAATCTGACGTATTTAAAAATCATTTGAATAAGTAATCATTGAAATTTGCTAATAAACTATTTTGCATTTTTTTCCTTTTTGTACTAAGTCTTTGAACACCTGTTTGTATTAACACACAGCACATGTCAGGAGCTCAAAGCCACATGTGGCTGGGGGCTACTGTGTGGGACAGGCAGCCCTAGACTTCAAAAATTCTTTGCAAAATTAACATAACCTTAGAACTTACATTTTAGAGTCTTTGGGATTTAATGTTTGGAAGGTGCTGAGCACACTACCTGGCACAGAATGATCTGTTAATGCTAGCTAATCAGCTGATCAGTGCTAAGAAGGCTCAGTGTGAATTATAATGATGGTAATGATTATTTGGGGGAAACAGTCGGTATCTCCTTCTCTCTTCTGGAAAAAAAAAAAATCTCAGTCCTGGTGATCAGAGGCCTTTTCCAAGACCCCACAGCTTCCTTTATCATTTTTCTCAGGGGCCCAAGAAGATTCTGGTTGCTCCTCAGAAATCAGTTTTTTCTAAGACCCAGGATACAGGTGAGCAGCCTGAAAATTTAACACAGAATTAAGGAATCATCCACAGCCTACAGCCCCTCTGGGACACTATGAGGGTCAGCACTGCCTCCTCTTTTTTGACTGCTTCATTCCTAGGCCAGTGTTCCAGGAGAGATTCCTTACTTTGTCGAATGTCTCTCTCTCTCTCTCTCTCTCTCTCTGTCTCTCTCTCTCTCTCTCTCTCTCTCTCTCTCTCTCTCTCTCTCTTTCTCTCTCTCTCTCTCTCTCTCTGTGTGTGTGTGTGTGTGTGTGTATGTGTGTGTATTTCCCTTCTACCCTGTGCCATTTCTCCTTTGATCCTTGGATTCCATTTCCCTATTTAGATGCCCTGCCAGCATTCCCTGCAGCTTTTTAGGAGGAGTAGATGCATAGGTTTTCAAGGAGAGACCTTTTGAGAAGCTTAGGAAGTCTCCCATTTGAGCCAGAGACTTGGGGTTGCCTTGCCTCCCAGTCCCCTGAAAAGCTGGGCTTTGCTGGCCAGCCTCAGCTGACCCAATCTTTTGTATTGCCAAAAGCAGGGCAGTCCAGTTGTGCCCATCCTGTTAGGAGGTAGGGTTGACTCTTAGTGGAAAAGTACCAATTGTTATATACCAAACAGTTGCCCAGGTTTCTGCGGAAAGCCAAATCAGATGGACTGGGAGAATGTACCTAGACTGAAATGAGCAAAAATTCTTTCTGGATGAGGTTTTCTAGTACAACTCCCTCAAAGTGTTGGTTTTCATATTGAACAACTCTAGGTCACGGGTCGAATGACATCACTGACTCATGAAACCCATTCCTC
This sequence comes from Rhinopithecus roxellana, assembly GCF_007565055.1. Classification (NCBI taxonomy): domain Eukaryota; kingdom Metazoa; phylum Chordata; class Mammalia; order Primates; family Cercopithecidae; genus Rhinopithecus; species Rhinopithecus roxellana. Next base: position 32,686,903 of record NC_044551.1, on the reverse strand, counting down.
TGCAACAAGTCCCTCATCCAGCATTTTATAGAACAAAGTCTTTGGAGCTAAATCCTTGCTTTGCAACTTATCAACTGTGTGACCCTGGACTACTTAACTGCTCTGAGCCTCAGTTTCCTCATCTTTAAATGGGGATAGCCATATACTCTTGGATTGTGGGTAAGACTCAATTAGTGCTATTAATTATGGGAAAGATTTAATTCACTCAGGATACAAAATCAATGTGCAAAAATCACAAGTACTTCTATACACCAATAATAGACAAACAGAGAGCCAAATCATGAGTACACTCCCATTCACAATTGCTACAAAGAGAGTAAAATATCTAGGAATACAACTTACAAGGGATGTGAATACCCTTTATTTCTTTCTCTTGCCTGATTTTTCTGGCCAGAACATCCAATGCTATGTTGACTGGGAGTGGAGAGAGAAGGTATCCTTGCCTTGTGCGGGTTTTCAAAGGGAATGCTCCCAGCTTTTGCGCATTCAGTATGCTATTGGCTGTGGGCTTGTCATAAATAGTTCCTATTATTTTGAGATATGTTCCATCAATACCTAGTTTATTTTTTTAAAGCTTTGTTTTAACTGTTTCTGATAGGAAAGTAAAAGCATGTGTAAAATGCTTTCACTTGAGTATTGATGCATTTCATGAAGTCATCAAAAGTATATGATCCTGTCTCTGCCCTCTAGGATGTTCCAGTAAAGTTGTGAGGATTTATATGAATGAAAATTAAATATTAGGCAGCCTATAGAAAGTGTTCACTAAATTGAATAGAAAGTAAATACATTAATGCAGGTTGGGCACTGTAGCTTCTGCCTAAAATTCCAGGACTTTTGGAGGCCAGTGTGGGAGGACTGCTTGAGCCCTGAAATTTGATACCAGCCTGGGCAACACAGTAAGACCCTATCTATACAAAAAATTAAAAGATAAAAAGTAGAATGATGTGGTGGTGCATGCCTCTAGTTCTATCTACTTGGAAGTCTGAGACAGGAAGATTGCTTGAGCCTAGGAGGTCAAGGCTGCAGTGAGTTATGATCTTGCCACTGTACTCTGCCCGGGCAAGACTGAAACTCTGTCCCTTAAAAATAAATGCTTGTTCAGACCTAATAGGCATCTGCAGAACTCTCCACCCCAAATCAACAGAATATACATTCTTCTCAGTACTACATCTCACTTATTCTAAAATTGACCACATACTTGCAAGTAAAACACTCCTCAGCAAATGCAAAAGAATGGAAAACATAACAAACAGTCTCTCAGACCACAGTGCAATCAAATTAGAACTCAGGATTAAGAAACTCCCTCAAAATCACACAACTTCATGGAAACTGAACAACCTGCTCTTGAATGACTGCTGGGTAAATGATGAAATTAAGCCAGAAATAAATAAGTTCTTTGAAACCAATGAGAACAAAGACACAACATATCAGAATCTCTGGGACAAGCTAAAGCAGTATTTAGAGGGAAATTTATAGCACTAAATGCCTACAGAACGCAGAATAGATCTAAAATCAACACCCTAACATCACAATTAAGAGAAGTAGAGAAGCAAGAGCAAACAAATTCAAAAGCTAGCAGAAGACAAGAAATAACTAAGATCAGAGCAGTACTGAAGGAAATAGAGACACGAAAACTCCTTCAAAAAAATCAGTGAATCCAGAAGCTGGTTTTCTGAAAAGATTAACAAAATAGGTAGACCACTATCCAGACTACTAAAGAAGAAAAGAGAGAAGAATCAAATAGACACAATAGAAATGATAAAGGGATATCACCACTGATCCTACAGAAATACAAACTACCATCACCTCTATGCAAATACACTAGAAAATCTAGAAGAAATGGACAAATTCCTGGACACATACACCCTCCCAAGACTAAACCAGGAAGAAGTCGAATCTCTGAATAGACCAAAAACAAGCTCTGAAATTGAGGAAGTAATTAATAGCCTACCAATCAAAGAAAGCCCAGGACCAGATGGATTCACAGCCAAATTCTACCAGAGGTACAAAGAGGAGCTGGCACCATTCCTTCTGAAACTCTTCCAAACAATAGAAAAAGAGGGACTTCTCCCTAACTCATTTTATGAGGTCAGCATCATCCTGATACCAAAACCTGGCAGAGACACAACAACAAAAAAAGAAAATTTCAGGGCAGTATCCCTGATGAACATCGTTGTGAAAATCCTCAATAAAATACTGGCAAACTGAATCCAGCAGCACATCAAAAAACTTATCCACAACGATCAAGTTGGTTTCATCCCTGGGATGCAAGGCTGGTTCAACATACACAAATCAATAAAAGTAATCCATCACATAAACAGAGCCAATGACAAAAACCACATGATTACATCAATATATGCAGTAAAGGCCTTTGATAAAATTCAACATGCCTTCATGCTAAAAACTCTCAATAAACTAGGTATTGATGGAATGTATCTCAAAATATTAAGAGCTATTTATGACAAACCCACAGCCAATATTATACTGAATGAGCAAATGCTGGAAGCATTCTCTTTGAAAACCAGCAGAAGACAAGGATGCCCTCTCTCACCACTCCTATTCAACATAGTATTGGAAGTTCTGGCCAGGCCAGGGCAATCAGGCAAGAGAAAGATATTTGAATAGGAAGAGAGGAAGTAAAATTGTCTCTGTTTGCAGAGGACATGATTGTATATTTAGAAAACCCCATCATCTCAGCCCCAAATCTCCGTAAGCAGATAAGCAACTTCAGCAAAGTCTCAGGATACAAAATCAATGTGCAGAAATCACAAGCATTCTTACACACCAGTAACAGATAAACAGAGAGCCAAATCATGAGTGAACTCCCATTCACAATTGCTACAAAGAGAATAAAATACCTAGGAATACAACTTACAAGGGATATGAAGGACCTCTTCAGGAACTACAAACCACTGCTCAAGGAAATAAGAGAGGACGCAAACAATTAGAAAAACATTCCATGCTCATGGATAGGAAGAATCAATATTGTGGAACCAAAAAAAGAGTTCATATAGCCAAGACAATCCTAAGCAAAAAGAACAAAGCTGGACACGTGATGCTACCTGACTTCAAACTATGCTATAAGGCTACAGTACCCAAAACAGCAAGGTAGTAGTACCAAAGACCAATGGAACAGAACAGAGGCCTCAGAAATAATGACACACATCTACAACCATCTGATCTTTGACAAACCTGATAAAAATAAGCAATGGGGAAAGGATTCCCTATTTAATAAATGGTGTTGGGAAAACTGGCTAGCCATATGCAGAAAACTGAAACTGGACCCCTTCCCTTACACAAACATTAACTCAAGATGGATTAAAGAAGTAAGCGTAAGACCTGAAACCATAAAAACCCTAGAAGAAAACCTAGGCAATAACATTCAGGACATAGGCATGGTCAAAGACTTCGTGACTAAAACACCAAAAGCAATGACAATGAAAGCCAAAATTGACAAATGGGATCAAATTAAACTAAAGAGCTTCTACACAGCAAAAGAAACTATCATCAGAGTGAACAGGCAACCTACAGAATGGAAGAAAATTTTTGCAATCTATCCATCTGACAAAGGGCTAACATCCAGAATTTACAAAGAACTTAAACAAATTTACAAGAAATAAACCAACAACCCCATCAAAAAGCGGGCAAAGGATATGAACAGACACTTCCATCATATAAAAGAAGACATTTATGTAGCCAACAAACATGAAAAAAAGCTCATTGTCACTGGTCATTAGATAAATGCAAATCAAAACCACAATGAATTATGATCTCATGCCAGTTAGAATGTTGATCATTAAAAAGTCAACAAACAACAGATGCTGGAGAGGATGTGGAGAAACAGGAACGCTTTTACACTGTTGGTGGGAGTGTAAATTAGTTCAACCATTGTGGAAGACAGTGTGGTGATTCCTCAAGGATCTAGAACCAGAAATACCATTTGTCCTGGCAATCCCATTACTGGGTATTTACCCAAAGGATTATAAATCATTCTGCTATAAAGACACATGCACATGTATGTTTATTACAGTACTGTTCACAATAGCAAAGACTTGGAACCATCCCAAATGCCCATCAATGATAGACTGGAAATAGAAAATGAGGCACATATACACCATGGAATACTATGCAATGATAAAAAAGATGAGTTCATGTCCTTGCAGAGACATAGAGGAAGTTGGAAACCATCATTCGCAGCAGACTAAGACAGGAACAGAAAACCAAACATTGCATATTCTCACTTACAAGTGGGAGTTGAACAATGAATGATAACACATGGACACAGGGAGGGGAACATTATATACCAGAGCCTATTGGGGCAAGGGGAGCTAGGGGAGGGATAGCATTAGGAGGAATACCTAATGTAGATGATGGGTTGATGGATGCAGCAAACCACCATGGTATGTGTATACCTCTGTAAAAATCAGCATGTTCTGCACATTTATCCCAGAACTTAAAGTATAATAAAAATAAAGAAAGAAAGAATGCTGTGCAAAGAGCATGGGGCTAGGAGTTAAAGATTAAACAGCCCTGCTTTGAGGGAACCAGGCATATTTCATTTTTCCAGGTCATGTGAATATGAATAGTTCCAGTCTCCAAGAATGGAAGAAATAGGGAAGGTGTATCATTAAGCTGACTAAAAAAATAGAAAAATGTTGTTGGTTTATTTACTTGATTAGTTAATTTGACACAAATTTATTTGAAACCTAGGCATACTAGACATAAAAAACATAGTATCAGCCCTCAGTGACCAGGCTATAGGACAGGTTTGGGTTTTTGTTTGTTGCAAGACATTCCTAACACTCTTTTAAAAATCAGACCACGAAAACATTCCTTGTCCTGTTTAGGTGAAAAACACAAAAGCAACTCAAATCCCACCTTTCCATAAAACGAGCCCTGAAGTATACATGGGAATAATTAAAGCTAAAAAATTAAAAATATAAAAAAGATGATTATGTGAGTGTTGTAACTGGGCACTGACACTATATGACATAATTGGCGCTTGCCTCCCAGCTTCATCTGAATCCAGCATTCTAAAGCCCTTTCGTAACAGCAATGAACATCTGCTCCAAAGAAGAGCCCTACACCCAGGCAAGAAGAATCGTGCAGAAGGGCGTGTTTTCCTTCAAGTGCAGTAATATGTTATTAAAGTGTCAAATACCTACATTTGTGACAATAATTATATAAACACAGGCTTGAAGACTGTAGGAAAAAAAGATACACCAATTAAAAAAAAAAAAAAACCCATAGGAGAGGCAGCATTTAATGTTGAGATGAGGTTTAGTTAACTTTTCCAGGGTTGGAGTTGAACATATTTAAAAGGAATGAAGATGATCCTACTGGCTTTTATTATGATTATGATTATTTCTTCTCCTTCTTAAAGACTTCCTCACTTCAAGCAAGAATTATTTATTAACAAGTGGAAATCATTACTTTGTGATTTTATTCAGCACAACATTATATGGAAAAAAATAGGCTCACAAGTTGCCTGAATGTCATCATGTAATTTCCTCACTTTTTCTAAATTGCACTCATCCATAAATTTTCAGAAACAGTATTTTAAAAACCAACGAACAAATTTTCCATGCTTCTTGTTCCAACCCAACTCTTTGAAAATATTTTTCTACTCCATTCCCCATTGAGAGAGAGAGAAAGAGGAGAGAGAGAGAGAGAGAAGAGAAACATGGGTGAGAAAATGCTGTGATCACAGGGGATTAGCTTACCCACAACTTCTTCAAAATTGTAATTGTTCACAAATTCACGTGGTCCCTAGAGAACAGAACAAGATGAATTTCATCCACATGTTGAAGTCCATTCTGTCCAAGGTTGATATATTGCATGTATGTGTCCCTTTCCAAGGTTAATGACACAAACTGGACTCTTGGGGAGGAGAATATCTCTTTAGCTCAGTCAATGCTGTCAATTTTTAGTGTTTGAAAAGTTTAGAAGATTTAAGTGGGATTCCAGTGCCTAAATTCTCCCAGCAAATGGGTTTATCAGTGAAAGTTAAAATGGCAGCTGAAAGTTCCAATTTCCTTCCTCTATTTCTAATGTTTCTTTGTAAGAACTGTTTAAGGATGGTGAGGGATGAAACGAAGCAACATTAAAAAAAGGATTAACTATCTTCAAAACAACACATATTAAGTCTTGGCCTATGTGTTCCACATGTGCTCCCAAGCTTCAAACATATTCATATAACATTCACAAATTTTGCCAAATTCACATATCACTTGACTATTATTTATTCAACATTTTCTTTAAAATGGCTCTTTCTTCACATAGATAAATTTACATAGAAATGTAACTTTATATAACTGCTATTAATGGGAAGGCATTACCATTGGTCATTAAGGAGTTTACCACAAAAACATATGAGCAGGCTGGCCACGGTGGTTCATGCCTGTAAACCCAGAGCTTTGGGAGGCTGAGGTGGGAGGATTGCTTGAGGCGGGAGTTCAAGACTAGCCTGGGCAACATAGTAAGATCCTGTGTCTACAAAAATTAAGAAATTAGCCAAATGTGGTGGTGTGTGCCTGTAAGTCCCAGCTACTCAAAGGGGGCTGAAGTGGAAGGATTGCTTGAGCTCCTGGGAGGCCCAGGCGCCTGTGAGCCATGATTGTGCCACTGCACCCCAGCCTCGGCAACAAAGAGAGACCCTGTCCCCTCCCCCCCCAAAAAAAAACAAAACCTAAAAACAAAAATCACAAAAACATGAGCAAGGAAAACTAAACTGTGATATTAAAATCTAGTTAAATACATGTCCTCTCTCATTCAAGGCTCCATGCCTGAGGTTGAGGTTCACTCTCTTTTTACGGTAAGGAAGTTTAGCCAGTGTTGAGGTGGTGAGGACATGTTGGCATCACAGGAAGACTTGCTCTTTGAAGAAATCAGAAAAGGTAATTGAGAAATGAAAAAGGAATAACTTTCCTACTATGTAGTTTAATACCATTTAATATTCATTTCCAAAAGCAAACCCCTGGACACTGACAGGTGTCTCTCATCTCACCAGCAATGCATCCCACAATTTAAGAAGCTTCGCTAGCAGTCTCATGCTTTATAATGTCTTCTTAGACTTTGCAAAGTGCTACCACATACAGTGTAAAGCTACATATTTTAAGCGCACACAGGAAGTCAGCGGCAAAGCTCTCTCTGAAACTTAGACTTTTTTTTTCACTAAAGAAAATACATTTCAAAGTTTATTGATACATTCTCCATTGCATCTTAGATGTTTTCCTTTTTTAAAAAAGTCTTTTTCCTTCAAATAAGAGGAAGATATTTAAAAACAAAATTCAGTTATTTATGATTCAGCAGATATTCAATCTGCTGTATTCATTAATACAGAGATCGTGATGATGCTCCAAATTTTTCCTATATCAGCATTTACAAAGAAATGGGAATAGAAAAATGAGCAACTATTAATCAATTTGAGGCAGCATCATTTAGGCCTTTGAACTCCTCTTTGAATCTAGTAGTTTTCAAAAGCAACTTTATAAATGGTGGTATTTTTAATCTATGTAGCATAGAATGCTAACCCATACCACTGAGAAAGGAGGAAATGTGTGAGTCTTTGGCAGACAGTATTTATTATAGGACAATCATCTGGTTGCAGAGTAGGATTTTATGAAATTCCCTGAGGTCTCTAAGCTTTGATTCACACTGCATCTCTGCTGCAATAGCATTTCAGCCATTTGGAGTCTGTTTGGTTTTATTTACTGGGATGAGTACTGAACAAACTAATCGATCACCAATCTAATTTGGTTATCTTATATTACTGAAATAATTCTGCCGAACAAAATAACCAGTCCTAGTTATGATGACGGTAGAATTGGAGTGCCTACGGAGCAGAGTAGATGAACCATTAACTTGATCAGCTGTATAAACAGAGTTTCTGACCAGTGGAAAATGTTAGCCAATATCCAAGGCAAGGGAAGGGCTTTAGATGAAAAATCAGAGAGGCTGCTAATAGAATATAACATGTCCCCAGATCCAGAGAGAAAAAGACAGAAAGTTCCTTCCCACAGTTAATTTAGGGATCAGTTGAAGAGTTTGAGTTTGATGTGGCATCCGCCTGAAAAACAATGGAAGGCATTGCTTCAGAGTGAGACGCTTTCTCATCTGCCTGCTCTGCTCCTGAAATTGTGTGGATTCTGACTCTGAGTCACCATGTTAGAAAGGTCTGTTGTTCATTTCTGGAGTGGTATCAGATTCAGCAAGGAAAGTACAGAGTGTAATAAATATGTAATAAACATCTTTCTGAATCCTGTTATTCCAGATATATCCAGAAATTGTGAGGTTTGAAATAGTTCCTAATGAAGTTATTCACATTGTATACATTCATCTAATTTGGTTGGAAATTCTACTTTTGGAATAGGTTTTAATACTATTAAAATACCAGGTTCATTTGGCAACACACATTTAGCTTGTATGTGTGTTACCATATATATTTTAAATAAATTACTTACAGACAAGACTGAAAGCTCTTTGAAGACAGGGGCTCTGTCTCCCTCTTCTTTGTGTCACCAGGATCTCACACAGTACTGTTACATGGTAGTTATTTAATGAATTTGTAATTGATGAATAATGTGGTAGATATCATATTGATTGAGAAATCTTTTCCCAGCCCTCTTGTCCAAAGCACCAAATTAAGAGAGAGAGAGACTACATGTAAAATACTGGACTCACAGTAGCTGTGAAGGTTCACCTGACAGGGAAGTTAGTACAGTCACTTCCAAATGATGTCCATTCATTAGCCCAGGACCATAGGACTCAGTCTCTGTATTGCATTACTTAATTTTTAAAAAGAAACCATATATACATAGGCAACCTACAGAATGGCAGAAAATTTTTGCAATCTACTCATCGGACAAAGGGCTAATATCCAGAGCCTACAAAGAACTCAAACAAATTTACAAGAAAAAAACAACCCCATCAAAAAGTGGGCAAAGGATATGAACAGATACTTCTCAAAAGAAGACATTTATGCAGCCAACAGACACATGAAAAAAATGCTCATCATCACTGGCCATCAGAGAAATGCAAATCAAAACCACAATGAGATACTATCTCATACCAGTTAGAATGGTGATCATTAAAAAGTCAGGAAACAACAGGTGCTGGAGAGGATGTGGAGAAATAGGAACACTTTTACACTGTTGGTGGGACTGTAAACTAGTTCAACCATTGTGGAAGACAGTGTGGCGATTCCTCAAGGATCTAGAACTAGAAATACCATTTGACCCAGCCATCCCATTACTGGGTATATACCCAAAGGATTATAAATCATGCTGCTATAAAGACACATGCACATGTATGTTTATTGTGGCACTATTCACAATAGCAAAAACTTGGAACCAACCCAAATGTCCACCAATGACAGATTGGATTAAGAAAATGTGGCACATGTACACTATGGAATACTATGCAGCCATAAAAAAGGATGAGTTCATGTCCTTTGTAGGGATATGGATGCAGGTGGAAACCATCATTCTCAGCAAACTATCCCAAGAACAGAAAACCAAACACTGCATGTTCTCACTCATGGGTGGGAATTGAACAATGAGAACACTTGGACACAGGAAGGGGAACAACACACACCGGGGCCTGTTGTGGGGTGGGGGGAGAGGGGAGAGACAGCATTAGGAGATATACTTAATGTAAATGACGAGTCAATGGGAGCAGCACAACAACATGGCACATGTATACATATGTAACAAACCTGCATGTTGTGCACATGTACCCTAGAACATAAAGTATAATAAAAGAAAAAACCTTATATTCTGCAGTTAAATTGTAATTTAATTTATTTATTCATTCATGCTTTTATTTGTTTATTTTGAGACCGAGTCTCACTCTGTCACCCAGGCTAGAGTGCAGTGACATGATCTGAGCTCACTGCAACCTCTACCTCCCTAGTTCAAGCGATTCTCATGCCTCAGCCTCCTGAGTAGCTGGGATTATGGGCACCTGCCGCCAAGCCTGACTAATTTTTATATTTTTAGTAGAGATGGGATTTCACCATGTTGACCAGGCTGGTCTCAAACTCCTGATCTCAAGTGATCCTCCTGCCTCGGCCTCCCAAAGTTCTAAGATTACAGGCATAAGCCACTGTGTCCGGCCTTAAATTATAATTTCAAGCACTTCTATTATTTAATCAGAGTGGTCTTAATGTGTGGCAAAATACCTAAGAATATTTTTAAATTTTAAAAATTAAAAATATTTTTAAAGAATTAAAAATACTTCTGACCATCAGTAGTATGTTCCATGTGTATGGCAGCAATTCCTCCAGATATTCTCCCTTCTCTTCTTCTTCTAAGCATTTTCATCAATACGCAGTCAATACAGCTTTTCTATCTCCTACCCACTCTGGCTTTCTATTATATAGTTTAAATTAACTCCTCCTTTAATTTAACTAACTAGATTCTCAACCACAAAAAGATTCTGGAAGCTAACTTAGCAAGAAATGTTTTTTTCCTGCTCAGAAAAAGTGGAGAAGAGGCAAAACGGTGTGTTCTCATGCATAAATAATTTTGTTCTTGGGATACAAGTAAATATGGCTAATTACATCCTGGGGATTTCTAGAACCCAAAACAACATCTACAGCTTCATGAAGTTCCAGCACGTCATGACAGGCACACATGTGCATATAATAAGTCACTAAGTCACAACTTCCTGTTTTGATATAGGAAGAAGCAGAGATGAAGGGCCAGCAGAAGAAAAAGACCTAGCAAATGTCCATGGAAATGGGGGGCTGCCTCTGCACCACATAACCCTTCCTGAATCTGCCAAAAAGCTTGCATCATTGAGAATTGAGACTCGAATGGAGATGCTTTTGGCAGATGCTTTCTCATTCTGTTTATCTCATTCTACATTTGAACTTTTAGCACATTCAATGAGTGCTGGCTCATTCCCTAGCACTAAAAAACCAAAAACCAGAAATTAGTAGCGCTATGGCTGTAAGAGATTTAAACATCATTACTCTTCATTTTAGTTTTTTTAACTTAAAATAACCATTTGTGATACTATCTAGGAGACTGATGAAACAAAGAAAACCACAACATTAGTTTGACTTCCCCTGACTCTCATTTTCCATTGACAATAAACCTGGATGCAACCAAAGCCTGCTGTGATTCCAGCTTGGTATTTACTCTGGCTGGGTGATGATGCCAAGCTATCTAGAATCAGTTAAGAGCAGTGGTGATTTTACCCCCCTGAGAACATTTGGCAATACCCGGGAACATTTTCAGTTGTTACAATAGGAGGGCAATGTTACTGGCATCCAGTGAGTGGAAGCCAAAGATGCTGCTAAACATCTCACAACATGGAGGACAGTCTCTCATAACAAAGTGTCAATGGTGACCATAGGTCAAGAAACCCTGCTTTAGAAGTATCTTATTTGGGGCCGGGTGCAGTGGCTCACACTTGTAATCCCAGCACTTTGGGAGGCCGAGGTGGGTGGATCACGAAGTCAGGAGATAGAGACCATTCTGGCTAACACGGTGAAACCCCGTCTCTACTAAAAATACAAAAACATTAGCCAGGCATGGTGGCGGGCGCCTGTAGTCCCAGCTACTCAGGAGGCTGAGGCAGGAGAAAGGTGTGAACCCGGAAGGCGCAGCTTGCAGTGAACCGAGATCATGCCACTGCTCTCCAGCCTGGGCAACACAGTGAGACTCCGTCTCAAAAAAAAAAAAAACCCACGAAAAACAAACAAACAAACAAAAAAATATATATATCTTATTTGGTAGCATCATGCATATATTCTCTGGGCCCTCAGTGCAGTTGTAAATGCTTTACTAGCTGAAAAAGCTTGTGTTATTGGTAATATAGAGGGATCTCCTCTAATAAGGAGGTGCTTCTTGAAGTTTGAAAATCAATCAACATTTCTTTTGTCTGCTATTAGTGCCTGAAATATCCATCAGAGATCTCTCTGTTCATATATGAAACCCTTTATAAAATTCCTATTGGTCATTCATTTATTTACACAAAATGCATTTATTAAGTGCCAACTATGTGTTGGTCAGTGCTATCTGGGAGTGTTACAACCTATCTTAGTGTGAGCTCATTGGCCTATCCACCTCTTGTTTGCCCAGTATACTCATTTATAATTGTCAAATCAAAAAGTGTCTGCATTTAAACAACTTAGACTATCCTACGTAGAGTTGCACACATGAGATGCAGCTGGATTGCAAATGCATGCATATAACATGGCATATCTACCCTTTAATTTCATACTGTCATTAGACCTAGGCAAGAAAAACCCTGCTCTGGGCCCTGAGCTGTAGAGGGTGCCTTCCTGGACCTTGTCCACAGAGCCATGAAAGTGTGCCCATCTGCAGCCTATGCCACATTACCATCCGGGCCACACTGTGGATACCAGGGACACTAGAATTTTCTGCCCAAATGACTGAGCCCACCTTCAAAGCCTGAATAGGCCTGTTTCCTTAGTCTGTTCTCTTGAGCGGAAGGAACATATGCATAAGCATCTGCATCACAAGGCCTGAGCCAGGGCAGTTGTTGGGGCAATGGACTTAAACAAGGTTAAATGTGGTGTACATGAAGCCTCTCGCAATGTGGAACAAATTGGGTGAGTGAAGAGATGGTAAGGGGGCTGGGGAACAGGAGCCGTGAGTCAACTTTCTTTGCTTTTTCATGATCTGATGCAAATTCCAGGGAGTCCAAGGATTCTCACTTAGAATGTAGCCTTATAGGATGTTATGAAAGTAATAACAGGATAATTTTATTTAGTAGCTAGCTGGAGTTATTAAATATTTGGACATACAGCACACGAGTCTCCATTTTTACACTTGTTCCAAGTCGGGGATAGACTTGATTTGAAGGGGGGGGGGGGGGAAGCACTGTTTCTTTTCTCTGTGCAGAATACCTCAGGACTCAGGGTGCAGAATACCTCAGGACTCAGGGTACACCATCCCGGGTAAAATCACACAAACTGCTCTGGAAAATTCAGTTTCAGCTGCTTTCCATTAACATTTCTAATTTTGGGGAGGACTGTGTTTTATGTAGCCCCCCAATTATAAGTCAGCCCATCTTGCCCAAGCTGGAGTGCAGTGGTACGACCTTGGCTCACTTCAACCTCTGCCTCCTAGGTTCAGGCGATTCTCCTGCCTTAGCCTCCCGAGTAGCTGGGATTACAGGTATGTGCCCTCACACCCAGCTAATTTTTGTATGTTTAGTAGAGACGGGGTTTCACCATGTTGGTCAAGCTGATCTTGAACTCCTGACCTCGTGATGCGCCAGCCTCAGCCTCCCAAAGTGCTGGTATTACAGGAGTGAGCCACCGTGCCCGGCTAGCCCATCTTAAACTCTTTGGCATTTCTGTGTGATGGGGCAATAGGTGAACCAATGGCAAATTATATTTCTATAGTTAGTTTCCTGAGTCAGAGCTAAAAGAACCAAAGAGGCCAGGAAAAAGTTTGTACCTGACACAGGAATAGCAAGAGGAGAGAAGCCTAGAAGAAAGAAAGATGTTTCTTTGGGGAGGAGGTGCTCTGAGCAGCCAGGGGCAGAACTGGCCACCTAATGAAAGGAGGAACTAGAGGGATGGCCTTGAGTAGAGATGGGCACTAAAATAAAATAAAATATAAATTTAAAAAATCTTTTTTTCTCTCCCCTTTGACTCACTGTTTCAGGGGGCTGCAAAAGGAGTTAGACCACTGAACTTCTTGTTCTATTTAGGAACAATGTTGACATTGGGCAATTTCTTTATCTGAAGAATGGGGTTTTCCTCCTTGCCCTGGTTCTATCCTGAGGTGCTGAAAAAAGAGAAGAACTGAAAAGGATTTATGCTTCCACCCTATATGGCAAAAACCCTTAGGATGCTTTTCATTTCTTACTACTGAGGAGGAGGCAGTGACTTAGTTCTAGGGAGAGGATTCTACACTGTAATTCCCACGGACAGACTCTGTCCTGTCTCATATAGTTGGAGGGTCCAGGCCAGAGATCCAAGACAAGAGGTGGGAGTGACAGCACCTGTTTAAAATGAACAAGAGCCTAGTTTCAAGTGACATGGGGACCTCTTCTCTAGGAACAAGCCCAGCCCAGAAGGCTTGTGGTTTCTGGTACCTACTGGAACAGTCTCTGAATTAGGGACACTGAGTAGCTTGCTCACACATAGCTCCCACCTCCTGCTGAAGTCCTGGGAGCCAGCTCCACAGCCAGGCCAAAGGCAAGGCTTGGCTGCCTGTGTGATTAATTGCCTTTTGTTTCCTCCAGATGGGAGAGGACCCACTGACAACGGCAGCAGTAGGAGGGGAGGGGAGAGGCCTCCACAGGGAGGTTTCTCTGCCACCCTCAAGTCCAGGGTGTGCCTGGGAAAGTGCTTCTGTGCTTAAGCTCAAAAAAAGGTATCTTTCCAAGAGAAAATTACACAGCTCAGAAAGTTAGTCATTAATGTAATGGTCTGAATCTACAATGAGAAAAAGATTGAAGCTGACATGATTTTTATCTTTGATATTATAGCTTCTGAAGTTGAGAAGTAATTACGTATGTTAATATTACATCCATTCGATATTCAGTGAATTTTTTTTATGACTCTTTCTTAATTAATCTTTCCTCTTCCCCCTCTCTGCTCACAGTGCAGGCAAACAGTCACGTAATGGATCGGGGTGATTCTAGAAGAACACAGTTAGGAATCAGAAACATTTGGGCTTGGATTCAGACTGGTGCTTAACTTTAGACATTTAGTGAATAAACAATAAAAATAGTAACTATTACTTGCTAAAAATGTGATGTGGTACTGGGCAGTACGTGAAGGTTTCACACACGTTTTCTCATTGACTCCTCATGAAACTCTATTGGGTATGAACTATTCTTATGTCCATTTTAGAGATGAGGAAACTGAGGCTCTCAGTGTAAATGCTGAGCTCCACAGGCTAGCTTGCTTGAACACAGCAGCCTGGCCTCTGAGAACACCGTTGCCTTTCACCTCTGTACTCTGGGAGCTTTTGGAGAAGATGGGGATGGAGTGCATGAGTGAGAGTGGAAATAACAATTTTTATTGCTTAGCAAATCATACCACTTTCTTCATCAGCCACCTTATATTTTAACAGTCTAGGTCTACTGCATATCTCTGACTTCTTGTTCTTTACCTACAACCCCCCAAGGACCAGGTAACTGAAAGCATCAGAAAAGCAATAACAAATCTCTCTCTGCTCTTCCCTCCTCAGCAGAATCCAGCAGTCCCAGAGTGCTGGAGAGAATTACAAAAGCAAGGAAGCTGCAGCAGCAGCCACAGCCCTTCAGCTTAAAACACAGACACCCTAGAGAGATGCCAAGTGCAAATCACAAAGAGCTGGGGCACTGTCCTCACCTTTCAATTCCCTAGCACCCCTGGGCTCCAAGATGCAGGCTGCAGAATCCTTGCATCGCTGCAGGGTCTTGGAGTGGCTGCCATATGATATTTGGTAATAACAATAGAGTAATGAAGATCGAATAAAATTCCATTTATATGGAATTCTCAGTATGTAGTCCAGAGGAGGTTAATATCATCAACGTTATCACCATCTTTGTTATTGGGTTTTGAGGCTGATGAGGATTTAGATAAATAAAGAAAAGGAAGAAGAGTTTTCAGAAAAAAGGAGCAAAGTAAATGAGGATTTATAAGTATTTGTTGTGGAATAGCTAGAGTCATTGATTAATTCACTAATTTAATTAATTTATCCTTTCATTCAACAAATATTTATTGAGCATCTACTATACCCAACTCTGTGCCAAGCACCAAACAGGGAGTTTACATGAGAGTCCTACCTTCAAAGAGCTTACAATCTCATGAAAAACAGGGATTAAATAAAGTCAATGGACAAAGTAATATGTGATTATAAATGTGATTGCTATGTGCTATGAGGAAAAACAACCGGTTTATGAGAAAAAATAACAAAGGAGCAACTTATAATGGGAGGGCACTTGGGTAGGTCAAGGATGGCATCCCTGAACAGGGCGCCGAAACCCAGATGGTGAGCTGGAGTCACTGAGGCAATCAACTGGAGAAGAGTGTTTAAGGCATAGGGAACAGCGTTTAAGGCACAGGGAACAGTCTGTGCAAAGCTTCTGGGTCAGGAAGGTGGAGAGGAGAGAGACTGGAGGGTGGGAAGGAAAGAGTCAGACAATGGAGGAAGGGAAGCAAGCCTCGATTTACCCTCAGCAGGCTCAGAGACAGCCCAGCCATCTCTCCACTTTTCTAATTTCTTCCCCTTTTTGAGTTTAGCTTTGCACCCTGGGCATAAATCTAGGTCAGGCACCATGGCTCTGTGCATCTAGTCTTCCCTCTCCTCCAGACAACAAGCACCTAAAGGGGCTTGTGGTCTTTTTCACATACTTAGAAGACTAGACAGGATGCAATCTTCTTATGAAAGATGCTGCTGATTTCTTGAGTAATTTCGAATGTATCATTGCAAACTGCAAAAAGCACTATGCAAAGGGGGCTCCATCAGATTCTCCAGACCCATTTCTAGTTCTCATGACTTGGCTTGGCACTGGAGAATGTTGATCTGCACTGGGTATAACTTTAGTTGTGGGAACTGACTGCCTCCCTGACTTCTTGCTATGGCTAATGAGCAGTAAGCAAGCTCTTCTACATGCATAAGGGAGCCAAATAGTTAAAGAACTGCTTGGATGAATTCTCAAACGTTCATATAAAGATAATAGTCACTTTCCACTTTACCTATTTGTAAATCTGAATTTTCTTCCAAACAATCTGGAGACAATTTTTCTCTTCCTCTCTCACTTTTAAAAAACACTTTAAAGGATTATAAAATGCCCAAACCCTTACTGTCAGTAGGTAGAAGGTCAGAGGCTTGAGTGACACAGTCCCTTGAGAATAGACAAGAAAGAAAGACTTGGAATAAATGACAGAGTGGCAGAGGGTACCTGCTGTGCTTTGGAAGAGGTAGGTGTGGAGTGCCTCAGTGGAGTGACCCTGCAGGGTATGGGGAACCTCCAGGGCCCCAACAGCAACAAAACCACAACCTCTAACCT
The DNA here is from genome assembly GCF_007565055.1 of Rhinopithecus roxellana. NCBI lineage: Eukaryota > Metazoa > Chordata > Mammalia > Primates > Cercopithecidae > Rhinopithecus > Rhinopithecus roxellana. The sequence goes on along the minus strand of NC_044551.1, from coordinate 32,669,914 downwards.
TGGACCATTTAAACACATCTTTATTGCTTCTTTTTTTTAATTGCACAAGTAATCCCTCAATACACTCTTATTTAAAAGACAATCTGCGAGGCCCATGCATGTAATCCCAACACTTTGGGAGGCTAAGGCAGGAGGATTGCTTGAGCCCAGGAATATGTGACCAGCCTGGTAGCATAGCAAGACACCATCTCTACAAAAAATTAAACGAAAAGAAAATTAGCCAGACGTGATGGTGCACACCTGTGGTTCTAGCAAAGAGGGAGACTGAGGCGGAAGGATCACTTGAACTGAGGAGTTCAAGATTCCTCTTGAGCTATGAGTGCACCACTGCACTCCAGCCTGGGTGACACAGCAAGATTCTGTCTCAAAAATAAAAAAAAAAGGAAAAAAGACAATCCAGGAGTAGCAAGAGTAAAATGTGAAATTATCTTCCTTTCTACTCTACTCCCATTATTCCCGTTTCTCCAAGATAACTTGGAGTGCCACTAACTTGGTCAGTGCCTTTTCATGTATTTCCATACCTACATATATAGATATACATGTATATCATAGATAAAAACTTACCTTCTCAGTTAATGTATCTTGGTGCCTGTACGTCCAAGTCACACGCTTTATAATGGCTGCATAGAACAGAGGTGACACCATAGTGCTGAGTGGAGTCTGAGACAGTAGGGGTAGAGACAAGAGCAGAACCAGGGAAAAGGGGCAGTGAGTTTTATCACTCACTTTGTCAGTGAGTGATAAAAATGTGTATTTATTTCCATCTATATTAGCGCAACCTGTGTTAGAATAACAATAGCTCCATATTATTCAGCAAGCCAAGGAAAAAAGTGCCAAGGGCTTTGCATGCACTATTCTTTAAATATTTAAAACAATTGTACAAAGTAGGGGTTATTATCATTCCCATTTTATGGATGATAAAATCCAGGCTCATTCAGACATGAAGGAACTTGCTGGAGGTCAGGCAGCTAGTAAGCGATGGGGAATAAGTCTCAGGTAAGTCTTCCTCACTCCAATGTTCATGTTCTAAACCACTGTTTACCCCGTTTCTACAAGCAAATCCAGGACACAGCGGCTTTCTAAAAATCATGGCTCTTCATTTTGGTCCCCAAAGACTATTTCAAGCAAGTGAACCATGTTCATCCAAAGCCACCAACCTGCCTGGCTTATTTCCTTGCCGACTTGGTCCACAGTCCTTTGCATTCTGGGAACACCAGGATTCACACAGCCATCCTTATGGCCCTGCATCCTTGGTGACCACTGGGAGAAGCCCGGCCAGTGAGCAAGCACTGGGCCACCTGCTTCATGGCTGGGAAAGGTGAGTTGAGATGAGGAGGTAATAGGCCCGTCAAATGCAGTTATTGGAAACTGCACTCATTAGAATACTGTAATTGGTTCCCGCAGGGCATTGGAGGTTAGTGCACAGAGGAGACAGAGAGGAGGGGCCGAGGGGGAGTGCATTGTATGGATTTTGTTTTCTCTCTTAGCTTTTCTCCTCCAGGAGGAATCGTTAACCAGCCCGGGCTCACAGTGTGGCTGGCGAAGACAGCCTGAGTAGATGGCAGAGCCAGAGTCTTCATCACTCCTCTCGGCTTCCCTCTTTGCGCTCTCGTTCTCTCCTCTATCTGCTATCAGGAGCCTGGGGGCCTCATCCCACTGCTTTGTCAGAAAAAAAAAAAAGCTATCGATTAGCAAATTTGAAGAAAGTTCTTAGAATTTGATATGACACCAGTCACACTGAAGATGGCAAATATGATTTTTCAAATAACTTAATGCAAAGGGCAAGGCTTAACCCAAAGTTATACAATTCTAATTGTAAGGCACAAGCAAAATTGCAAGTCACCATCCAGATAACAGGTAACACTTTTTGCTGTCCACACATAAAGCTGGGCATTGCCGTCAGGGCATTAACTGTGTGCCAGGGTGTTTCTTATTCTTAGAGCGAAGGAAGGAGCGGGGTAACTCTCCACCCCTCTGGGTTGGATTCTTTTTCTGAACAGCCATTCCATTCATGGGTCAACACAAAATATGCTCTCCTGATACCAAATTCAGCATTCCCAGTACGCTCTACCCTGTCTTTCTGGCCTTTCTGAAAAATTTGGTGGAGGGGATTACACATTTTATACTCAGAAGTCAGGAACTTTCTGAGGAGCTGGAACTGTTATAGATGTTGATCTGGATGTGGCTCCATGGTTTTATGGACAGTACATTTTGTCAAGTCACACACTTAAGATTAGTGCACATTGCACTTTATGTATCTCTCAATTTTAAAAAGTTAAAAGAAATACTTGTCAATTGCCTAAAACGCCAGCTTTTAGGCTTTTACCCTTTAACCAGTATTTTCCTAAAACTCTATTTGCTGATATGACGTGGCCCTCCTTTCCACCGAGCCAAATCCTCCGCTTTATGGAGGGCCAGGTGAAGATGAGCTTTTTAAAGAAAATTCACCTTGACTGCCCCAAACACATTGCTCACTAAATCACTTGCAGAAGCTGCTGTCAGAAGCAGAGACAAGTCCAGGGTGATGGAACCTGAGGCTTATACCATTTGGGGAATCCTTTATAAGATAAAGGATACAAAATTATGAATGCAAAATTAAGGTACAAGAGGGAAACTGAAAATTCAGGCCCTTTCCCTTCACTGTGGTCTCTTGAAGCAGTTTAACAGCAATGTTGATTAAAAAGTGCATTCTGTTTGTGACTTGGCTTCTGCTCCCAACCACCTCCAGAATGCACGGGAGACAGGCAAGTGAGAGGGGCTCACTGAAGCTTCGTCACTGTTTGGCAAATCTGTCTCAGGTCAGCATATACATGTCAGCATTTCACTTCAGCCTAGCCTGAGCTGAAACTTCTCCGTTTCAGGTACGTGGCCAGCTACCCCAGGTGGATGGTAAAATCCTGCAGTGCGAAACCACCTCTTCACGTTGCTTTCAATTATCTTCCAGTGCTTGCCAGTGTCTTTTATAGGAACAGCTTTTCAGACTGTTGAGATAAATGTTTTGGGGGAGGAAAAGGGACTCTCAAAGACAGGTGGGGAACGATAAGTCATTAGCTGGATTAAATGAATTCTTTCCATGTTCCCATTATCCAGATAGTCATTCCACTACATTGTGGCAAACATCTTTTAAAAATTGGTTTGACTGAAAATTAACCCCAGGCCAAATGGAAAGGAAGAGAGTCTGGCATGGCTCAGATAGGTATAGTCAGTTCCCTAGTCTGACTTGCCTTCTGCTTGACATGAAGGAATCTACAGAGAAGAAGGAAGAAAAAAGGAAAGAATAGAGAGGGAAGAGAAAGAGACAAGGAAGAAAGAACAAGGAATAAAGGAAGGGTCTTACAAAAACAAAAAAGTAGGAGATTAATGAAAAAAGAATACTTAATAAAGCTCTCTTTGGCTCACACTCTCTCTTTTTTTTTTTCTTTCTTTTTTTTTTTTTTTTTTTTTTTTTTTTTTTTTTTTTTGAGGCTGCTGTATTAAATTAAAGTCATACATAGGTTTCAAAGAAAATCACATTTCTGCAGTCTGGTGAGCCCACCTGACAATGCACGCTAACAGAATTGTAAATGTAAAGGGTAATGCTTGTCAGTGCCTGACAGTTCTAAATGGCCTTTTAGTTCACTACGCAGAGCTGTCATAAAAAAACATAAAAATGCATATGCAGACAGCTGAAACTGCTATGCACATCATTATCTGCAAATGGTATAAGTATCCTGAACAAAAGGCCTTCCAGTTTAAGGACATGCATAAGACATTTCTCTGCCTCCAGCTTTAAAACAAAGTGCTGTCAAGAAAACAAGATTCCCAGTGCCAGAACTGAGGTTTTTCTGTCAATCAGAGAGGTGCTACATTTGTACATATTTTTCTGACCCTGCATATGAGAAGAGCATTCTTAACAGATGTGTATTTAACTTCTGGCAGCTACATCTGTTTCTTCTGCATTTTTTTTTTCTTGTTTCTTTATCATTGTTCTAACAGACCTCTGCAGAGGGGCGTCTTACTGTGTACTTACTCATCTCACCCGATCTTTGCCTTTTTCCTCCCCTATTCTCTCTCTTCTTTCTTTTAAAGCATTTTGTCCTTCTATTTTTTTTCTTTGTAGTTCCAGAAGGCCAAAGCAGCCCAAGTTTGGTCCTATGGTGATCAAATTGGTAGAGATGTTTGTCATTCCTTCACTAAGCAGTGATATTGTCTGCCCTTTAAAATTGAAAGTTCCTTGAGGGCAAAGACAATTTTTATAAATGTGAAAGTTCTGAAACCAAGTTGCACATTGGAATCACATGAAGAACTTGTAACATTCCCATTTCCTGGAGTCCTCAGAATGAGCCTCTGAATCAGTCTCTAGGGTTCCAGGGCATTTGTATATTTTAACAAACATCCCAATGGTTATCATGTTTTCATTCATTCAAGCATGCCATTGAAAAGCATTTATCAGGCATCTACTCTCTGGCAGTCACTGTTCTAAGCACCAAGGATATAGATGTGAACAAAAGCACAAGGTCCCCAACCTCCAACAGATTGCATTTTATTGAGTGAAGCCAATAAGCACCTAAACAAATATAAATATATGACTGTTACAGAGAGTGACAAATATCTGGAAAAAAAAAATCAGGGTGATAGAGCAGAGAATGGTGCAGGCAGGAACTAAGAGTCCCCATGTGGAGGTCAGGAAGGACTTCACTGGGGAGCTCACAGTTGATACGAGCCCTGAGTGATATGAAACCAGTCATGAGTTGATCTGCGAAGATCATTATTTCACTTTATTCTTTCAACAGAGTAGAAGTTATTATCATGCACTTTTGTGGGTTTTGTTTTGTTTTTTCTGAGACGGAGTCTCACTCTGTCACCCAGGCTAGAGTGCAGTGGTGCTATCTCGGCTCCCTGCAACCTCACCCTCCCAGGCTCAAGCGATTCTCCTGCCTCAGTCTCACAAGTAGCTGGGATTACAGGAATGAGCCACTCTGCCTGGCCTATTATCATGCATTTTTGAAGAATGAAAGTGATGCACAGAGGAATTAATGACTTGCCCCAAATTACACAGCTAGTAAACAGCCAAACTGAGATTCATACCCCTGTGCTCAACGAGATGCAGGAGAATCAGCGACTTCAAGCTTCACTTCTATTTCCACACCTATCCACATCCTGTCCAAACTTTAGGACCAACCTGAAGTACACTCTTTTCCTTCCATCATCTAAGTGCATCCATCAATGCATCTATACAATTATCAATTCATATGTGAAGATCATATTCCAATACAGATATTGTATAGGACATTCTACAACAGTTTCCCTAACTAGCTCAATTGGAACTTCATTACTTCAGAATACTTGGGATTTGGACCAGAAAAACTGATTTCCATTTATGTTGCATATGTGGAAAATTCTAAAGAAGACTAAGCTTCTTGGGCCAAGGCCATATTTCACAACTCCACAATTTCTGATTCATTGAGAACATTTTTCATTCTCTTTCACAAGTTTTCAAGTCTTGGTTTGAAGGCTTAAAGCCTCCAGATGAATTGCAAAGAGATATAACAACCTTTAATAATGATTTTTCCCCAGTGATTCCATTATTGGAGATAAACTAGAGCACAGGACTTGGAAGACAATAGAGCCAACTGGCTGAAAATGTGAGGCCTGGAGTTGGGGAGATGGATGTTTCTTCCATCTGTGATAATGGACAAACCAAACTTTGGTTCACTCAACTTAAAAATGGTGATAATAAGACTTACATGAAAGAGTTCTTGTGAAGTTAGATGAGATAAAGCCTGTATGGTGCTTAGTACAGTATCTGACACACAGTAGGCACTTACTAAATGCTATCCATTGTTATTATTATAATGATTCTTCCCATTGCACTGTTAGGATGAGACACTGTTAGGATGTGACAAATGAGACCAATCACCAGAGCTCTAAACGTGACTATTTTCCCTTACCTTGAAAGACATAGAAAGTGTACCCCTCCCACACCCAACATGCCCAGTTACCCTTTGGGACCTGCTCTAAGGAAGCCATCATTTTCTATACTATGCTTTCCTACTGCCTTTTCTTCTAATAGAACTTAAGTCCTCTAGCTGCTATAAAAAATAATGCTCTCCTGCTCCACCTCCTGGGGCTTCACTCTTGCTAAGAGCAATTGCTTTTTATTGAATGTGCGATTTTGTTGCTATGGAAAATATATTGTGATTAATGAGACCCTGTGACCAAGGTTACTTGGGACAGGCTTGGATCGGTTAGCATGATGTCCTTACTTTTCACAGTGCCAAAGTCGGCTGCAGCAAGAACTGCATTATCATCTCCATTAGTAACTCTTGGACAGGATGTAGTTGATAAAAGGGACAACTTTGTTATGTAGAATTGTAAAGAGATTTAGAAATGAGGTAGTTTAAGAGGTCTAATGTGATGAAATATATAGTACACTTAATTTTTAATTGAAGAAAAGGAGGAAAAATTAACAACAGAAATAGTAATTTATAAAATTTGTCATGCAAGTGGGATGGGCTTTTATGCGAAATTTGCAGTTATGACTGTGCAAAATATTCAAATTACACATTTAATTTAAAATGTGTATATATGAAACGTGTGTGTGTGTGTGTGTGTGTAACTTTCAGAGTTGAAAAAAATTTCAGAGATCCAGAACAATTTTTCTTGCAGGGAGAAATCCATACCAAGGCATTCCCACAGCTGATCTGAATTAACTACCTCACATGATGAGAGCCTCACTACCTTCAGAGGTCGCTCTAATGGGAAAAGTTCTACATTTTTATCTGACATCTAAATCTGCCTCTTGGTTAACTTTCACTCTGGCCTTTTTAGAACAATGAAGAACAAGATGATTCCATTTGCTCAGAAAAATGTTAAAGTTGAAAAGAGACTTGGGGATCTCATTACTGAGGCTTCTCATTCTTCAATTAAGAAAATGGAGTACTTTTTCTACAGGATTCCTCTCCAAGGATGTGAAGAGTTATCGTTTTCCTTATTGTATACACTGAGCTTGAGGTGGTTGTGAATTCCACATGGACAGTTTGAATTCCAAGCTGGAACTCAAGAGACAGTTTCAGACGGAGCCATACATTCAGTGGCCGTTGATATTTTTCTTGGTAGCTCAATTCATGAAAATAAAGGAGATGATATAAGATGAGAATATAAGATGAAAAAACATAAAGGGAAGAAGAAATCTGGAGGTTCCTCCCCCCTTTTTGTTTGTTTGTTTTTGTTTTTAGAGGGAGTCTTGTTCTGTTGCTCAGACTGGAGGGCAGTGGCATGATCTCAGCTCATTGCAACCTCCACCTCCCGGGTTCAGGTGATTCTCCTGCCTCAGCCTCCCGAGTAGCTGGGATTACAGAGGCATGCCACCACGCACAGCTAATTTTTGTATTTCTAGTAGAGATGGGGTTTCACCATGTTGGCCAGGCTGGTCTTGAACTCCTGATCTTGTAGTCCGCCTGCGTTGGCGTCCCAAAGTGCTGGGATTACAGGTGTGAGCCATTGCACCTGGCCTCTCCCTTTATTATATCATTGTGAAATTTAATTTTTTTACTTGCAGTAGCCCCCATATAGCCTAGTCTTTTCTGTGTGGCAAAGATACAACTCCAGAAATCTTGAGAAAGAATGGAAAATTCTTACTGTGAGTTTAAGTGGAGTAGCATATAAAATGCTTCTCAGAAGTTCTAACTGTCCTGCTTTCTGACTTCTCACATTCTTTTCTGCTCTGTAGTTCTTTACTGCAATGCTGCTTCCTCCCCAAATATCTTTTCTCTTTTTCCCAAAGTTGTGCTCCTGCTCTTAAACAGAAAGTGCCTGCTGAGAGTTCAGTTTCCAGACACATTGGGCTACCTAAGGATAGGTGGAGGATCTAAGGGCTTCATAACACCTATCCTCAACTTACTTCACACAGATGAAGGAAGACATGGGAAGTCCTGCCCCTTCCATAATCCCCCCAGACACATATTTCTTTTTATTTTCTCATTAATTGTCTTACTTCAAATTTTTAAGTAGGATATCTGATAAATCTGTATAACATCCTATCAGTAGTCCCCTGGGATTTTTCTTCATCTGAAAGTTTCATAAGCATATATGCAGAGACTTGATAAAACTTTCATTATAACTTAGTCAATGGTAGAACCAAGTGGCATGCCAATAAAGACCCTCCTCTAGGTTGACCAAGATAATTTTTCCTTGATGATATTTTCATTTGTTTTCTGTTGTTTATAACAGAACACTTGAAACTAGGTAATTGATAATGAAAAGGAATGTATTACTTACAGTTATGAAGGCAAAGAAGCCCAAAGTTGAGGGGTTGGATCTGGTGAGAGCCCCTTCTTGCTGGTGAGGACTATCTTTTTTTTTTTTCTTTTTGAGATGGAGTTTTCACTCTTGTTGTCCAGGCTGGAGTGTAACAGTGCAATCTTGGCTCACTGCTATCTCCACCTTTTGGGTTCAAGCGATTCTCCTGCCTCAGCCTCCCAAGTAGCTGGGATAACAGGTATGTGCCACCATGCCCAGCTAATTTTCTGTATTTACTAGAGATGGGATTACACCATGTTGATCAGGCTGGTCTCAAACTCCCAACCTCAGGTGATCGCTGGTGAGGACTCTCTGCAGAGCTCTGAGGTGGTGCAGGGCATCACGTGGTTAAGGGGCAGAGCATGCTAGTTCCACATTATTTTTCTCCTCTTATAAAGCCACCAGTCCCACTTCCATGATGATCCATTAATCCATGAACCCATGAATCCATGAATAGATTAATTCATTCATGAGGGCAAAGCTCTCACAGCCCAAATACCTCTTAAAGGTCCCACTTTTCAATACTGCCATACTGGGGATTAAATTTCAACATGAGTTTGGAGGGAACAAATTTTCCAAAAAAAAAAAAAAAAAGTCTGCCCAAAGCTTTACTAAAATTCAGATTGACTTTATTTATGTCTTCTTGATCTCTGGCTGTGATAATGCAACTTTTAAAAAAGGAATTAGTGTTCATTGCTGGTGAATCCATGTTGGCTCTTAGAAATCACCACAGTTTTTGCTCAGGCTTCAGTGCTTCTCTAGTCAATTGCCTGTCCTAGTAATTTGGTCAAGCCAAGTTAAAATTAAGTTCCTGTCTTTTGTTGTTTAAAAAATATCATAAAACTGTTTGCTTCTAGCATTATCTCATGGATCTTATTCCTGAAACAGTCTCAAGGATTACAAACAGCTTTACTTAACACCATAATACAGGATTCATATCTACACCCACACACATGTTGTGATTCTCCCTGCTCTTCCCTTCTCTAGCAGTCAGAGGAGAAATAAATATCTTTTCTCACACAGAAATCTTCAACTTTTCTGTCATTTTCCTTTTCACCTGCTAAGTTGAAGTAGTTCCCTTCCTCTTCTTCATGCCCCAAACGTGAATCTGAAGGCAGATCTTGTTTATTGAAGCATATGCTGCCGGATACACACCACCACAAGGCAAACCCTGATCCAGTTTGGAAATAGGAAGTATGAGATACAGAGACAAGGATTTCTGTAGAGTCCTGAGTTCTGGTCTCAGCTGGACTATTAAATGTTGTACTCAGACCCTTAAGCAATTATTAAAACATTTTCTGCTGCTGTTCATCTAAAACATTTAAACCAATATTGACTTTCCCACTGAACTCACAAGATGGTTGAGAAAATCAACAGAAGAAAATGCTAAGGGAAAAATGTAAAGTACTTTCTTGATGTATAAGGTTAAAAGGATTCAAACTTAGAGTTCAAGCCTTGAGCTGCACCCACTGTCTGTCCGTCATTCTCTACTTTGATTTTAGTGTTGTTGCCTTTTCCAACATCATTTTCTCCTATTCTTTTGGCCCAGAAATTCCCTAGTTACTGGTCCATCCCAACACACTGCCTTGTACATTTTCAACAAGATGATTACTGACTAATTGGGAAAACAATCCAAACTCGTGAGGAAATGGGTCATAATGTGTTTTCTCTCTGGGCAACAAATAGCAATCTCTGGACCACCATGGAAGTTATATTCCTGAAAATCACTGGGGTTGTCAAATCCATGCCTAGCAATGTCAAGGTCTTGTAACAAAGAGGAGACCGGAGGAAAGTGGCATTACAGATAAATGTCTTAATATATACTTTTGAAATGCAAAAAGAAAAGATTCTAGAAGGTCTCTACTTCCAGAACACTTTCATCTATGCTTAAAATACTTCCAATATATTCTTAATGCTTTATGAAGTATTTCTATCAACTTCTAAGGCAGATTCTTTCTCTAGTTTTCTAAAATTTAAAATCTAGATTTTCTGAAATTGGGGTCACATTGAAAACCTCTCTGCTGAATCTGGCCCAACATATATATGTGTATATACATATAATATTATATATATAATATATCACATATGCAGAAGTTTTTTTCTTACACTGTACTTACAATTTTTTAAATTTCAGTGTCTTGACACAGGGGTTCTTTTCTTTGCTTTTTTTTTTTTTTTTTTTTTTTTTTTTTTTTTTTTTTTGAGACTGAATCTTGCTCTTGTTGCCCAGGCTAGAGTGCAATGGCATGATCTTGGCTCACTGCAACCTTTGCCTCCTGGGTTCAAGCAATTCTGCTGTCTCAGTCTCCCGAGCAGCTGGGATTACAGGCGCCTACTATCATGTCCGTGTAACTTTTTGTACTTTTTTTTAGTAGAGATGGGGTTTCATTATGTTGGCCAGGCTGGTCTTGAACTCCTTACCTCAAGTGATCCACCTTGGCCCCACAAATTGCTGGGATTACAGGCGTGAGCCACCATGCCAGGCCTACACAGGGTTCTTTTCTAATTGCCACAGTCCACACCACTCTGTCTGGTTTGCCCCTGCTGACATTTGTACATTAACATAAAGAGCACAGCCTAGGAACCAGAAACTTTAGCGGCTAATTCCACAGGGGCATTGATTAGAAGTAAATGTTTTTCCAGCTTTCTCACGTACTAACACTATTATCTTGGTCTTGTTCCTTCTCTCCAAGTCTCCATTTCTTCTGTATAATAAAGGTACTATCGTATTCTCTGCCAACATTGCAAGTATGATGTGAGGGTCACATAAAATAATGCACATGAATGCAATTTGCACATTGTAGAGTATACTGAAAATCTATAGTGTTATAAGGTGGTAGCTCCTGGCCAGCACAAGACAACCCTCTGTCTATATGCACATATTCAGATATCTTGCATCATCTGCCAACCAAACTTTGTGAGTTGAAGAAATATAGGAGAAGACAAAGGGTCATTTACCTTGGTAGTTAATGCCCTATATGGATTCTATTTATACAGGGCCGTCTACAATTTTTCAGTCTAAAAACTACTCTGCACAGTTGCTTAATGGCCCTTTTATCTTCCATTTAATCACATCCAGGACTTCTCACCATTCCCCCATTAAAGTTCCCATTTGTCTCTCTGATCATTCTCTTGATCTTATTTGTATGTGGAGCTGTACATAACATATACTATGTTTCTGGGCTATCTAATAGCAATTGAGGCCAAATGTACCAAACAGCCAAGTAAAAAGAAAAAAAGAAAAAGAAAAAACCCTAAAAACGTATTATTCTAACTATATAAAACACACATGCTTGTCTATGTTTGGCCATGAAACATATGAGCTTAGAGAGACATAGAACAATGGCACATTCATTGCTATGTTGGAGGCACTTTCACTAGAACAGTGGCTCCCAATCTGGCTTAAGGAGCTTTAGAAAAATATACAGACACTTGGGCCCCATGCCAGAGATTCTGATGTAATTTGTCAGAGTGGTGTGTAGACATTGCTTTGTTTCAGAAAGTTCCCCTCCTCAAAGTGATTTTAATGAGTAACTAGTATTGAGCATACTACAATAGGAGTAAATCTTGGCTCTGGTCTTGTCTTCTATACAACTGAGCCTTGGCTTGTATTGATCAATGGAAATTCTTTCTTTAATACAGATATTCCTCCCTGGGATTACAAGTGTTAATAATACGCTCCCTCTAAAAATTCCACTGCCATCAATCAAGCTTAGAGCAATACAACCCCACTGTGTAAAGACGGAGGTTCAAGGTGACACTATGAGTAATAGTGAACATTTGGAAGCCATCCGAATGCTCGCCAATAGAGGATCAGTTTTTAAAAAAGGCACAGCCAATGCAATGAAACACTATACAGCCCTTAAAAAAAGAATAAGTGAAGTCCTGGAAGTCTGTCCTGACAGAAATAATTACCCAGAATCCATTTTTAAATGAAAACAAATGGAGGTTGTAGGATATGTATGTAAGATACATTTTTGTGATAAACTTTCTTTAAAAGAAATAACATAAATTATATAATCTCAATTCTTGATTAAACAGAAAAAATTTAAAACAAACAAGAAGCCTTATAACAGTTACTCTTAAGAGTAAGATGAGATGGGAGAAAGGGGAAACTTTTACTTTTCACTTTGTATTTCTTTGTAATATTTAAATGTTTATAAACAGAATATATCATGTTTATACTTTTTTAAGAGAGAGGAAACGTTTGCCAGCCACACCCTCTCCCCTCACACATATTGCCTTCCAACCCAAATATTAATCTGGCTCTTTTAAAACAGAAAATGATGGCCACTATACTGGCTGAATTTTTTTGCAGATCAAAAACACCCTGCATCTTTTCCATTCAGCATTCCATGAAAGTGCAAGGGAGCCAAGTCTTGTGTGTGGGAAAGTGTGTCTTTGTGTGTGTGGATCTCGTTGTAGTTACAAGGGCCCCTCCCTTTGGTAACAATTTAACACCCACATGCATCCTCAGGAAGGTCAAAAGGGAACAGCAAGAGTGAAAAAACATGTTTTAGAAATGTGAACCAGCTCCCACATCCAAAATTCTTTTCCCCCACATAAAAAAAAAAAAAAGCAAAAAAACCGACATCACGCATGTTTCCAGGAGTTTCTGGTGGATTTAATAAAACGAGTGGTGATGCGATCCACAGAAAAAGTGGGAAACTGGCAGCAAACTTTTCGTCGGAAATGAGGCACTGTGCTGGGAATAGTATTGTTTTACAACCTAAATGCAAAAGTCATCATGCTTAATTCTGTGTCGTTTTCATAATTCATACAGGGGTCTTGTGGCCATTTGGAAATGTTAGAGTCCTAGGGAAAGAACAATCATGGAATTTCCATATTCGTAGAAAATCAGCACCTCCTCAGATTATTTAAAAAAATCAAAATTCCCTTCACAAAAGAGAAAGTTGGTAATTTCCTGTAATTTTACATTTGATATTTCGATTGGAATCTTCAGTACACTTAAGTGGCAAAGCAGAAAATCTAATAATCAGCATGTTTTAAGATGTTTCAAGTGAAAGAAATAAGTTTGGAGGGTTCATAACGATATTTAGAAATTCTTTCTAAATGTGCTGTGATTCACTGCTTTTTGTTAGCCTGTTTTCACCAATCTATCTTTCTCTGAAGGGATGAGTCAGTAAAATACGATACAATCTTATGCAATGTACAGTCTAGCTTCAGAATCCTTAGGCAACATGGATTGTAATACAAGTTTTACCCTCAAATCCCTATGCAATCTCAAGCATGTTACTAAAACTTTCTATGCCATTGTATTACAACCTCCTAAAGCATGAATAAAAATACCTGCCTATCTGATAGAACTGTGATGGTGATAAATGAGAGAGTGCACAATGAAGCATTTTTTAAAGTTAAGGGACTATGAAGAGAGGCAGCACAGTGTAAACAGAAATGATACTAATGAAAACTGAGCTGTGTCAGGTAACTTCTGGAAGCTTGTTTCTTCATCTATGAAAGGGGATGATTAATTCATAATTAATTCAATGAATGTTTAGTATCCCTGACATGTCAAGCACTATATTAGCTGCTTGGAAGGATAATTGTTGCATTCTGCCCACTCACAGGGATATTGTGAGCATCAATATGGCGATACCCACCAAACACTTTGGAAAACACAAAGTGTTGCACTTTCACGCAGGATTATTAAGCATATTTTTTATTTTTCACTCATTAAAAATATAAATTTTATGAGTACCTGCTATGTTAAAGCAACAAATCAGACAAATTCTGTTCTCAGAGCTTAAAGTTTAATATGGTTGCTGAACACATGGATAGAGTTGTAAGTTTTTTAAAGTAAAGTGACGTAAGTATTATATGAGTGACAACCCAGCTTCTAGAACAACTCTAGACATTATGCTTAATTCTGTATCCTTTTCATAGTTCATACAAGAGTCTTGTGGCTACTTTCAAATGTTCGTTGTTCAGGAAGGATTCCTGTAGGAGATTGACTTGAGCTTCCCTGATGCTGCTGCAGGGATGCTTGTCAACCCACCAGAACTTCATCCATTCAACAGATGTCTATTGAACACCTACTAGGTGCCAGATGTGCTACGCTCCATCATGGGGTGTATTCTCCAGGAAAACATATACACGTGGGTTTCATCCACATGAAGTTTAAGCCATCATACATTTTCTCCCAGTGCTTCTGAGTGCAGGCCTTTTGAAAAAAAATCTGTATATACCAAACACTACTCTTCTAGACAGGATAGATGCAGTGATGTGCTGATAAACCAGCTCTCTGGAACCAGGGAGGGAGGAAGAAGCCCTGATTTGTAATATTTGTTGAGTTACATGGTGTAAATACTCCCACTGTGGATGATTTCAAGCTACCAATTGTTTGACACCTGACTTGAAGAAATCCTGAATACTTCATTATTGGTTTTCGTAATTTGGTTTGAGCCAGCCCTAGCACACGATTGAAGATCCAAGTGTTTTAGTTTACTGTTAGTCCAAGAAATGGCAACATAGATTCCTGTTGAGTGGCCATTAAATGTCTCTTGATTCTAGTCTCAATCCTTCCTCAGGAATCTACCAAGTCCTTCCAGGATGTCCCCAAAAGTCCGCAGGGCTATAGCCAGTGTGATTCTATACTAGCTCCACACCCTGCAGTCAGAAATGTCCAAATGAGCTAAATAATGTTCTCTAGAATGCTGAAATACCATCTTGTGAAACAAAAGTCTTAGGACTCAAATACAAAACAAAAGTAAACAAAAAAAGATCTGCCCATGACTTTTTTAACCTTATGGCATAATTTCTAAGTTAAAAAAAAAAAAAAAAGAGGCCATGTGGTTGGGAAATAATTAATGTCATAATAGGAAAGAAAAAGAACAAACAAGGTCAAAAGAGAGAGCCACCCTGTCCATAAGTCCTTCACACTGTAAACAGCATTCATTGCTCAGGGCACATGCTAGTTCAAAAGAACAAACTCTCTGTATGAGTGTTGGGTGGGACTCAGAGGTCTTTATCCAAATAGAAGCAATTTGCTATTTCACCACAAATTCCAGGCACAAGTACATGCTCCATTCAACTTTACTAAACACAAAGTGCAATTGACAAGTATTTGTGGAGAAGCTACATAGGCAAGACAGTACCCTTGAGAGGTAGGGAATACATTCCCCCTTCTCCCTGAAGCTTGCAGTCTTCTTGGATTCATCTTATGTATACTGGCAAAAGAGTGGTTTGAGTGAGGAAAATTAAGTATGTCCAGACTGGTGGTTTTTAAGTAACAGGTTGAGGGAAGCCCAATAAATTCCAAACACCTCTAGGCTATTTTCCAGTTCATTTGCTATCTGGTTTACCTATGTCCTCTCCCCATCCCTTCCTTACAGTCTCCACGACATCACACTCAGGTCCTCAAGTAAAGCATGTTCTTTGCTCTCTATGAACTTTCACAAACCCTGTTCCTTCTCCTGAAACAGGCTCAGTTACATACCATTTCCCCTCCCCATCTCCCTTGCATATGATTTTCTGAGAGTCGTACTTTAGATCTCACACTGATTTTGGGGGGTAGTTTTTTTTTTTTTTTTTTTTTTTTTTTTTTTTTTAGCTCTCAGAGGGCCAGAGGACTGGGTTTGGGTACTGCATGGCCACATGTGGACACATTAAGGAGAAAGGCCCACCACCTATTGCTTCCATTGCCCATCAGCAGCACCTCTGACACTAGGGACTGGACACTAGGAGTGAAACCGCAGCTATGTGAGGATGGGAGCCCCCTTTACAATGAGGATCTTCTCTCCCTATCCATAGCCATCACCTCACAATGCTCATGGCTGTCTCCAAGTCTTGTAGAGATGTCCTAACTACAAAGAAGCCTGGGCAATGCAGTTTTTAGTTTCCCAGCCTCTATGATGTGGATGTTGCACCAGGAGGGCATGGGAATGGCACTGAGTGTGCTGTCTTACAGGAGCAGCTATTTACTTCACCCAGAGCATAGAAGAGCCAGGATTTAAATTCTAAATTCCAAGCCCATGAATTGAATTTTTACTCTACCCTATACTGGAAGTTACTGGGTGGATTCAGTATTTTCTAGCCTCCTCCGGCCCACAATTCTTGAGATGTGTGGTTCTTCCAGGTTTACTAGCAGAGGAACACCTAAGCTTTAGATTTTTGGACTCCTCATAGCCTTCTTTTGTTTCCCTTGAGGATGAACATAGAACCTCTAATGAGTGACACTGTCAAGAGGAAGGAGGTGGCCGGACGCGGTGGCTCACACCTGTAATCCCAGCACTTTGGGAGGCCAAGGCGGGCAGATCATGAGGTCAGGAGCTCGAGACCATCCTGGCTAACACAGTGAAGCCCTGTCTCTACTAAAAATACAAAAAATTAGCCGGGCATGATGGTGGGCGCCTGTAGTTCCAGCTACTTGGGAGGCTGAGGCAGGAGAATGGCATGAACCCAGGAGGTGGAGCTTGCAGTGACTCAAGATCGTGCCACTGCACTCCAGCCTGGGAGACAGAGTGAGACTCTGTCTCAAAAAAAAAAAAAAAAAAAAAGTGGGGGAAGGAGGAGTTTTAAGGAGGCAATAGGGCAGGATCTAGGAAAAAAGTCAGGATGATATTGAATAAAGGTCAAATATCGTGGCTACCATTCATTGGTTAGGCACCTGGCATGTATTAACTCTGATTCTCCTAGCAATCCTTCAAGGAAAACAGTGTTACCACATTCTTTAGATGAGGGAGCCTTGATTTTAAGGTAAAGACACCTGATCAAAGTCACACAGTCAGTACATGATGGAGACAGAGCCAGAAGGCAGGTCTTTCTGCTCCCAAGACTAGACATTCCTAGGTGAAGAAAATAACAAAAGGTATAGGTTATAGAGTCAGAGTACAAGAATTCCAACCTCAATTTATGGGCTGCATAACCTTGGTTAACTCCTTTAAGCTTCCTGGGCCCCGATTGCCTCATATGTAAAATGGAGGTATTTGCATCTATCTGATGGGGTTATTGAGACAACCAAATGAAAAATCTTATGTCCAGCGTTTGGCCTATAATCAGTGCTAAATAAGATGTTCGCTGTGCTATTATTGCTGCTATGCCATCATCATCATCATTATTATTATTTCCCTGTGCTGCTTCCTCTCCAAAACACAATATCCTAAGAGGGCAAATTGTATGTTGAATAAAAATGCTAGAGATGCTCATTTTCACAGCACATTCATGGGACCATGAGCTCCTCACTCTTGCTGGAGTGGAGAGTTCCTGCAAAAGAGTAGTGGGTGATAAGACTACAGACAGATGCAGAGCTGCATTGCACTGAAAGCTTTGAATTCCCTGGGAGATGGGCTCAATTGGGCCCTGGCAGGGACCTGCCTCAGGGGGTGGCAGTCACAGAACTATTCCCAGCCGCTGTGCTTCTCATCCTCGCCCCAACACAAAAGGGAAGGATGAGTGACACCTCAAACAACTTTGGAGAGTCTAACAACAATTTTCAACTTCAAACAGGCCACACATAAAAGTTGAAGACTTTTGCTACAAACCCAACCACTGGGAAATCACTGCCTGGCTGACATTAATTCCCCAGCCACTGTGAAGCCGTTACTGAAAATGCAACTTTTTTTATTCCAAGTCCTTTAACATTTCAATCTAGGGCATTGGCAATGTGGAACAAATCCAGGTCAGGTCCTGCTTTAATCCCCAAACTGAGTATCAGTGTTAAGTCCACAAGGAATTAAGACTCAGAGGTGAGGGCAGGGAAAGACAAAGGGCAATAGGAAGTTTTTTAGATACCACTAGAATTGTCTTTCTTTATATTAGGATCAATATATGGTTTGGGTTGCTATTATTTTTGTTGGCACTGAGTTTCCAATTTTTAATCTCATATTACATTCATGTAGCATTTTAGAGTCTATAAATCTGATCTATGTATTATCCTCTGATTTCATTTGCTTTGTGGGGATTGAACAAGTTAGGCTGCCGAATGATGAGGTTAGGAAAAATAGGAACCTCCAAGATCATCCTCCTTTTGTTTTAGCATGAGCCATCTCAGAAAGTGTTCGCCATGGCTTCACTGACAGGCAACGTCAGAACTTGGAACAGCTTCCACATCGTCTAGACTTCAGAGTGGCAATCATTCACTGAGTTTCTGTTAGTGCAATGGTGTGTGGCACTGGAGATTGGGGTAAAGGTACAACTCTTATTTTAGAGGAGGTTTCAGTCTTGTGGAAAAATAAACAGCTCCTTAGGTATCATAAGCAGTGGAGAGCAAATGAGGTACAGTTAAATACAAGTTGGAGTAGAAATGTCCATGCTCAGCGTTTCATGGGACAGGTTGAAAGATAGTTTTAATGTTTGGGGATAAATATGGCATAAGCCTATTGTTTAAAAAAAATTCACATAGAAAAGTAAAAGAAAAAAAAGTAGACTATATCTTCAGACTCCACTACTCAGAGATAAAACAATGTTAAAATCCTATTTAACATTCTTTAGATATTTCTCTGTAGCCATCTGATTTTGCAGAGCTGTATGAATGGGTATAGCTGTAGATACAGAGATTCATATGTGAAACCACTCTACACGTGCTGATTTGTAAACCTCTTTTTTACTTTAGAATATCACATTGACAAATTTTAATGTCAATAAAAATAGAATTGTCACATCATTAAAAAAAACTTGAATCCTATTTCACTGTATGGATATACCATGTTTAGCCAGTACCCTTTTGATAGTCATTTCAGTAGTTTGCAGTTCTTCATCTTTTATTAGCAATGACGTGATGTGCATCCTTCTGTGCACATCTTGTATACTTAGGTGAATGTCTCTTTAGGGTAAATTTCTAGAAATGGGATTGTTTTGGATGACTCACACTTAGGATTTGACAAAAATGGCCAAATTGCCTGATAGGCTACTTTTAAAGTTTCAGGTCCCAGACATCTGGTTGTGGGGTAGTCTTTTCTGCCTTGAAGCTCACTCTTAGCTCCCTGGAACTTGCAAGAAAGGTCAAGGTGGAATGTGGAGCGGGAAACACACCTAACATGTGCCTGGTTCTGCAAGATTTTTTATGCACATCGTCTAGTGTAAGTCAAACGTCATTCTCAGGAAATTGGTATCATCCTGGTCACTTGATATAAAAGAAGGGCTGGGAAGTTCAGAAGCTGGGTCAATTTCTTTTCTTTTCTTTTCTTTTCTTTTTTTTTTTTTTTGAGACAGAGTCTTGCTCTGTTGCCCAGGCTGGAGTATAGTGGCACAATCTCGGCTCACTGCAACCTCTGCCTCCTGGGTTCAAGCGATTCTCATGCCTCAGCCTCCCAAGTAGCTGGGACTACAGGCATGGGCCACCATACCCAGGTGATTCTTTTTTTGTATTTTTAGTAGAGACAAGGTTTCACCATTTTGGCCAGGCTGGTCTCGAACTCCTGACCTCAGGTGATCTGCTTGCCTCGGCCCCCTAAAGTGCTGGGATTACAGGCCTGAGCCACTGTGTCCGGCCTGAAGCTGGGTCAATTTCTTAATTTCTCAAAGAAAGAGAGAAGTTCAACACTGAAACTTGGGCGTTCATGGAGTTACAAGATGCCCTGGAGACCTAGAAGATGAGTAATGGAAGTAGGGTGAAGAGAACAAGCTTTATTTACTTTGAATGTGTGCCCCAAACTCCACTTTGTCCTAGTCCTACTAACACTCATTAAAAACCAGCACTACGTATGAGAGCTGTGCCACTGCTCTCTCTGTAACTGGCAGCACTTGCTTAGGGCTCCTAAGATTGGCTCCTTATGGGGTTGGCTTTTTCATGAGCTTCGGTGTCAGAAACAGGTAAGTTTTCTACTTCTCTAAGATCTTAATATAGGAAAAATTAGCCAGAAGCTTGTGAGGGGAAGCTAGCCAAGGTGAGTGTTTGCTGGAAATAAAATCAGTGGGCCTTCCAGGGCTGGGGGAATGGACGTGGGGGTATTTCTTCACCATCTGTCTCAGTCTCCATTGTGTCTTGATAGATGGTTTTCCCCTATAACCCATTAGTCACCTCATTCCTCTCCCTGAGCTCTGTTTTTTGAAATATGGTTATCTCATTTGAATAGCAATGAGTAAGTGCATTGGAACCTACTTGAATGCATTCTAAAAGCATTAAACTTGGAACATACAATTCAGTGACATACAAATTGCCAAACTATAGTAAAAATTGAAGTGATTAAAACAATTTAATGGCATGAACATGTATCCAGAAAGGAAGAGACAGAGAGAGAGAGAGAGAGAGAGAGAGACAGAGAGAGAGAGAGAGAAATTTTTTCCAGTGCAGTATCAGCCCAGTGGTTGATATTTCGGAAGAAGTGGGTGGAGGCCATTGCCAAGAGAAAGTGAAATAATTGATGAAGACCCAAAGGAAAATGTCCTTGATCTTGAAGTTATTACTTCATTTCATGAAATACGTTAAAAGTCAGTGAAAGACTATAAAGTCAGAAAGTCAATTGTTTTTTTCCCCTTGGATACAATTCCAATATGTGCATATAAACATGTCAGAAAGTTCTCTAAAAGAAAAGTATAGCTTGGGATCTAGGTCATGCTTTCAAATAGCCTTATTATACCCGTTATGAAGTGGACACTCAGGTATTTGGCTTGGAACTTTTATCCACACCCAAATGGCTGGGTGATTTATAACTTGCTATCCACATTCTCATAGCTGTTTGGTCAATGCAAAAGCCTCAAATTAGGCTTGACGTTTATTAGAAAATACACACACACACACACACACACACACACACACACACACACACACACAGTCTCTGAACTATCATTCAGCAAATGATGTCATAAGCTAACCACTATTTCCAAGTACCTTTGCACTGGAGCTACATTCTAGTTATATGTTCTTCCTCCCTCCTTCCCTCCCTCCATCCCTCCCTCTCTCCCTCCCTGCTTCCTTCTCTTCCTCCCTCTCTCCTGATGTTCTTTCCTTTCTCCCTTCCTTTCTTCTTTTCTTTCTTCCTTTCTATTTTTATTCTTCTCCCTGTCCCTCTCTCTGTTCCCTCCCCTTCTCTTTCTCCTCCTCATTCGTCTTTTTAACATTCGTAGCACAGGAAATAAATGATTGACTTCTTCTTGTCTTATTCCAACCGATTTCATTATCTTTTGTTTTGGAAATAGTGCTAAAAACCTCAGGAGGAAATGTTTTTTGTTCAGTGAGTGATCTTGATACTTCCTGCTTCTTGTCAAGCCAGAAATAGCTCCTCAACAATTGCAACCAGGGAGTAGCAAGAAGTGCAAAAATGAAATAAAAATCTGTGTATTTCTCCACACAGAAAAAAAATCCATTTGTTCATTCACAAATAAATAAATATCGATTGGACTCCTCTGATGATAGGTCTTGTGCCCATGCTGGGGCTACACCAACAGACAAAAAAAAAGAGATGATTCCTCATATCACTGAGCTCAGAGTCCAGCTGATCAATACTTACCTTGAGAAACAGTGCTGTGGACATGATCTGTTACTCTTCCGGGTAACAGGAGGAACATTTTGTTTCTTCACATGTGTCACCATGGGGTCTGGGAGAATTAACACCATCTTCAGCTAAGAGTGAAGCCCTGACTGATCTAAATTGATTAATATAATCTTATCCCTATAGTACAGTATAGTACAATTATTGCGTCGGAGATGGACACATGAACTGTGTTGGTCCAATCAGAGACAGTATCTTTGCTTAATGATTAAGGAAGGAGAACCAACTTCTCTGTCTCTCTCTCTCTCTCCCCCCCCACCCACCCCCAACCCCCTTTCTCTCCTCATTATCTTCCTCCCCATTCCTGCTGAATGTGAATGAGAAAGTAACAAGTCATACTGTGGCTATGAAGGGCCTAAAGTGAAAATGGAAAACAGAAAGAAATCAGGTCCTTGGTAACATAGTAAGCTGCTGGATCAAACCCTATCTAAAGCTTCTTGATGTTCAGCTCCTTCTTCATCTAGATATAGGTTTTATTGCATTTCCTACCCCTTAGAGGTGAAAGAATACTGATACACACAGGGATATATGGCTTATTCAACAATTTGAGAAATACAATATTGTACTCACAAAAATGTTCCATGTAACTGAAACGACACTTTATCAAATATACTTGATTTATTTATTTATTTATTTTTTTTTTTTTTTGAGGCGGAGTCTCGCTCTGTCGCCCGGACTGGAGTGCAGTGGCCAGATCTCAGCTCACTGCAAGCTCCGCCTCCCGGGTTTACGCCATTCTCCTGCCTCAGCCTCCCGAGTAGCTGGGACTACAGGCGCCCGCCACTTCGCCCGGCTAGTTTTTGTATTTTTAGTAGAGACGGGGTTTCACCGTGTTAGCCAGGATGGTCTCGATCTCCTGACCTCGTGATCCGCCCGTCTCGGCCTCCCAAAGTGCTGGGATTACAGGCTTGAGCCACCGCGCCCGGCCACTTGATTTATTTTTTATAATCATTATTCTAAATTATATTATACACATTGGTGCCTTAAAAATTATGCCAAATAAAAGATGTGAGAAGTACTCATATAATCCTAAATACCTCCTCCGTGTTCCATAGTACACTGACGCCTTTGCAAACTACTGATGTGGATCAGATTGTTGCCTACATGCTAAATATTTCTGAATACTGTCCTTTTTAAAAAGCTGCATTTTGGAGTTTTGCAGTTATATTCTAAGCTTCCAGCTTCCACTCTGTGTGAAGATCATGATGCCAGCCTTTAATAGCTATTTCTTCCATATAAATTACTGCTTCTAAATCTCTTACAAGCTGGGAAACCATATTACTGAGTTTGTTAGAATTGTTTTTAAAACAAGAGTGAATGGACACTACATAAATGCCTTGGGAGCAGGTGGCATGCAGCAAGTCTCCTGTCTATTACACATTATTATTATTATTATTATTATTATTATTTATTTATTTTTTTTCGAGACGGCGTCTCACTCTGTCACCCAGGCTAGAGTGCAGTGGCGCCATCTCGGCTCACTGCAAGCTCCACCTCCCGGGTTCATGCCATTCTCCTGCCTCAGCCTCCTGAGTAGCTGGTACTACAGGCACCTACCACCACGCCCAGCTAATTTTTTTTTTTTTTTTTGTATTATTAGTAGAGATGAGTTTTCACCGTGTTAGCCAGGATGTTCTCAATCTCCTGACCTCATGATCCACCCGCCTCGGCCTACCAAAGTGCTGGGATTACAGGCATGAACCACCGCACCTGGCCCCCGTCTATTACATATTCTTAACCCTATTGTTGGAACTCTAAGGCTCCATGTTGAGGCCTGAGAAGCCAACACAGGAGATAAAAAGACAATAGAGCTGTGGGGGTCCTGGGAATACACCCTCCCCAATTCTGCTTCAATCAGTGCATTTCCATTTTTATCTGTTTTATATAACAGAGTTCAGAAAAAGATTTCATTTGAAATAAAGATTCAATTCTTTAAAGGAAAAAAAAAATGCTCCCCTATACCAGTGTATGTGATGGAATACTGTATTAGTTATTTTCAGGTAGAATATTTTCCATAGCACAGGTAAAGTCTTGGTTTTGGAAACTTACCTACACAGTTCCAGTGAAGAGAAATAAGAAATAAGAATTGCAGTCTCTACCTTGTGGACAAGGGCTTAATTTAGTTTTACTGATATTGCTTATTCAAATCTCACCTCAACAAAATGCATCTTTGCAAGGTCAACAGTTTATTCTGTTCCATTAAATCTAAGGTGTTATCAAGATATAAGATATAAGGTGTTATGTAAGACATACCATTACTGTATGTAGAACTAAGAAAGAAAAAGCATGGCCAGTTAAACCATACACTGTGCATATCCTTTGTGCACCACGTCACATACAACAGTTCTGTGCAGTGTTTGGCCTGCTTCTGATTGCTTCCTGCCCCAGAATTTCTCTGACACTGCACTGCAGAATGCCAGGAGCCTTGACATTTACACACCTGCAACTTAAGGATGTGGGGAGGTCATGCTCCATGGAGCAACCCACAACCAACTGTAGACAACGTCCTCACAGCAGATGATTCTAAACCATATTTCATAAAGCTCTCCACAGAAGGTCCTGGGTGAATTACTAGTCACATACACGCTAGGTCATTCAATAACATCACCTTGCATTGATTTTCCCCTCTTCTTGTTCACTTGCTCTCTCCTGGCCCTAGAAATCCATTCTCAAATAAGCTACCTGCATGCAAACCTTTGTCTTAGGCAGGTATTGTGAATTGTAAGACATATCCCAATTTCGTAGATGCTAAATATTTTCATCTAAGAATCATGAAATATGGTAATTTATGAGAAAAAAAGACAAATTTGTTAAGTAAACAAGTTGATATCAAAGACTGTCACCCTATACTTAAATAAATAAATAAATAAATAAATAAATAAATAGCACTGCAATTTTATTTGTAAATGGTTCTGCTTTGCATCTCATCCACAGCCCGGGCAATGTTCCACAATGAGCACAACGATGGCACTTTGCCCCTGTAAGCTCCTCAGGCTACAAAGAGGGATTAGAGAGTTCACTTCACTCTCTGCAGAGAAGCAGAAAAGTCAGTGAGAGACTTTTATGATCTCCCTCCATACCTGTGCCTCCTCTGTTAAATAAATGGCACCTCCATCCACCCAGGTGTCCATAACAGAAACTGGAAATCATCACTCATAACTCTTTTCAAGAAATAATGTTCAATTTATTATCAAGTTATGTAAAGTCTGTCTCCTTAGAATTTCTCAAATCTGTATAATTCATCTTATCTTCACTGCACCATATATTTCATGCCACCAGTATGTTTCCCTGGGCATTCATTGCCTCTGAACTGATCTCCTACTTCTACTTTACCCTACTCCAACCCATTTTCCATACTATTCTTTCCATCTGTCAGTCCGTCCATTCGTCCATCTGTTCATCCGTCCATCCATCCATCCATCCGTCCCTCCATATGTCCATCCATCCATCTGTCCATCCATCTGCCCATCCATTCATCCATCCATCCATCCATCCATCCATTCATCCATCCATCCATCCATCCATTGTCCATCTGTCCATCCATCCATCCATCCATCCATACATCTATCCACCCATTTATCATCCATTACTTTGTCAAATAATTATTGAATGTTTATATGCAGGCACTGTGCCAGAGTTTGAGGAGTCAATGTTGAACAAGAAAAATATTGTCTTTGCCCTCATGAAATTTTACAGACAAGTATAAAAATCAGGTTACATATCTATATAAATGTCCATATATGTATGTGAACATTTCAGATTATATATTTATACAAATCAACTTGACACTTTATCAAATTTACTTGATTTATTTTTGATGGTAATTATTATAAATTATATTATACACATTGGTGCCTTAAAACTTATACCAAATAAAAGATATGGAAAGTACTCATATAATCCTAAATACCTCCTCCATGTTCCCATAGTACACAGACAACTTTGCAAACTATCGATGTGGGTTAGATTGTTGTCTACATGCTAAACATTTCTAATATTGTCCTTTATTAAAAGCTGCATTTTGGAGTTTTGCAGTTATATTCTTAGCTTTCATCTTCCAATCTGTGTGAAGATCACTATGCCAGCCTTTAATAGCTATTTCTTCCATGAAATATATTTACATATTTATAAATATATTTTACATATATAAATGTTCTGATTTATATATATAAATTAATCTGAAATGTTCCAATTTTTATATATTTATATATAAACTTGACAAATATTTTTATATTAAATATTTAAATACTATACATAAATGTTTATAAATATATAATATATACATAAATATAGATAAATAAACTTGACAAATATTTAAGTAAATATATATGTATGTGTATACATACATATATAATATATATATATATAAATTGAACATTTTATTCCCTTTCTTTAGTGATACTCAAATAACTTCCAAAATCTTAGCAGGTGAGCCCTATAAGATCTTTCACAATCTGGCCTCTCAATATCTAGTCTTGCCGCAGATCACACTGTGACGCCCTCCCTCTCTCCCTCCCCCAACACACAGGCACATCCTCTGGTCACCGGCTACAGTGGTTTTCTATCAGCTCCTGTAGCATCAAGCTCCTTCCCATCTCAGGTCACCAACTTTCTCTTCTCCACCTGAAATATTCTTCCGTCTCTTCATTTCCTGGTTAACTCTGATTCCCCTTCAGAAGGAATGCCTTCTATGAAGCCTCTACTAGGCTGAATCCCTCTTTTAAGAGCACATCGCATGCTGTGGCACTCATCAAAAGTTTAATAAAAGAATACATTTTTAATTCGAGGTTTATGTTTTTTGTTAGACTGCAAACCTATTGATGGCAGAGCCTTTCTTTATTGTATATGCAATGAGCAGCTCAGTGCCTTTCACATGGTAAATGCTCTTAAAACACTTGTTAAATGTGTTTAAGAAAGATCTTCACGATAGCAAAGTAAAAAGAATATTGGACAATGATTCAGGAGGCCAAGGATCTACGCTTTATCCTTCTTACCCTTTGTGGGCTGCACATATGCCACTTGCAAAATAAGTGGATACCTACAGAGATCTAAACTCTCTTACAGTTTCAATTCCCACAGACATAGGATTTAACAATTTAAAGGATTAAACCTCCAAATTCGAAATTTTCACAACTGCCTGAATTTCAAATGTGCTGGTCCATCACAACGCTCTCCTTAAAGTGCACTGGGCACATTTTAAGGAGTTTAAATTGAAAATATTTAATGTCTAAATATATTCTTGTTTCAATTGAGATATATAACATGCATATTATATATGCCATCTGAAATGTTCAGATACATATATAATAGATATTATATATAAACACACATAATAGATATTATATATAAACATACATATAATAGATATTATATATAAACACACATATAATAGATATTATATATAAACACATATATAATATATATATAATTTGTTGAAACATTTACCGGAGCAAATAAAAGACATGGTGTTTTTATGGTACATTCTGAAAGGTAACTTGAAAGAAATGGTAAAAAAAAATTTAAGATTCATCTCTAAGTTAATATTATAGAATCCCAAAGCACTAGATTTTAAGATTTTTTATAACATTCTCTTAATAACAATTTGAGTTAATCATTTATTGAATAATCACTATATTCTAATAAGATATTTTGTTCATTATCTACATAGTGCTGTGGTTTGCATGTGGGGGTCCCCTCCAAAATTCATGTTGATAAAGATGACAACAATAGAAACCAGGGACTACTACACTGAGGGAGGAAGAGCAGAAAGGGTTGAAAAACTGTTGGTTACTATGCTCGGTACCTGGGTGATGGGATCATTCATATCCCAAATGTCAGCATCGTACAATATACTCAGGTAACAGATCCACACATGTACCCCCTGAATCTAAAATAAAAGTTGAAAAATTTGGGAGGCTGAGGCAGCGGATCACTTGAGCCCAGGAGTTCGAGACTAGCTTGGGCAGCATGGCAAACTCCTGTCCGTACCAAAAAAACAAAAAACAAAAAAAATTAGCTGAACATGGTGGCATGAGCCTGTAATCCCAGCTACTTGGGAGGATTGATTGAATGCGGGAGGTCAAGGCACCAGTGAG
This sequence comes from Rhinopithecus roxellana, assembly GCF_007565055.1. Lineage (NCBI taxonomy): Eukaryota > Metazoa > Chordata > Mammalia > Primates > Cercopithecidae > Rhinopithecus > Rhinopithecus roxellana. Next base: position 32,642,091 of record NC_044551.1, on the reverse strand, counting down.
TTGTGATTGTGCCACTGCACTCCAGCCTGGACAACAAAGTGAGACTCTATTTCAATTTTTTAGAAGTCGAAAAAAAAGCAAAATAAAAAACAAACAAACAAAAAACCAAAATTCATGTTTAAACTAAATCCCCATTGTGATGGTATTAAGAACTGAGACTTTTGGGGAAATGATTAATTCCTGAGGACTCTACTCTCATGAATAAATTAATGCCCTTGAAAAGAGGCTTCAGAGAAAATTCTCTCTTTTATGCCCTTCTGTCCCTTCTGCCATGTAAGAACATGGCATTTGACCTCTTTGGAGGATGCAGCAAGAGGCTCTTACCAGGTACCAAATGCTGTGCTTGATCTTGAACTTCCCAGCTTCCAGAACTGTAAATAACAAATATCTGTTCTTTATGGATTACCCAGTCTCAGGTATTTTATTATAGTATCACAAATGGACTAAGTCATACAGCCATTCCAAATTTCCTTTGTTGGTATTTTGTGATGCACCTTCATTTCATCCTTTTACTTTCAACTTAGCTACAATCTTATATTCAAATTTTATCTCTTATAAATGACATATAGTTAGGTCTTTTTCAAAAAGTTAGCTTGACAATCTTATTAGGGTATGTACCTTGACTGTATTTACTGATACTCACTGGGGCTTTCTCTTTTCTAGTTCTCTATTTTTTGTTTCTTTCTTTGTTCCTTATTCCTGCTTTCCTGCATTCTTTTGGATTTGTCATATGTCTTTTATTCCATATTTTGTTCTTTAATAGTGTTTCAATTATACATTCTTGTATTTTATTTTTAATAATTTCCCTAGATACATCAGTATGCAATCCTGAATTTAACAGTTCATTTAAGACATGTATGAGTTTAACCACTTTTTATTCTCCACCCTTTGTGCTATCGTTGACATATCTTTTCACTCTGATGTGATAGACTCTATAAGACAGCACTATTACTGTTCTTTAAACAGCAATATTTGTTTATATTTTCCTATATATTTATCCTTTCTGGTGTTCTTCATCTTTTCCTGCTTACACCTGGGTTCATTTTCCTTTAGCCTGAAGTATTTCCTGTAAACTATGTCTTAGAATGTCTCTTTGCTTGTAATAAATTATCCCATATTTTGTTTGTCTGGAAGGTCTTTATTTCACATTAATTCTTGAAAGACATTTTTACTGGGTATGGCATTATAGATTAGTAATTTTTTCCCATAAGCACTTTAATGATGTAATTACATTGTTTTTTGGCCTTAATAATTGCTAATGAATAGTTAGTTGTTAATCTAATCATTCCTTCTTTGAAGGTAATGTATCTTTTTCTTCTGGCTGTTTTTAAGAGTCTTTTCCCCTTGTTCTGTGTTTTCTAACTGTGAATGAGATATGCCTATTTAATTTGTTTTTTAACGTTACTTGAGATTCATTGAACTTCTTGAATCTGTGGGTAATGGCTTTCATAAATTTTGGAAAATTCTTGACCATTATGTATTTATATGTTTGTGTCTGCCTCACCATCCTTTTTCCTAGTGTAACACCAACTATAGGTTTTAAACCTTTTTAGTGTTTTTCATATGGCTCTTATACTCTTAAACTCCCTTTTGTTCCTTTCATTCTTTCTTCTCTTTGTGCTTTGTGGATATTATTCATTGGCCAGTCTTTGAGTTTAATAATTATGCCTTCTGTTATATCCATAGTTCTGTTTGAAAATTGTATTTGAAGTTCTAGAATGTTCATTTGATTGTTTTTATATACTACAACTCTAGGTTGAAATTCTAAAAATGTTCATCTTTTAAATCTACCTTGCCAATTTTCACCTCTATTTTCCTTAGCATATTAATCATAGTTATTTCAAACTCCTCATTTACAAACTTCAATATCTGGATTATCTGCAGGTCTGTTACTACCAGATTTTTTTTTCTTGATTATTGCTCATGTTTCTCTGCCTATTTTGTGTCTAGCAATTTTTATTCTATTCTGGACATTTAGAAAAAGAACTATAAGGTCTTCATATGATATTTCCTACCAATAGGGGTTCCCCTTCTCATTTTGTAGACAGATACAGTGATAAGCAAATCTCTATAATCCTGTAAGGAATTAGTTGAGTTTGGATTGGGTTGAAGTTTTAGTAAGATGTATTACATCTTTGGTTCCTCAGATGTGACCCTCCTAGGCTTTTGACTGGGAGCCTTGAGGTCTCAATTTCTTCAACTCTAGAAGGGTTAACATTTCCAGATTTTGAACTGAGTTCTTTAGCCTCACATATTATACAAATTATTGGTTGTGTAGGTTTTGTAGATTCCGCTCCCTCTAGTGAGATCTTTTTCTCCTAAGTCCCTAGGATGACCAATTCATGATGGTTTTCCTGGAACTCTCTTGGTGTTAAAACTGAAAGACCCACATTCTGGGAATTCCCTAAGCCCCAGGTAAACTAATACCATCGGTCACACTATAATCACCACAACACAGCAGGAGTTTTCACTTTTCCTTTCTTTCCCAGGCCCCAGTCTCTCACGCCTTCCTAGAACTCAGCAAGTTTCCCTTATATTTGAGCTCCTCTGTTTTCCAGTTTATCATTCCAGATTTTGACTGCCAAAAAACTGCTGACTTGTTTTTCCTTTATACAATCCCTCAATTTGGTTTAAGTTCAGTTCTTAGGCCACTCGCAGTGATAACAGCTTTGATATTTGTCCCCTCCAAATTTCATGTTAAAATTTCTTCCCCAATTTTGGAGGTGGAAACTAACGGGAAGTGTTTGGGTCATGGGAGAGGATCCCTCATGAATGGCTTAAGTACCGTCCCTATGGTAATGAGTGAGTTCCCATTTTATTAGTTAATATGAGAGCTAGTTGTTCAAAAGAGCATGGTACCTCCTTTCTCTCTCTCTTGTTCTCTCTCTCACCATATAATGCCAGCTCCCCTGCCCCTTTCACCATGGCTGGAAGCCTCCTGCTGCCCTAACCAGAAGCAGATGCTGGAGCCATTCTTCTTTTATAGTCTGTAAAACTATGAGCCAAATAAGCCTCTTTTAATTATAAGTTACCCAGCCTCAGGTATTCCTTTATAACAGTGCAAACCAAACTAACACACCCAGAAATTGCAAATGCCTCCAGTTAAGAAAGCTGCCAGGGACCATTAGATTTTCTACAAAGAAAACCTGGAGTTTTAGTTAGTCTAGTTCTTTGTTTGTTTCTGTAGCCCTTCTTTGCTTTAAAAGTTGATTTTTGTAATTTATCCTTTTTGCTTGGTTGGTGCAATGAGAATTTTGGCCTCATGTCTGATTAGCCAACTTTGAAGTTGAAGTCTACAGATTATGTCTCTTAATATGTAAACTTATAAGATAGGTGCTATAATTATCTCCACTTTACACAGGTATTGGGAGGTTACATGAGTTTCACAAAATCATGTTGCTTCTAAGAGTCTATCTGGAACCCAAGACTGTCAAGCTCCAGAGCTTTTATTCCCTAAATTATATTAGTATAACTTTAAAAACTAATTATAAATAGTATAATTTTCAGATACCAAGTTTCTGAAAACTTAATTGACTTGCCCAAGACCCTAGGGAAAGTTTGAGACAGAGTCAGGATGAAACTTCAGAGCTCTTGGGCCAATGTTTCTTTCAGAGCCACATAAGAGGACATCCAGCATGATATATACATAAAGAAACTGGTAGTACTCTAGATGCAGGCATTATGCAAAGGAAAAATACTTGCAATAAATTTCATACATCATTAATTGCCACCCTGCATGTGGGGATTTTCACTAATTTATGTTGTACACACGTGGTTATAATTTATCTAAGGGCTGATACACATAAACTTCAGCAAAAAATGTGTTAAAATGTATGTTTTAAAAAAATTATAAATAAAATATAGTCTTCAAATATGCTAGCTGCAGTGCCTTTTTCTTCCTCAAGTGGGATTGCTTTTCCTCATGAAACATCACAAGGGAGGTAGAACTCTTCAAAACTGAAGCTACTAAGAATGCTGATTTCAAATGGTGGTGGGGAGAGGAAGGGAAGGATCTTAAGGGTTTTATTTAAGAATCTTATTTCTTTCAATTAGGCTGATCTGATTCTTGCCTGTGGATCATTTTCTTCCTCCAGTGAAGGAAGTATCACCACAGAGACCAAGGAAATGACTTCCTTTGGGTGAGGATAAAGCAAGACAATATCAAAATGAGGGAATTGGTGTAAGAACAGAATATAATCCCCTACCTCCAACTCTCTCCCCTATTGGTTTGCTCTGTGTTCTGCTCTGCTCTTAAGGCTTCTCATGTGGACTAAAGTACTGCATTGGTAAAGTTTTTGTTAATATAGAGATATTTCCTAGCATAGAAGGTGTGGTGGGCACACAAATAAGATTTCATTGTATAGTGGAAGTAAAGTTGGGAGGTCCTAGTGAGGAGATCCTGATGAACTAAGGAAAAGTAGTGTCATCCAGTATAAATCTGAGACACTAAAGAGCAGGAATGACATTTGGCCTCATCCTTTCCCAGCATCCATTGCCCTAGTGAGATCCTCAAGGGAAAACTTAGCTTTGGGCCACACTTCTTTAGGACCTATGGCATGCCAAAGTCTACCTCCCTAGCAACGATATGATAGGTATTGTTTTAGGAGCTGGGAACACAGTGATAGAAACGACAGGCACGAGTATTTCCTGACATTCCTGCACTCAGGAATGATGGAGAATATATGCTGGCCAGAAAATAAGTATACATAAACACACAAACCAAGTACATGTGTCTATTATGCATCTAATCTGTGCCATGGATTTTCTCCGAATTCTCTGATATCCTCAGAGTGTACATAATACCTTAGCAAAGAAGTGAACAGTACTTTGTATGTCTACAGCTACTAGCATCCACCCAGATCAATGTCCTAATGTCTCCAAGTAAGCCCCAAACACCTCAGCAGCTGTATTCTGGCAGCAGAGACGCGGCTGTCTGTTCCCAGATGTGTGCCATTCGATCGCTAAAAATGAGAGAAAGAAAGAGAAGCAATATAGGGGGAGGAGCAAACTGTGGGGGTTAGAGAGAAGAAAGGGGATACAAGCAAGAGAGGTGGAAGAGTGTGTAATACTGGATGAACTGTTGGGCATTCGGAAGCTCTGTGACCTTTCAGAAACTTCACCAAAATTCTCATCTTCAGAGATACGCAATATACTGACTTCCTTTTGCAAGACATCTGTGAAGGTCAAGACACTCTCCAAGCCCTCCTTTCCTGCCTGCTGTCCCCAGCCTAACACTACTCATGAGGAAGTAACCAGCAGCCATCAAAGATTGGCCTCGGCACATCCTCCTACACCACCAGGACTGCTGGGAGGTGGTGAACTGCATTTTCTTCTTTTTCTGTGGCTTCTGAGTGCAGATCTCCATTTGTGTAGAGCCAATGAATGGTAAATATCAAGTCCTTGACTTTCTTAGACCTGTGGGACTGGTGTAGAAAAAAATAAAAGCACTCTCAATAGTTTTATGCTCCTTTCTGAAGCTGACCTCTCCTCTCTGTTTGGAGTTCCTCTGCCTGGTGTACAGAGAAATAATAAAACATGGCAGAGTACAGTCCAGGGTTAAAATGTCATACATCCACTTTGGACTGTATTATGAAATGGTACCATGAGACTCAGGATCAGTCTTAAGCCTCAAATCTGAGTTCCTTTCCCTTCTGCTGCTGCTTAAATTTTTGTCCTAGCATTTTGTAAGTTGGCTCCATCTTCCCCAGGAATATATAGAAGGTGTCAGTTTATATTGCAGGTTCCAAAATAAAACTTTTTTAGTTAAAGTCCCAGCATAATAATTTACTATGCATGCGGTCATGGCAAAATTACTTCCCCTGAGTAAGCCTCAGTTTTCTCATCTGCAAATGGGAACCAATGATAATGCCTATTCATAAGGTAGCTTTAAAGGTTAAGTGGAATTAAAAAAAAAATTCTCTTAGCACGTTGTCTAGAAAACAGTAAACACGAAAGCATGTCTGTTGTTAGTTTTATATATGCAAGTAAGCATATATATATCTATATCTTGGGGAGGGAGGGATTCAAGTTTGATCAATAACTTGAGTAATACACATACACACATACACACACGTATGCATGCATACATTATATATATATATATATATATATTTTTTTTTTTTTTTTTTTTTGAGACAGAGTCTTGCTCTGTTGCCCAGGCTGGAATGCAGTGGCGCGATCTCGGCTCACTGCAAGCTCCATCTCCCAGGTTCACGCCATTCTCCTGCCTCAGCCTCCCGAGTAGCTGGGACTACAGGCGCCCGCCACCATGCCCAGCTAATTTTTTTGTATTTTTAATAGAGACGGGGTTTCACCGTGTTAGCCAGAATGGTCTTGATCTCTTGACCTTGTGATCCACCAGCCTCGGCCTCCCAAAGTGCTGGGATTACAGGTGTAAGCCACCACTCCTGGCCACATACATATATTTTAAATTCCAGTTGTTGACTTCATCTGCCACCCAGTGTGACATGTTTATCCTCTAGAATCACATGAGCCTGCCTACCACTGTGCCTTAAGCCAAGCAAGGCCCTAGAAAGAGTGAAACTACTGGCATTAGAACCAAGGAAAGCCAGCTGAAATAGGAAGCAACACATTCAAGATTTTTTTCTTGTTTCTGCCTAAATCTCTGTGAGTCTTTTGCCTACTGGATGAAGACTTCTTTTATCTAATGTATAAGATTCACCTCTATCTTCAGCATTTATTTTCTCTTCCAGAACATGTCATGGTGACTCCTTTAGTGAAAGAACACATTCTTTCCTGCTGGTTCGCCACATACTCCCTCTCCATTCCTGCCACCCAGACACCCGCTCCTAGTACCAACCCTCCCAAAAGTCCGCTCAGGTTCTGTGTTCACCGAGTCCACAGGCAAAATGAACCTTTAAGGGCTCTTAGCTTTGCCCCACTCTGTTCCCCTCCAAGTCCCTTCCCCCTCATCCCGTGGTGTTCTTCCCACGGTATCCCAGGCTCCTCCCCACAGTCACATCTGTCATCAACTTTTCGGTCCCACAATTGTTCTGTCCTTTCTCAGCAAACTTGTGGCTCATTATAAAATGAACATCCCCTAAACCCACAAGCATGCATGTCCATGTGAACACCCACATATCCATACACACACAGAACTTTTCTTTACATTGGAGATAGAACAACTGGGTGCAGCATACATACAACTGACAGAAAGAATCAGGAAATACAAATTGTTTTGTTTTCATTCCATGCTGTGGGGTCAACACATAGGTGAAGCCAAATCAGAAAGTAGTGGCTTTTAACCTTTCTTTGATCACGGACCCTTGTAGAATATTACAAAAGTTATGAACACTCATCTTCGTAAGAAAATGTCCATATGCCCAGGACTTTGCACATAATTTCAGTAGAGGGGGTTGGACTTAGATCCCATATATCTTTAGGTCCCCAGGTTAGGACTTTAAAGTATAGAGAGGTACATTGAGTGCTATAATAAATAAATAAGTTAAGTAAGTAAATAAAATAATCCTAGTTATTGAATGTCTACAATGTGCCCAGAACTTCACTTGTAGTTTCTCTGAAGTTCTCAGTACCCTTGCAAGTTAGATATTACTGTTTCCATTTTGCAAATTAAGAAATTGGGGCTCAAAGAAATTAGACTATCTCAGAGCCATTCAGCTGGTAAAGAAAAGAGCTGGGATTTGGTCCAAATGATTGATCCTTTCCCGTTTTACACTGCCCTCTGGTCTTTGGACTCTAAACGGGCTCCAGTTCAATACCATCAACTATTCCAGTTCATTTTATATTTAGTGGCTTTACAGCGAGGTCTCTGAACATTTATAGAGTTAATTCAAACGAAAAGCCTTGATTTAATGCCAGGAGAGTGACTAGAATTAACTGCAGATGATTCCATGCTAGCTCTAGTCATCATCTCTGACAATACCACTCAGATGCAGAATTGTATGTGGTCTCTGGAGCATTCTAGACCATAATTCCCATACACTGAACCCTCCAAGTAATTTACACAGAAACATCCCTGCATCCCTTAGTTTTTTATAGACTTGTCTCAATAGAATTGGAAGGCTTTGATGCAGTGCTTAATTTTCAATGCCTATTGTCTTTTTAAAAAAGAGCATGCACAAGTGTAGCCCGACACACCTTTGAAGCTGTCATCATGTCCGCATTCTGAAATGTAATGACCATAGGATTTGCCTTCCAATTCTAACTATTTCTACTTAAGGAAGGAAATTTACACAGTGGGAAAATATGTTGCCCTTTGCTTTGTTTCCTTTCCTTCTGGGGGAGAGTTATTCATGTGTGTCTTGAATACAATAAGAAATAGCACATGCTACTATCAGGATGTTTTCAGAAACATTATTTTGAGCTTTTATTCTCAAAGCTAAACTCCACTGTGATTCTCACGTGACAAGAGTAAACTATTAATAGGATTCCAATTTTTTTTTCCAGTAGACCCTGGAGAAGTCTCCTTTGCCATGTGAGTGAAGGGCAGATCAGATCTTGACATGACACATCGATTTAGTTTCCAAAACAGTAACTTTACTAAGTAAATCATTTCAGCGCTTGATTGTTATTTATACATGCAAATCTGGTTTTCATTTGTTAGGCTCGGACAAGGGGAAAGCTAATAATCTCATCCAAAGCTGAGTATGTTCCATCCTGGAAATGTCACAAGGTTCACAATCACATAACCTGCACTCTGCCATGGGTAGATAAACAAACACCTCCCGAATCCATCCTACAGACAAACAGCACTGAGATAGGAGAACTCTGGGGTATTTGCAAGGATGAGTCTCAACTCAGGCCAATGACTCCTTGGCCTTTTTCCTAGCATTATGTAATTCTTTTCCAATGGTTGTATACTAAGAGGAGGAAAGTGGAGAAAGATGAGAAAAAAACGGATAGTTAAAAATTCTGGGCAAGTAAATATTAATAGCTTCAACATAAATTACAGGAACTAGATTTGTAAATTGGGTTATTCTCATAGGAAGAAATCTGATTATATCTGAAGAGGTTCCAATGTTATAAGCAGGATATATGGGTTCTGGGAAGATACATCTATCTCCAATATTTCCCACACTGACATGAAAGTCCACCAGTAATTCCTTGTTTTAAGCATGGTCCTAGCTTTTATAATTCTCTTTTAGTGTGCAAATAACGTAGCAAGTTCCATGCTCCTTTGGTGGCAGGATGGGCTCTGTGTTCTCTTCATTTCCTCTGACCCTCCCTCTCTCACTTTTGGTGGGAAGGAGGTCTTCTCACATAACAATGCATCAGTTAGGCTATGTAAGAACAAGAGAGAAGTTCCTGAGTTTTGTTAGTGCCCCACTGTTCCTCTGACACCCTGAAGATTCAAACAAAAACAGCCTGGTTATTTCCATGAAGAAAGGTGCATACTTGAAATGGGACTGTTTCTATAACAAGGAAAACTATAGTATATAGATGGGAACCTGGGAAAATGTAAAAAAGAAGGAGGGAAAGAAATCAAGAGAACATCCCGGTTCTCTTAAAAGACACCCCAAGAGGAAGTAAGAAAGATACCTTTGTCCTTCCTGGATTTCAAACATTCATCATTGGCCTCAAGATAATATTGTGTCTTTCTCGTGGATGGGCCCATCCCACATGCCTGGCAGCTGTTACAGAGGGTGTCAGCAGCATTAGTTATTTCATTATGTAGCTTTTCTTCCCAGCCTCACAGACTGAAGCTCAGGAAAACACTGAAAAAAGAAGGGTGGGGTCATCAGGTGGGGTACAAAGGGAGCAGCCATTCTTTGTTAAAACCAAACTTTAGTCCAGGCCTCATTTAGAAGTTTCAGCAGATTCTCCTTTGCAGAAAAAGAAGGGTTTTTGTTTTGGTTTGGTTTGGTTTTTTCCTTCTCCTCCCAGACAAGTCCTTGGTGGGTTTATTCCAGGTTCTATGAGCAACAGTCCACTTTTAGAAAATTGATCAGATCCCATACTGTGGAATTCCAACTCGTAGGTGTTCACAGAGCTTCTCGATTTGTGAGGAGGTGGTTACATGGCCCCAGCACAAAGAGCATTTGGGTTTTACAGGCAGCTGAAGAAGGCGGTGTAGTTTTTGCCAAAAGACCAAAGATGCGGGATGCTTGAGCACCCTCTTAGGCAATAAGAATTGGAGCATCAGAGCAGGGTCCTCTCAGCTTCCTTCACTTGGTAGTTTGTTTCCGCTTGATTTTATATTGCTACTTTGGATTTAATTTGTTCCAGTTCTAAGAGGATTATGCCTTTAGTACCATGCTTGTGATGATTAATGTGTACTAATTGTTTTACCTTTGAATTGAGACTCTTTGGAGCTGTCTAGGCAAAAATCTCCCTTTTGTAGGAGGCAGGGCTGATGAGCAAGAATCCCAGGGGGACCTCCGCTCTGCTTCAGGTTGATGTGAGGAGAGAGATTAAAGAAAGTGTGGAAAGTAGCTTTCTTTTTGATTGTGCCCCAATGGAAATTGTGTTGTCCCACACATTGTATTAACTATTCTGGTGACTTAAAAAGTAGAATCAGTCTGAGCATTTAAAGGGGCCCTAATGAGAACCTTTACTGCTACGGGGCTTGCTTTTGTCACATTATAGGAAGCAGGGCTGTGATTTGTCACTAATTTTCATCTCGGTTGCCTGGCTCAGACAAGAGGCTGGTAGCCTAACGAGCAATGTAAATCAAATCTCTTACTGTCCACTGATTCTCAGGTGGGTGTAGACCATGGAGATGGGGTAGACTGGAGGACAACAACAGATAACAGCAGGTAAATAACACAGCCAGAGATGTCCCCTTGCTAGGGATCAACCCAGAGATCTCTTTATTCTAAGATTTTGTTCAAACCTTATGACTCTACAGACATTAAGTAGCAAGTAGCTTTCTGAGTTTTTAGAAGGCATATTTAAATTCACTTTAAATATCTATAAGTTTCCTTTCACGAACATGTCCCAAAATTGCCCCCAATGTTCTTATGAATGATCCCACTAAAGAAACGGAAAAGAAAAGGAGAAAAAAGGAGAGAAGGGAAAAAAGACAAAGACAAGCGATTGTGCAATTTTATAAGGTTCTCTTTTAACAGCGTAATTACAATTTCAGTTGTCACTCAGAAAGGTTGAATGACAGATTCTAGCCAGTTGCTTGTGAAGCTGGCAGCATGTCAGGAATTACATGGGGAACTCTGTGAAAAGCACAAGTCCCTTGGCCCCAAACCCATTCCATAATCCCTTACCTACCCACCTCCTGCCCAATATAGGCCCAGGGAAGAGCCCAGGCAGTTTTTATTTTTAAAGAGTCCTAGGTGATTTCTAACAGACTGTCCAAGACCAGCTATGGAGAACCTCTTTAAATATATTTAAAGAGAACATCTTTAAATATATTCCACTCAACTGGTTAAGTGCTGACATTGGCTGCTATGTGTCTGCATTGGGCTTGGTAGCAGAAAGAGAAAAGAAAGAAAATTTACAAGGTCTCCCTGCATGCACTTCCTCACAACCAAGGAAAACGATTTCTGCTAATTTCCCATGGAAATTCTCAACTGTGAAAGAAGCAAAGAATATCTATCATACACCTGTGGTTCTCTTTATTTAGATATTTTAAATGTGAAAAAGTCATTTACAAAACAAAAGTAGACACATTGTTGGTTTGCTAACAGAACTGGGGGCTTGTGAACTTCGTAGGGCAAAGAATGCAGGAAAGCATATTTTGGCAGCAGACTGAGGCTGAGACTAAGGGGACCAACTTGTCCTGGTTTTCCTATGATTTCTCCTGTTTTAAAATTGAAAACTGGGACTGTTCTGGTTTGAAACCTGTAAGTCCCACATTCTGGGAAGCCCCTCAGTCCCAAGAACACCAGGACAGTTGGCTACCTACATGACAATGTCCATATCAGTGCAATCAAGAGGGTCAATTCTATTGGCACAATCAGTCAATTCACACCAGTGATTGTACTGACCTTTTGCCTAGATTGGCTGGCTGTTGTTTTGATGCTGCTGATTTAGATGCTCTGATCAGCACAGAGCAAATGGTCAAATACCTGAAGAAGAACTCACTGAAGAGTGTCAGAAGCCCTGAGTCAGGGCTCTGATATTCCCACATCTTGTTGCGTGATTTCAGACATCATCCCTGGGCCTAAATTCTGTCCTCTGTGATAAAATTGGTACAAACATGTTGTAAACATTAACATTTAAATTTTATAATACACATGGAAGCACACTACAAATTTTAAAGCTCTGCACAAATGATTAAATGTACATGGATCACAAAGCCAGAACCATAGTAGAAGAAAAATTATTTTCCTGGGAGAGACTACTGGAATGGAAGGAGCACAGTTTGTGAATTGGCTGGATCAGGACTGCAAGCTCAACTCTTAAGCAAATAGATTTCCTTAAGCACAATCCTGAAGGTGGCATCCTTCTTAGTTTATGAAATCCTGAGTTTTATCAGGTGGTTCTGGATCCAGCCCGAGGGAACAAATCCACCTAGGCTAAGCCAACTATGGCATCCCTACTGCTCTTTGCTAGTGACTTGTGTAGGTGTGGGTCATGTGACTCACAGTGAGTGAAACATAGGAGCAGTCTGCTCCCTGAGGCAGGTTTATCCTGCTCAATAAAATAGATAGTAGCCCAAGAAGAAATCCCTTTTTGCTTCTCTTCCTATCTTCCTGCTTGGGACATCATGTGTGAAGATACAATAACAGGGGCCCCCATCTTGAACCTGGAAGAGAGACGAATGTGGAGCATCACAAAATGGAGAGATGAAAGAAGACTGGGTCCTTGAGAACATGGCTAAACATTCAGAACTGCCCACCTTGTGGGTTTATTGTTCGATGAGAAATATTCCGATCCCTAAAGCATAGCTACTCAGTGCATCAATCATAGCATGGTGTGATTCCATGAACTGTTTGTTACTGGTCCACATTGAGTTAAGCACAGAAATTGTAACTGTTTATGAAATTTTCTAGCAATATGATGGAGTAATATTATGGCTACTGATTCTAAAAAAATTTTTTTAATGAATATAAATATCTTCTTTGTTTCATTTTCTATGAATTCATTTTATTGTAGTTTATAAAAGTATCAATCTATGATATATTGGAAATTAGAGAAAAAATTAACTGGTATTTGTTGCAGATAGTTTAAGAAGCATTGCTTAAAGCCAAGGTTTGGCAAACTACAACCAGCACAACATCTGCTCTTATAAAGTTTTATTAGAACATGGCCAAATCTTTTGTTTACATATTATCTATGGATATGTTTATGTTACAACGCCAGAGTTAGGTTAGCTTTACAGAGACCTTACACCCACTACCCGCCCCCCCCCCAATCCTGAGTCTAAAATGTGCACTACCTGGCCCTTTTCAAAAAAAATTTGCAGAGCTTTGCTTTAACAAAAAGTCAGGAAACAACAGATGCTGGAGAGGACGTGGAGAAACAGGAACGCTTATACACTGTTGGTGGGAGTGTAAATTAGTTCGACCATTGTGGAAGACAGTGTGGTGATTCCTAAAGGATCTAGAACTAGAAATACCATTTGACCCAGCAATCTCATTACTAGGTATATACCCCAAGCATTATAAGTCATTCTACTGTAAAGACACATGCACATGTAGGTTTATTGCAGCACTATTCACAATAGCAAAGACTTGGAACCAATCCAAATGCCCATCAGTGATAGACTGGATAAAGAAAATGTGGCACATATACACCATGGAATACTATGTAGCCATGAAAAAGGATGAGTTCATGTCATTTGCAGGGGCATGGATGAAGCTGGAAACCATCATTCTCAGCAAACTAACACAGATACAGAAAACCAAACACCGCATGTTCTCACTCATAAGTGGGAGTTGAACAATGAGAACACATGGACACAGGGAGGAACATCACACACCAGGGCCTGTTGGGGGGTAGGTGGCAAAGGGAAGGATAGCATTAGGAGAAATACCTAATGTAGGTGACGGGTTGATGGGTGCAGCAAACCACCATGGTACTTGTATACCTATGTAACAAACCAGCATGTTCTGCACATGTACCCCAGAACTTAAAGTACAATTAAAAAAAAAAATTCTCAGCTACATATTCTCCTACTTGCAGTTGAAGTCATTATAACTTATTTATAGGTAATTAACTTTTCCAGATCTTAGTATGCTCATCTATAAACTAGAATGACAATTACACTGGTTTGTTGAGAGTATTGAATGAGATAATGCATATAAGGTTGTCAATAAAGCATGTGCCTTATAGTAAGCATATAACATGTAAGAGATCTCTGCTTTCCTTTGCCTGTCACCACCCTTTAATTAAATAGCTACTGTGTCAAAGGCCAAGAGTTTCTATTTTCAAATCACGGGATATGGTAGCTCTTTGATATTCTATTATTTCTCTCCACTGTCAGTTGGGAAAACTTCATCTTCAGCTAGGAAGTTGGACCCAGTGATTAAGAATGATGCATTGACAATAATCAATGACCAGATTTTAGGAATAAACCACAAGGCTTTTTAATATTGCCTGGCTCAAGGTTCTGAGGACCTGACATAACAAAAAAACCTTTCTAAGCAGAGAGGAAAATGGGTTGAGAGCTCCGTTTTTACTTTCTGAAATGTAATGGAGGATACTCCTTGTGTTGTCATGTGCTTTATTTTAAGACTGCATTCCTGAACTCTTATTGGTAACAGAAAACTAATGTGATTCTTTTTTTTCTTTTTAGGAAAGCTAACAATGACTTCAGAAGTGTGTGTTTGTTATCAGATTTAGGGCACTTGTCACACTTTGGCCTGAAGGCAAGGCAAGGGAGGGTTTGCAAAAATATCCAAAAAACGTCTTCATCGCTCTTTCTCTTTTCTAATTAAAATGCAGTTTGTCTTACAGATTCCAGAGCATTTTGGATTTGTGGTTGCAAGCATGAGGTCATTTTTCTTTCCTATATGACCACAGTGAATTTTTAAAGTCTTTAGTGTTTGGTAACAACAGACAAATAACTGTGGAAACCTGAGAGCTGAGCTCAAGTTCTTTCCAGAGTTTTCCCATTATTCCTCAGCATGGGGTAAAAATGAGTCCACCTCGCTGGGTTAGTGCCAGGATCCCTGAACACCCTGCATGTGAAGCTAAAATGTAAGCTCCCCTCCAGATACAGTGGCTAACCAGGCAATACAGAGGTGAAAAGCAGGCCTCTAGTGTCTCTTGGACCTGAATCTTCACACTGGTTCTATCAACCTTGCTGGTGACACAGAGCAAGTCAGTTATTTAACCTCTCTGAATTTCATCTTCCTTATCTGTAAAAAGAGCAACCTCCTAGACTGGTTGTAAAGATCAAATATGAAAATGAATGAAAAATGCTTAGCACAGTAGAAAACTGGAGTAAACAGATTTGGCCCACCTTTTCTTTGTTTCATCTTTCTCTCAAGCTCAGCCCATACAACTCCGGAGGAGCTGACACCAAGTTCAGGAGGAAGTCCCTGATTTGGTTAAACTGATCATTGTAATCAGATGCCAGTGATTGGTTCAAAAACCCAGACTTCTGTAAAATAGCCAATCAATGCATGCTATCATTCTAGGGGAGAGTATATGACCCATGTTGGTCCAGTAAGACTGGTTCAGAGAAACATCCCTTTCCCTCCCTTGCTGGATGTGAGCAAGGAAGCAAGTAACTTCAGCTATTGCTAGCCATCATCTTGTGGTCATAATGCTACCTCCTCCTGTTGCCACCCTCTACCAAGGTCCTGGCTGCAACATCATCCTCTCACCAAACCTACTCCACATCTGCATTATGGATGGGGAGGGAGAAGCAGCAGGCAGGCTATCCTCTCGAACACTGGACAAGCATTGAGTTTCTCAGTAGGCTTGGGGCAATAAAGAGAAGCCCTTGATTTAAAACAAAACAAACCAAAAACCTTAAAAGATGTTCATAAATTACCCACCACAGTAAATAAATTAGGACATGTACTTAAATTCTTTCAGAAGTTCCTATCTAAAAAAAATAGATAAAAACTAACAGTGATTACTGAGAGAGTCCTATAACTACAGGTTGCAACTATGTTTATCTGTGTATATACAGACAGTAGCAGGGCACAGAAAGTAACTGCTAAAACGTGAGACATCACTACCCAGAAAAGAGAAATCAGTACAGGAGCTGGACAATGTACTAACTGGTATCCTGAACAAAGGGCACACCTGCATGTTCCTTTTCCACCAAGGAAGCAGCCCTGTTCTTCCCTAAGTCTACAGACTTGCTCTCATCGCTTCTTCTGGATCAGTAGCTCTCAAATTTTAGCATGCACAGAACTACCTGGAGAGCTTATTAAAACACAGATTGCTGGACCCCACTCCCAGAGTTTCTGGTGCAGTGGTGTGTGATGGGGCCAGAGAATTAAATTCTCTAATAAGTTCCCCGGTGATACCAATGCTGCAGGTTCATTGCAGATTCAGGGTCTGAACCAGTTGTGTTGTGCTTCTAGCAACTAATGCCCAGCCAGACCCTCCTCTATATTGAGAGTCTTTGTTTCCAGGGCTACAGAAGTCCTGCTTCATTCCTGGTGGCCAAATGTCTACAGATTCAATGACTGAGTCTTTTAATTCCCCTAGTGCCTCAGTATCTATCTGAGTAGCAGCCTCATAAGCCACTGTCTCTGGGACCTGGGTCTTCCTTGGCTTTCACAAGCCCTCCCCAGGATGTGAATTGAGGCTTTGAATCCTAGTTCCTGCTGCCAACAACTTGACTCTGCTGATGCCAGTGACAAGTTGGCAACTATGTTTACAATGATAACATGGCATCAACAATCATAAGAGCTTGTCTATCTCATACTGGTTACAGGCCACCTGTTGCTGCTGTCAGACTCCACTTGACCTCTAAGAGTGGTCCCCACAATCCTATCCACCCTAGACGCTGTGACATCAGCCCTCCGTCTGCCTGGCTCTGTGATGGGATTCACTCTGAGGCTACTCCTCTGGATGGTCAGCTTATTCTCAAGGTTAACCTGGGCGAAATCCTGATCCAGATAAAGCATCACTGATATTTTTTCCATAATAATGTTTGTCTGCAAGAAAAGTTACCTAGTTCATCAAACGTCTACTTCATTTCCAAAAAGTGAGGTACACATTCACTGCCATGGCAAAGGCTGGCCTTCCTTCGTTCGATGAATTAAGACTATATGCTTTGGGCTTACATTTACTATCTAGGAAATAATTCTGTTTCCCAAAATATGGGCCACGTGCCATCAGTGGTTTGTGAGTGTTTTAATGTGACACACTGACTTGACATCACTTACATTGCATTGCACAGTGAGAACATTACTTTCTTTTTAATTCTCTTTGAAACCAGTTGGTGGAGTCAGGGAAGAAAGAGGTCTTTTGGGATTAGTATATCTTCCATATTTCATCTTTTGTTAATCTCTCCTTTTATATAACAGAGAGGAGGCCACAGGCTGAGAACTCCGGTAGACTAACAGTGGCTACTAAGTATGTGATAACGTTGTCTTTTTTACTATTCTATTTATTTCTATGGTTCCTTCCATTTACAGCAGGTAATACTGACTTTCCATTTATAGTAGTGATTTACAGTTCCTTTTGTAAGTAAATATGTATAAGAAAGAAGAGGATTTTGTTTAAAGAACAGTATTATATCAACTAGTATATCGGTGTTAGGAAAGTGTGGCAAAAATCATTAAGGTCAAAAATGACTGAAAAATGAAAAATGTTGATGAAAGAAATGCATTGTCCTTTGTGCCAACATAGTCCTTTGTTCTACCATGAGTAGAACAAACCCTGAATAATGTTTTCTTTTTCTCTTTTGCCAGTGGTGAGAACAAACTGCAAGGAGTGATTATACATTCTATAAATATTTTCTGAGAGCTTAATCAACAAGTTACTCTCTCTTGCACCTTTGAGAACAAAGTTTAGGTCCCCCACTACCTTCATCCTCAGCACAGACTCTGCCTGCCTCCTCACTCTCCTCTGCCAGTCTCTCCAAAGTGCCCCATAATCCCGCCATATTGGCCTTTCTCTAGTTTCTCAAATCTTAATACATCTCTTCCCTTCTGTCTCTAGGCCTTTGCACATACTGGCCCCTCTCTTTGGAATACCCTTCTCTCCTTCCATCTCTTCTTTTTTCACTTGACCACGTCAGCTATTGGTTTAAATGTTGCTTTTTTTCAGAGACGACTTGCTTGACTTTCAGGTCAGTTGAGCATCTCCCTGATGGCACCTCATTCTTCTATTCTGAAGCACTCTTCACAACTGTAATCAAGTAACCATTTAGGTATTGATTTGTCTCATGTCTGTTTCCCTTGCTGGACTGTAAGCATGTGAGAGCAGTGAGCTTGCCTCATAGTTGGTTCTCAATAAGTATTTTTGTAAATGACTGAATCATAACCTATGACAGCATATTATGTAGACACTACGGCCCTAAAATAAAACTTAGGTAACTAAATGAAAAGAACAGAATCATTTTAAAAATTAAGGATTGAAGTCAGGTACCTCTGACCACTAGTCATAACGAGTGGCCAAAATTATGTGTGCATTCAGTGAATCAAATCACCCAAGCACACAAACCTGGCCCTCTACATTTACTGCTTATAAAAGCAAAAGATTGAGAACATTGGTTGAAGCCAGATGTTCTGCAGGCCGGATCTTGTTGTCCTAACATGACAGATTCTCATAACTGGAACTGTGTGTATTTGAGATGCTGGAACATAAGATCCAACCCAGAAAATATTTTGAAATAATGTTGTTCAATTACTTAATCTTTGTTAGGCTATTGAAGAGAAGACTCTTATATACACTATTATAAAAACATTATGCCCGAGTCTCAAGTTCTGGAATATCCAATTACAATAGCTTTTTTTCCACATTCGTATTCTCTCTTTTATTTAATTGCTCTTAACATTTGGAGCAGATTTATTGTATATGACAGCGAGCAACATGAGCCTGTGTAAGAGCCGGCCATGCCATTTCCTGCTCTCCACCCACCCACTGTCCTAATATCACTCTTCCCTGCCTTCTAGCATCCTCATTAGCCCAGCCCAGCTCTTGTTCCCTGCTTGAAGTGTGGGCTGTCAGAAAAGCACTCTAGTAGAGTAAACTGCCCACCAGCAGACTCCATCTCTCCCTCTCTGAACTAACCAGAGCTTTGATTGAAATCAATTTGTCACCCTATCCTAGATCAATCTATAACATGTGAGATAAACAAAATAATCTTCATTTCTAAGATGTCTCATCAAGAGTTAATAAGTAGATAGTCGTTGAGTGTTTCCTGTCAGCATGTGTCTGTGTGTCAGTGTGTAACAGTATAGCTTGTGTGTATATGCATGTGTGTGTGTGTGCTGCTCCATTTTGTCATGCAACAAGTACCTTCTAATTTTGGCTGAAACCATGTGGGATAAAGAAACTTGATAAATAAGTTGGATTTTCTGAGTCATCTGCAGCTCTTCTCCATATCCCATCTTGGACAGCCTGCCCAAGGTAAAGGAAGTGGAACTGAAGACATGACCCTATTGAAGACAAGTGGTGGGAACAAAGGGGCAGAGAGGTCTGGCTAAGATGGAGGCACACAGATTGTCAGGAGCCCAGTGCAGGCGCTCTGAAAGCATGACACAAGAGACCCAGAGCTCCAGAAATCCCTTCCCTCTTACCCATGTTGACTGGCCACATACTCAGAAGTTTTGTCCAAACTGCCAAATATTAATTAGTGATTTCAGAATTGAAACTGAAGTCTTTTTGACTCCATTGTTGAGACACTTAACCACTGCAATCCATGAAACATTTAGATATGCTCTGTTCTCACTTAACAATACTGAATTTATGCAATGCCTCTGAGGATGGTCTGCTCTTCTACAATTGTGTGCAAACTGATTTTCTTAGAAACTTTTGAGTGTGCACAGCTGTTTTGAGAAGAAAATATTTTGATAGAGAAACTTCTGCTTCGTTTCATCTAGGGAAGAAAACAATGGAGCTATCAAATGCTGAAAGGAAAAGTTTGTATAAAAAGGCAACAGCATCTAGAGTTGCCTCTTTTCAAGGAAGAAGGAACATTAAGAGAAGTGTAGGCAGGGATCTTTCTGCTGGAGGCTAATTGGCAGTCCCTTTGGAAGGAAGCCAGAAATGTCATCTTGTTTCCAGCCAGGGATATTGATTTCAATACTAATGGAGATTTGAACTGGACCTTGAACAGTTTACAAAAGTTCCTCTCTCTGGTCAGGAAACCATGGGCTTGATGTTCAAGTGAGTTTGGGATGTGCTCTGTGGCTATGTAGCAAGCCCCTATACATACTCTGTCCTGTCATCACAGTGATTCTCAACATCTTTTCTCTCTTCTCTTCTGCCCTGGGAAACATCGTCCTGTTATAGAGAAGTGCATTTACAGCTGAAATTACCAAAGTGGCCCGTTATGTTTATCAAGACAGAAAAAGAAAAAAGATTACAGTTTGTCCCAGCTGTCTGCAGAGCAAATCTCCTGCTATTGGAAGGGTACTGATCCATGTTGGGTTTTTTTTCCCTCTCTCCCTCTTAAAAATTAAGTACACGTAGGAATACCCTTTGAGATGTGATTTCAGGGGAAAAATATGATGATTAGCAGGACAAAAGGTCAGGGCATTCCAGAACATTGAGTTTTCCACATAGCTGCATTTTGGGGTTGTGTTTCAAATCTGCCACCACGTGTGCTTCTATCTCACACGAAGGGTATCAGGGAGATCACTAATCCCAAGGGAAAGTTTTTCAGAGATGAATTCACACCAAACTGGAGTGGGGTTGAGGAAAGGAAAAAGGAGGCTGAATTCCACTGACAATGGCTAATTGTTGTGACTAATTCAGCTTTTGGAAGGTAGAACTCCATGGAGTGTGTGAGCTGCAACATGGTTCCTGTTTTAATTAGTGGCACCACAGGGAGAAGATGGGCTTATAATTGAGTAGTTTGCTGATCGGTCAACTTCAACCCATAATCAGACATGCTGAGAAGTGGACATTAATGGGAAGCTTTGACTAGCAGGAAATCTGCCCCATTAGCATAGCTGGTGTCAAACCAGGTTGTTGTCTTTCCTCTTGATTCTTTTAGGAAGAAGATGCCAAACAAAATGTTTTCTAGACTAGCTCTCTCACTCACTCTCCATCTACTACATCTCTGTTCCCGTTTTGCTTAGCAAATCTCTGCACAGGCACACTAACATGAACTGAATGACTGGCATTTCCATCTTGCAACTTTCCCTCCAAGATTTATTGTCGAATTCTCTCTTCTCATGCCAACACCACGACTATCCATCACAGTATACAATCCCCTTCCATAAATGCACCTTAATTTTTCTTTTGAAAAATTCTCTCCCTCCCACTCTGTGGAATCTTGATGAGACTCTTATTTAAGGGTTAGACTCTATGTTTTCTCCTCCCACACATCCCCACCCCCACCAAGAAAGAATTGGAGTCGTGATCCAAATTAGGCCATCTGGATTTTTTTCCCAAAAACTTTGACTCTCGAGAAAGATGTCAGAAAAGAAAAATAGTTGAAGCTAAAGTTTCTAGTAGGAAACTATGATCAGATTTTTTTCTCTCTCTCTCTTGCTATCTAAACCCCTAAGCTGTTGGTTTCCTCTCCATTTCTTATCCTAATTCTCAATACTTGCCCATATCTGCAAGCCCTTCACTCTCCTATGTCATCTTCCTCTCTGCTTAAATTAGGCAGAATGAGTTTCTGTTGCTTGTAGTTGAGTAACCCCAAATGAGAAGGTATCCAGGAGAAAGCACCCCAATGTACAGCTTAATGTTCATCCTCCAACATCCTTTTCCTACTCCCAGTAAGAAAATGTGCAGAAGGAAAGACAATCATACTTGTGGTATATGAGAAGATAAATTTAAAAATGAGAAGAAATGAAGCACTCTTACTAATGAGTCTGGGTTTAGGGCCTGGCGTGAGTGTCTTCATCCCAGATGTTCTCATGGGATCTGCTTGGAAGCTGCATTCCCATGGGATTCTCACTGTTCTTTGGACCATGACAGTGATTTGTCTGGCTTCTCTTCCTGTTCAGTTTTCTGTCAGGGGCCCCCGCACTCATTCATGCCCTCAACCATTTGGGGTTGACTGCTGATACATGCATAAATGTCACGCAGCATCTATGCATGTCATGCAGCATTTCTCCGCAGGAGGGGGAAATACCACCTACCCTCCGTTTCCCAGCTGTATTTTGGGCATGGTTTGTATTAGCTAGCTTAAAGGCAGGGAGTATTGGCATGTTTTCAGATGGGTGTGTTGTACATGTGTGTATACTCTGTTGCCAAGCTACCCAGGGGTAACACATCCTCAGAGGTTCACTCGCCTGCCCAGCATATTCTTGGTGCCTCTGCTCGGGGGAAAACGCCCACCTGGGCTTGGGGAGACCCTAATGTGTTTAAAATGTTGTTTCACCTAGATGTACAAATCAGGCATTGGTCCTCAACGCTAGTCTGGGATCAAGAAGTTCCAGCAGCCAAAAAAGCCACAATTCCCACCCTGTAGATTACAAACTGTGTGTTCAGAATTTTAAGGAGTGAGCTGAGGCTTTTCCCGAGCTGAGTAGGATTTGTACCTTTCACCGGTTATGAACACAGAAGTGACAAAAATATACATACATGAGGGCATTCACCATAGTTAGATGGGGGTCAGGGGAAGGAAAGCCAGCTTGCTCAATGCACTTTCATAACCACATCAATTCAGGACTTTCACGGGTTTGATTTTCTTTCAGCCCAATCCACTAAGGAGTTGCTCACGAGTTCTGTGGATTTTCTGCACAATTACAGATTATTGCCATGGCAACAACAGAACCATGTGACAACTTTGCTACCTCAGAGACCAGGAACAGCCACTTACGGGCAACACACATCATCTCGTAAATGGGACTCTGTGCCGTTGGCCTCACATTGTTTTAAGGCTAATCACTGCTTTTCCACAGATGTAATTTTTCCCCCACCCACTCCATTTTCATAATCTTTTAAAACAATTTGGATTTGCTCTAAAGCACTTCCATATTGGCCTATGTTTATTTGGTCATAATAAAGGTATTATTTTGGTGGACTGAAGAAAGGAAAAAGAGGGGTAAAACTTGATGGGTGACGGCAGATGGGATGCAATGGGCAAAGAAGAAACAATTTTGCTAGCAGATGGTTTTCTTGCCACGATGTTACTAGAGTCGAAACCCATGACAGTTCTGAAATTCTGGGTCGGCCACACACAAGAACATGCTGGGAATGAATAAAATGTGCTTTCTTACCAAATGAACTCAACTCTTCTGTCCACGTTGCAGGCACAATGAGAAATGGGGCCATTGATAATGAAGTTAGAGATGTGACTGAGAAGGGGAACCAGGTAATACTTGTTCCCTGGCAAAACAATCAATTTATTTTTCAGAAACTTATGCACATAGCCAAACCCCAGGCTCTTTCTGCCAAACATTTTCCCTTTAATTTTTTAACCTCTGGGCATTTCAAGGAAAATTGAATCCACATGTTTTCAGATTCATTTGCAAATACAGTTTGCTCAGAGCTGTTTGATGACCAGTATGCCCTTTGAGTGTTTTTATGAGCTCCAACTTATTTTTCCCCAAGCCTCTTGCTTCTGAACCAGGAAGTGGCATTTGGAGTTTGTAGCAGAATTAAGAAACAATCATTTTCTAAAACCTTTGCCAAGTGCTCTTGCCTCTTTCTGGAACCTGGTAAAGCTTAAAAAAAGGTTTTCACCCAGTGCATAAGACTAATCGAGGGTAACTTACTGTTTTTACAACTGAAAAGCAGACCTGATATGGACACGATCCAATTCCTGGATCACATGGCTTCCCCATCTTTCTTTATTACTGATGACATTTGCATGGAAGCAGATGCTTTCTTTCCCAGGGACACGTCTCCACCTGTGACATAATTCCCTGATTGGAATAATGCTTCTGAGACAGGGTTGAAAGTTTAGATTTAACCCTCCCAGCAGACAAAATTACAGAAAACACTCTTTGTTTATTATAAGTGAATCATATCTGCAAAGAAGAAGGGGCCCCTCTTACTATGGACACATGGAATTTGGGAACTGCGTGTTTATTCTTTTCTGTCTCAGCCATATGACCCAAAACAAAATTCTAACTTCCAGAAAGCCAGGCGTATGTATGGGGGATATGTGGGGGATATTTATATATATGTGTGTGCCTGTGTATTCTAGGTATTATTCAAAAGATACTCAGTAGCAAGGAGAAGAGCAATTGGGAAAGTTGCACGGAGCAGGACAAATGTCTCTATGCTGGGGATTTTTCTGAGTTCAGCTCTCAAGTTTCCTTTGAGGCTGCTCTGATGAATTCCACCTGCATTCCAGGACACTTTTGTTAATGAGGAATTAGTCTGAGGAGTTCTCTGGATAAATATTTGTGAGCAAATAACATTCTTCCTGGAAGCTCATTTAATATGGTGTCTATTTTTTCTTCCTTCTTTTTTTCTCTTTACCAGACTTATGATCCCAGAGAAACTTGCACTAAATTCACATGCCCTATTTTTAACTTTCATCTGGACTTCCTTCTTTTTTTTTTTCCTTCAAGCATGAGAATCAAGCAAATAATGACCCTTTGTATTGTGTCCAGTGGAAGGTCACAAACTCAGGGAATTTACTTAAGTTCCCGGGAGAAGTCAGGCTGTAAAAGATTCGTGTGCACGGACTTCAGACGGTGCCATTTTGGTTGTTGGGTCTGCTAAGTACATTCACTTCCATTCTACAAACAAAAGCAACTGGTGAATGAATACAGCAATAGTTTTGACTTTTGTAGAGAAATTGACAGTACTTTCATAGCTTGGCTTCAACCTTGGCCCACCCAAATCAAGACAGTTAAGTGGCTGCTGACATTGCTTTAGTCAGCTACAGCCTATAGAAGATGGCATTGATAAACACAACCAGAGATTTGAGCTGTCAGATTGCTCTTTCACTGTTTTTAAACCATTGCATGTTTTTCTTCCCCTAGAAGATGTTCCTTAGAGTTTATTAGACAGAATAGGAGAAGTAAGAGAGGAACAAATGTGCCTGTTTGTAGCTTACTGGCAGTTACAGCAGGAGCCTCAACTCTGCTGTACTCAGGGCTCAGGTGGCCCATCTGAGTGAGTGTAGTAGACCCACAGGGATGTGCTGAACTACAGGTCACCCATCCTTTCTTATGTGGACAGCTGCACTTAACTCAAGATGATTTTTTGCCCTATGGAATGACAGGTCTTTTTTTGTGATAAGTCATACATTTACAGTTTTAGATGAAATACTCTGATTTTAAAACCTTGGGATGTGCTCAAAACTATGACCGTGTATGATGAACTAAAGACACTAGGCATATGCAGTGGGTTATGGCTCCTCCGGGTACTAAACAAGCTCATTAGAGTGGAGAGGCAGTCAACACAGAAGATCGCCTGGCCATTTTCAAAACTCCTGATCTCAGTGCCCGACTGTGATGCAAAGTTGTAAGTCAGAGGCAACTGTGGTTGTGCTCAAGAGGTGGGAGGAGCAGCATGAGGTAGGTGCCCCAGGGAAGCGGTAGGAGGATGTTAGCCATGACTTGCACCCTAACTCGGGTGATTCATTTATGTATTCAGTTGATACTATCTATTGAGTACCCTCTATGTATCAGTACCATGCTAGACATTAGATATGTAATGAGGAACCAGAAAGTTATCGCTGCTATCTTCATGTGTGGAACATAGACATATGCCAATAATTACACAAATAAATGCAAAGTGTCCAGTGCAATGTGTCCTCCAAAGGAGAGGTGTGGACTGTGAAAATACATCTTTGGAGGATTTGCTCTGGTCAGGGTGGTTGAGAAAGGCTCCCCTAAGGGAGTAAATCTGACCTATTGTGGCAAGGTGGGGTAGGAGTTACCCAGGCACAGTGGGAGGGAACCACCTTTCAGGCAGAAGAAATAGCCCTTGCAAAGACCCTGTGGCATAAGGGAACATGATAAAATGCAAAAACACAATTTCAGGGTTAGTGTGGCTGGAATGCAGAAAGCAAGAAGGAGCTGCAAAAGTGGGCAGGGACAGACTCAGCAGGGTCTTGTAGGCAGTGTTAAGTTGTCATGACTGACCTTGGATCCAGGCAAATTCAACTGAGTGATTTTAACCAGGGAAGTATAGGAGTAGGACCACATCTTGAAAAAAAATCATTCTGGCTGCAGAGTGGGGAACAGCTTAATCAGAAGCAAAAGCGTAGGCAGGGAGAAACATTAGAAAACAATTGCATTGGACCAGGAGAGATGATGTCAACTCAGACTAGGGTGGTGACTGGAGTTACATAGACAGGTGAATAAATTGGAGAGTGCCAGGACATACAAATGGGAGGAGAGGCAGGTGCATGTGACGTTAATTGTGTGTGTCAACTTGGCGAGGTTACAGTACTCACTTCCTATCAAGCACTAAGTTAGGTGTTTCTGTGAAGATATTTTGCACATGTAGTTAACATCTATAGCCATTTGGCTTTAAATAAGGAAAGCACCAGTGATGGGGTAAGTGGGCCACATCCAATCAGTTGGAGGCCTTAAGAAGTAAAAACTAAGGTCTCCCAGAGAAGATAATATTATGCCTCAAGCAGCAGCATTAACTCCTGCCTGAGTTTCCAGCTTGCCAGGCTGCCATGCAGCCTTTGTATGTGCTAGTCCCCAAGATTGTGAGAGCCATTTCTGGTTCCACTTATCTGGAGAACCCTGACGGATACAGTACGTATTAGAGATGTGCCATGACATCTTTAAGATACTATTGTTCCTTCAAATAAATAAATAAATAAATAAGATCCAAAGGATATCAAATCCATCCCTACAAAGAAATGTTGCAGACTCAACCCATGCATTTTTTCAGTATGAATAATGGTGGGACAGGGAGATATGTCTTTAGATGAAGAACAGGAGTATGATTGAGAGAAGTAGGAAAAAATACAACTCTTTTAAATAAAAATGGAAATGACCAAATATTTCACAAAATGTGAAACACTTTTCTTTGACAAATAGGTCTTTTCATTCTAATGCTTTCTGGGTCCTTAAAGAAAGGGGGAGATGTTGGTAAAAGCCAGTGCATTTTCATATGCACAACCCCTAGAGTCTGAGATTGTCTGGTTTTCCCAGGTTCTCAAGTGTGGAGTCCCTACAGCTGGATCAAGGTTAAGGTCCTGGGTGAGAAAGGCTGAGGAAGCTCATGCTTACCACCAAACAAATCCACCCAGAAAATCTAGAGGAAGTGCAATAAATCGGTGGCCTCCAGTTTCCATTACTATGAGCCCTTTAACCCCTGAAGCCAAACAAAAAAGTAAATAAAGTCTAAGAATAGAACTGGCTTTAACATTTTTTTTTTTTTTAAGGAAAAGCTTTCCTTTTATCTCTGCTTTCCCTCTCCCCTACCCCTTCCCTCTGTGGTTCTGATCCAGATCTCCTCTGGAGAGAGGCAAGTTCACTGTCTACGTGGGCTGGCAATGCCGGGAAAGAGTCCGTTCAGGTGGAGAATCTCATTCTGCAGTGCTCCCGCTAAGCAGCCCTTTCAACGTGGTCGCCTGGTGACTCTCGCTCAATCATTATATTCTGGAAATGCAGCAGGCCATTAAGGGAGGAGGTAGAGGGGAAAGTAAAGGCAGGGACACGTTCAGTGTTGAAACCACTTCCCCCAGAGAATGTCAAGGAAGAGAGGAGCAGGGAACTGGTGCATACTGCTTAGCCTATGTTTGCTGGAATTTTTTTTCACTTTTGGATCAATAAATAGACCAGAGATCAGAGACAGAAGACCTCACCCAGAATCTGAATTCCCCCTAAGATCTACCCAGTAAGTGAGAAAGCATGCTCAATCCCTTGCAGAATATCAGGCAAGTCAATTAAAGTCAGTGTCTCAGTTTCTCTCTCTACAAAAAAAAAAAAAAAAAAAAGGAATGGTAATTCTCATGTATTGAGGCTACAGCAGGCAATAGAATTATAACGTTGGAAGTGACTTCAGCTCAATTATCCAAACTCCCAGCTGATGGAGAAATCCCCTCTCCCTCACCTCTGATCATTGGTCACTGGGATCCACCTTTTAACACAGCCATTGGAGCAGAGTGGAGGGAAGAAATTTAATCCAGAGCTCATCTGTTTTTTCTGCTGGGCAGGTCTGGTTTTTTGCAAACTTCCTTTCTCTATAGGGACAAGTCTTTCCTCTAAGCTCTACTGAGCAGGGAGGAAGCACTCTTGGTGGTACTTAGATCCAACATGGTTTATTATAAGAGCTGTTAATTTACTGGACATCCTCTGTTATCAAAAGCCCTGCCTTCTAGTATGACTCACCATGAAATAATCCATCAAATATAACTATATATAGAGATATATGTACATATATATGCTATATAAACGCACACATAAAATATTGCAGAAGTGAAGTGAGAGCATAAAATCAGCTAGCAGAAATGGCTCAACTTAAACAGGGCATTAAGTGGTATTAACAAACTAGTTCTAGAAATGATCAGAAATTCCCAGTCGAATCAAAGATTGATATCAAAGACTCAGAGATACCTCAAGGCCAGTATCTCCAGAGAGGATTGGAACTGATTGGAACTGAAGCTCTATCTCTTCCCCATGCATTTGAGTGAGTACTTTAAATCTCCAAAGATTGAACTATAAAGAGAAATTAGTTTATTAATAATTCACAGACTTCAAGGAAAAAATCGTCAAAAGCATATGCTGAGGAACAAAGCTGATCTTATTTTTCCTGTTTAGAATAAAGTGTAGAGAAGTTGAAGTGCCAGGCTCAAAAATTGAATTTGGTCTTTTTTTTTTTCCTTGTCTTCATGTTTTTAAAAAAGTGTTCCTAATACAATATATGTGAGCATTTAGTCTGATTTCCCTCTGCATACTTCAAGTTTTTCAAATCCTCTGAGGTTTGTGGAGAGTGTCAAAAGCAGAATACTTTATTCAATACTTTAATAGTTTGAGATATTTTCATGGTGAAGTTATTAGCCAAGTATACTTAATTGGAGTTTGTGAATTCAAGGCAACATATTCAAGAATGGTGTGAAAGAAAGAAAGGTTTAAAATGTGGACTCAAAATGATTCCACTCAATTGATTTAATGATCAAGTCATTCTCCAAGGGAAGCCTCTTGTGAATGTGAGAATAATGGATACATTTGTTTAGGGGTCTACCAGACTGGGATGTCTTTGAGGGCAAAAATTTTGCCTAATTTCTTTTGACATTCCAGGGCTCAGTCATGAGCCAGCTACTGAACTGTCTTAGTCTCCCCCACTGTGGCTGAAAACAGACTGACATGAGGAAATGGATGGGAACTAGAGTAAGCGTGTCTCCCCACTTCCTGAACAGGTGGGTCTTCTCTTCCCTCAGAGGAAAAGCCACGTGCCTGCAGAGGGAGGTACATGTGTGTACTCCATCCCATCCCTTCATGCGTCCTCCATCACACTGCTTCTGCAATTGTCCCCTCTCTCTCGCAACGTTTTACCATCCAGTGGATCATTTTCATCGTCTCTGAAAATAGCTCTCATCTTAATCAAATGCTTGATCCCAATACTTCTACAACCAATTTTCTTGGCTTCTTTTAAAACAAAACCTATTTTTTAAAATTGCCTTATAATTCCATCTGTAGCTCCTAATATTCTTTCTCAAACCCATTCTAAACAAGTTTCAGCCTCCACTACTCTACTGAAAGAAAAAATTTGTCATTATCTGAGATTATACATTTGCATTTTGATTTATTAATTGTCTATCTTCCTTATTAAAATGTAATCTCCATGGAAAGAACTCAGCTTTGTTCACAGTGGTAACACACAGTAGGTTCTCAAAAAACATTGGTAGTATAAGTGAATGAGTAAAGAGAGCTCGTGCCCTTTTATATGAAACTCATGTGCAATCCCAGCTTTGTCCCTTAGATGGATAAACAGTGTATTAATAAATAAAATGACGCTGGAGAAACATTCTTTGAACAGTCACTTTCTGAGAAATGACTGCTGGAGAAAGCTTCCTATTTGGAAGCAGAAATTCAGGCTTACAACCTTATCACGAAGGATAGTATGGGTATGTAGCAGGCAATAAATACATATTGAATTGATGTACTCGCAGCATATGACAATTACCCCATATAATGCTATAGTGTTTTTTACTAAGTAGTATAATCAGGAGCAGGGGTAATCCATCTTGGACTTGAGCTGAGTGGCTCCAAATATACAGCAAATTGAAGGAACAGCCTCAGGCTTTGCACTTTAGGGTGATGGCAAGGCAGCTGCCAGTCTTCAGCATGGAAACACTTCTTAAGACTATCAGATTCGTTGTTCTTTTTTGTGATAACAATTCCCAGTTTTAATTCCTCATCTTTTTGCTTTAGATCAGGGATGGCAAATGAGATGCATCTCATATGTCGAATCTGTTTGAGCCCATCATCAAATATTTAATTCAACAAATATTTATCACATACTTACAAATAAAAGCAGTGTTCTAGATGCAGGGGATAAAACAGTGAAGAAGACAAAAGTCCTGCTCTAACAAAGTCTGCATTCCAGTGGTTGGTGATTACTGAAACTGGGATGAGCAATAAAGATTCTGTTATCTATCAGTAATGCTTGCAAGAGGTTTGCCATTCTGGTTATAGATTTTGTTTATAATATCCACCTAGATTTCTAAGTCAACCCATTGGTTTCTAAAAATGACTTAACCCCACTGCAAGCTCAGCCATACTCCAGCCTATAGGTCCAAAACTGACCTCTAATTAGAAGAAATTTAAGGACACCTAGGTCAGTAGCATTTCTTCAAGTCAGCATTTGCTGCTAAGCTCAGCTAGATGTTTTACTTGGTCCCATGAGCTGTTTCCTCGCTCAATTCTTTCCTGACGAGGTCAAGTCCTTATACCCCAAAGCTTGCTATCTGTTCACCTACCTCTCAGTTCCCATCTTGGTTCTCCCATTTGTCTACTTATTTATTTATCCATGCAAGAAACATTTACTCAGCAGCTACTATACGCCAGGCACCATTCTATGCAAAAAGGCTGTGCTGAACAGAACAGGCGCACTCCTTGTTGTCAAGGAATTTATTTTCCAGAAGCAAGACAAAGATATACAGGCACCTTTATAAGATAATTTCAGATACTTTACATGACTAACAATAAAGTAATTTAGGTAGGTTGATTAGGGGAGCACTGTTTTAGGAGATGCAATTGAAGATGAAACCTGAAGGAGGAAAAAGAGTCAGAGGCAGGAAGTGGGAAGTCTGAACATTCCAAGGCAGAAACCATCTTGGCCTGTTCCAAAATCATTATGATTAAACTAGAATGAATGAAGTGGGGGTAGTGAGAGGTGGGATGAAAAGGCAGGCAGGAGACAGACCAGGGAGGTTTCCAGAATGTGCTAAGGATACTGTTTGCCTTTCTGTCCGGAATGTTCACTCATTTCCCACTGCCAGACTCTCCAGGTGCCATGGTAATCTATTTTCCAAAGTTTCTACCAATGGGACCTGGAATCAGACATGTCCAGAAACAACAGCTTAGTACTGAGAACTCGCAATGTCTCCCTCCACTTTCTTGTGAGCCTCTTTTGGAGCCTTCACTATGCATGTTTTGATCTAGCCCACTTCCAATCAGACCCTGCAGCACATTCCATAGCTCAAAGCTCCCCTTGTTCCTCCCTCTTTTAGGTTCCCAGATTTCACCAGATGAAAACCATCAGCCAAGGAAAAAGCATGCCTAAGGAGGATTTGTTTCTGACATTACTTGAAGCACTTTCTGACAGGGCAGCCTCGGTTACAAAGTGGTCCCAAAGCATAGGCCCCCGGGGTCGTGCTATGGCAAGGCTCTAATTACTCTTTCTGAGTTATTTCAAAGACTTTGAGCCCAAGGGCATTGACTATCAAAACTTCTCAGTTTAAAGAAACTCCTTAACATGGACAGTTTATTCAATGATTTAGGGTTCTGTGCTAGAACCCCTGCCCCCACATTATCCTCACCACCCATCATTTGGTCTGCTCTTCTATTGTTACAGAGCCAATCCATTGGTTCTTTACGGCTTTCCTGTTTATTACCTAGAAATAGTCTCAGAATAATCAACACTTTAAACCATTATTAATTTTACCCCAGTTTCCTCCCTCTCTGTCCAAGTTGTCTTGTGAAGCTACCTACTCCATCTCCTTAATTTCTTCTCTCATCTGATCTCCTGATAGCGTATTTTTTTCTAATCATTTTTAACTTATAGTTTTGCCAGTGCCTGGTGCTATGTGTTCAAATATCCTTACCAAAGTACAGATGGGAAAATCTAAGTTTTTTAACTCTTTGGTGATATTTAACTGAGTCCATGTTTTCAGGGTTTAATTCCAATAGTGACATCATATTACAAGACCAAAGAGAAGAATACAAAGAAGGAAATGAAGAAATGTCCAGATAATGACAAGAATTTTGAAATGGCACTACTGTTTTCTAATACCATGGATGTACTAGAATTATACCTAGCAAACTAGATACAGATACTTTGCATCTAATATAACAGAGGTGGTTGTTTCTAGCATTTGCTTCAATGCAAAAGGTGGAAAGATCTGCCAAAACACCATATTCGACAAAATCATTAGAAGTGTGTTGAAGATAGGCTTTGCAAAACCTTTTTGTGTTGATCTTCCTTGGGTGAGCATTCTGGAAAGAGAAGACTTGGTGGTTTATACAGAGCTCCCAAGTTGCCATCACACTAAAGTTGCCAGAACACTTAGTTGCCATCAAACTAAGAATACAAGTTTACTGATACAGACACAGAAAGGCTATAAGTCCCCGCCTTCCCCCGCAGCTTTTCAATAGAGCAACTTTTGAAACAATAGAATGACATGCAATTCTAACAGGAGGATGGATCTTGGTAATTTCGAATATTTCAATCAAAAGAAAAAGGCACAGAAGTAAAAGGAGATATGAAGAAAACATGCAAAACAGGGATCTATGCAGATGATGACAAGATTATGAAGTCCTCCTCAGCAGCTAAAAGGTCAGGTATTTATGAATTTTTTATACATTAAAAATGGATACCAGCATGACCTCATTAAAGAGCTAATATTAGTAGAAAAGGATAGGTCAGTGTCAAAAGCAATGTCTGATTCCCAGTACAAGGTACCTGGCTTAATCGACTTTTGTCAACCTCAACAAAACATGAGTACAGGCTGGATACAGGCTGTCACTCCCAATTAACACAACCTTCGAGTTTGTCCTTGTTTAGTGTCAAGAAATTATAACACATCCTCAAAGAGACAGTCGTTAGACAGTAGTGTCGCATTCACACCTGTCTCATACACAAACCAATGTGACTACTTATTACTGTTCCAGTTTTGGTCGGTTTTTACCTTTATCTTTTATTTTCACGTCATGCCAGAATGGCCACCTTTGGAAGCAAACCAAGGAAACGAACACCTCCTTTCCCTAACCAAACAGCATAACATTAGCCAGAGTAGAGGAAAATGCACCAAAAACCACCAGTGCTCATTGGTGATCTAGAAACATGATCTTGGCCAACGACCAACACCGGAGGCCTCCCACAGACGAGCTTGACTTCCATATGGATCTGTGTTGGCTCCCCAAAACTCCACCTACTGAAAGGCTGTGCCAACCAGCAAGTGCTTACTCAGCAATGGGACATGCACAGCACATGGCAGATGCTCCCAAGACAATTGTTTATCTCCCCTACAGATACGCTCAGGCAGAAGTGGTCCTGGAGTTATGCATAGAAAGAACATCAAATGCTGAGATGAAGCTTGTCTTCTGACTAGTTCCTCTTTTTATTTTATTTTTTATCTCTTTAGTGTCCAGAGGTTGAATCAATTCCCAAAGTTCAGTGCAATTTTTAGAGTTTACAGGCATTCCACATTTTTGTACTCTGAAGGAACAGAGTACAAAAATCTGGTAGAGTGAACCAAACTCATAAAACTGGGACTGCAAAATGCCACCGCTGCCCCCAGTTCCTCATACTCTGATTCTAGCAGTTGAGGGGTTTCCAGATCCATTAACACACATGTGTTTTTATTTTTTTACTAGAGGTCAGTGGTAAAATTCCCTTTGGTGCTGCAGACCTGTGTACAGAAATGCGAACGATAGGAAGATCTGGCTGGGCGCATCCTATTTAATTTACACTATGCCTGGACCTGTCAGGTCCTAAAGAAAGATGCAGCCCAGGAGATTTGGGAACTTCCTAATGTGAATGGAGTTGGCAGCCCACATTCTTGGCTTCCACTGATTACAGCTTCAGTTTCTGACCCCCAGGAGGCCAAACCAGCAAGAGGAAAATGCATATAGTAAATGTTGAGACCTACGTCCATAATGAAAGTGCCCCCCTTTCATCACACTGGTTCCTGTCTTCTGGCAAAGTCTACTGCTTAGAGTTAATGCCCTCCCTCTAGCATGGAATTGAAGAAAAAGATCAAAATCTCACATCAACCCAACAATGGAAGGAATTGTTTAAAACAATATGGCTTGCATAACATTACCTATTGGCAACCCTTTTAAGTCAGGTTTTTGGATAACATTTAATTCAATGGGGAAACACTCAAAATGCTAAGTTAGAAAGTAGGATGCAAAATTGTATTTTATAATATAGTCACAAAAAAGTGTTAAATGGTTATGTCTGTATGGTAAGATTAAAGGTGATTTTAATTTTTGGTTTTTACTTTTTATATGAGATGGGATGATAATTATTAATTTGGGGGGTGTGTGTGGCAGGGGAACTCTCCCTTCATCTGTCCTTGCTCCCTGACAAAGGACTTAAACTGCTCAGGCAGTTTCGCTACAGAAAATGTACTGGGAGTCACGAAGGGGAATTATCCTCCCATGGTGGGAAAAGCAGAAGCAGCAGGAAGATTGGATTGGGTGGCGGGGCAGCGGGGCGAGGATGAGGGTTCTGTTGGGGAGAGAGGGAAGGGAGAGGGAAGAAAAGGGAAAGGAAGGACGAGGAGAGGAGGGGAGGGGGAGAGGGACAGAAGGAAGAGAGAGAAGAGGAGAGAAAGAAAAAGTCCCTGGAAATGTTCTTGTTCTAGAGAAGAACAAAGAGAACAAGGGATTTATTATTATTATTATTATTATTATTATTATTATTATTGTTGTTGTTGTTGTTTTCTTTAAGACAGAGTCAAACAAGGGATTTAAATAAGAGTTCTCAACCTGGCACAGTGGCTCATGACTATAATGCCAACACTTTGGGAGGCCAAGGTGGGCAGATCACTTGAGGTTAGGAGTTCGAGACCAGCCTGGCCAACATGGTGAAACCTCGCCTCTACTAAAAATAAAAAAAATTAGCTGGGCATGGTGGTGGGCACCTGTAGTCCCAGCTACTCGGGAGGCTGAGGCAGGAGAATCACTTGAACCTGGGAGGCAGAACCTGCAGTGCGCTAAGATTGCACCACTGCATTCCAGCCTGGATGACAGAGTGAGACGCTGTCTCAAAAAAATAAAATAAAATAAGAACTCTCATGTATAAGTTCTTCAATGTCTATCTTCGACAAAAATGTGGGTGAAGATGGTTATTTCTGGTTGGACCACCCATGCTTTTTAAAATACGGCTCTGCTCTGTGGGAGGGTATATTATAACTTTGTAAAACTGTATGTTTTCTAAAATTTTCACAACAAATAACTTTTACACTTATACTCAGTTAAACAAACACATAGATAAGCACATAAATAAAACTGGTTCCTCTCAATAACTTTTTGGAGGAACTAATGAACAATAGCTATTCTCCTTGGCTATGGCAAGTTACCATATGCCTTTATCCTTAAACCATAAGGCAAACATAATACATATTTTTTGAATTGACTAATTAATTCAAGAGATATTTATTGAGCATCATCTCTGTACTAGGCACTGTGGAGCACACTCGAGATATATAACGCATTGAGCAAGCCAGTCATAGCCCCTTGCCCTGAAGAGAGGGCAGAAGAGGCTAGAAGCTTTCTAGGACCATCTGGGCAGTGCTCCAATCCAGCCCTTGAAAATGCAAAGGCCTGAATGTTCCTTGTAAAGTAAGAGACAAGGTCAAGGTACAAAGTCCATTTGTAGTTAAACATCATTTTGAATCAATTTTAGTC
Organism: Rhinopithecus roxellana; assembly: GCF_007565055.1. Classification (NCBI taxonomy): domain Eukaryota; kingdom Metazoa; phylum Chordata; class Mammalia; order Primates; family Cercopithecidae; genus Rhinopithecus; species Rhinopithecus roxellana. The sequence continues at coordinate 32,606,110 of NC_044551.1, read as the reverse complement.
TGGAGCCAGAGGCAGTTAAAAAAAATCAAAAGTTTAAGACAGTTCCCTTAAGAAAAATAAAGTTCTTGTTATTCATTATAATACAATGACAGAAAGTGAAGGGTTTGCGAGGTGAATTGGGGGTGGGGAAAGAATCTCATCCTTCTAGGCTATGTAATTTGGAGGCTATTAAAATCCACTCACCCTTTCTTTCAATGCATTTGTTACAGAGGAACAGTTGCCCAGAGTTTGTCAGTAACAGCTCAGCATATGCAGAAAATCAATCCCAAACAAAGTTCAAAGAAATCCTTTCAAAGCTCTGTGCGAAGTGACAAATGGTTGCTAATGAGCGATAGAGGCCCTCTCCTCATTTGACTAACAGGTGAAAGGATAGTTGGCTGGGGAAGGACCACCTGCTCACTCCTGGCCCAATTAAGACCTCCAACTGTTTGCAGTAACATGAGATTCACATTAATTGATTCCCCTTCTTAATCTGCCCCAGAAAAACCCAACGTGAGATGGAAACTCTGAGAAATAAACTGACATGGATTGTTTCAACATTTACATAGCCTTCAGCTGCCAGTAACTCCTCCTCCTTTCTCTTCAACCAGGGTCTTCCTTGGATGCCTTTGAATTGTGCCCTCTACCAACTACCCTCCCACCTTGTAGACAGAGACATGGTGAGTTTGTTTCACTTCCTGCCGGTGCTCACTGTCCTACCTGATGCGAGTCAGCTAGAGCACTTGATCAGGGCTATAGCCCCAGATATAAAATCATGACCATGAAATTCACTGTGATTTCTCAGGTATTCTTCCACCAGATTTGAGCTGACCTTTGGGAACATCTTCTCATGTTTTTGTGTTTATAAAACTCTATCACACATGGAATGTGTTATCATTTTTTTACATATTTAAAGGTAAAATTGCCTTTACATTTCCATATTTTCTTTCTTCTTGATGGACTTTTTTGATTGTTGGAAATGACTGCTTATGTCCACTGAAAGATATGCACAAGAATACTCATGACAGCTTCATTTGTGATAGCCCCAAACTAAACAACCCAAATGTCCATCGACAATAGAGTGGGCAAATAAACTGTGGCATATTCACACAATGAATACTACACAGCAGTGGAGAAATTACGAACTTCTGGTACTTTCATCCAGACTGGAGGGTGATTACCTGTGGGGAACTGGTCCAGAAGAGACATGAGGAAACTTTATTAAGGTGCTGGGAATTTTCTATAACCGGATCTGGTTCCTCAAGAGAAAACATATGTAAAAATTCATTGAGCTGTATCTAAGATTTGTGTACTTTACAGGATGTCAGTTGCACCTTAAAAAAAAAAAAAACATAACAATCAGACAAATCTTGCTAGGTCAGTTTACTGAGGCCCGGATGGGAATGGGGTAATTTACTAAAACAGACAGTCCTGTTTGAGGACCATAAACTTGCTTTGACTGGCAAATATAGCAGGGTCCAACTACCTTTAGTAGAGTAGTAGTAGTAGAGACAATAATAAACTGTGGGGTTTTTGTTTTGCTTTTGTTGTTGTTGTTGTTGTTTTGAGACAGAGTCTCATTATCACCTGGGCTGGAGTGCAGTGGCGTGATCTCGGTTCACTGCAACCTACATCTCCCAGGTTCAAAAGATTCTTGTGCCTCAGCCTCCTGAGCAGCTGTGATTACAGGCACCCGCCACCACACCTGGCTAATTTTTGTATTTTTAGTAGAGACAGGATTTCACCATGTTGGCCATGCTGGTCCTGAACTCCTGTCCTCAGGTGATCCACCTGCCTTGGCCTCCCAAAGTGCTGGAGTTACAGGTGTGAGCCACCACGCCTGGCCAAAACTGTGTGTTTTAATAGTCTTTACAGTAGAAGAGTGATGTAGAACACAGCATAAATAATTATTAATTTTCATATCATTTTATGTGTATATGAGGACAGTTTCATCAGGATTAAAGGGCTTGTTATTGGCTAGATAATGACCCCACCTTCAAAATTTCTACATCGTATTTCCTGGAAACCGTGAATGTTACTTCCTATACCAAAAAAAAGACATTGCAGATGTGATTGAATTAAGGATCTTGTGATGGAGAGATTATCCTCTTCCATTAGGACAAGGGTCCCTATAGGATGGAGGCAGAGGAAGATTTGATTATGATACAGAAGAAAGTGCTGTGAGCACAGAAGCAGAGACTGGAAGGATGTGGCCAAGACCCAAGGAATGCCGGCAGCCTCTAGAAGTGAAAAAGGCAAAGAATGAATTCTCTACTGGAGTTTCCATAAGGAACTGGCCCTGCTGACGTCTTCACTTTAGCCTCTTAAGAGTCGTCTTGGCCTTCTATCCAGAATTGTAAGATAATACATTTGTGCTGTTTGAAGCTACTATGTTTGTTATAATTTGTTACAGCAGCAATAGGGAACTATACAGGGCTCATGATCACATAGCTGGTTTCACAATTTGCCCTAAGAGCCCCTAACTTCACATTCAATTTTCTTCCATCATTTTCACCACACCAGGTCACACGACACAGACAAGCCGCCAGAATGCAAAGGTCCAGACTCGTCACAGCAGGGCATGGGGTCAGCCTGGGCAGCAGGCATGGGAGATCACACCTGGGACATCCCTGAGCTTCCTCTGGGCCTAATCAAGACCCTCCCTGTGAGAGTCAGTAAAATATTCTCTCTTCTGAAACCTAGCTTTCAAGAAATGGAAGAAGTTCCAAAACAGCTGCCAAAATACTTTGAGTAAATGTCACTCCTAGATGGGTCGCAGAACCTCCTGGACAGAAAAGCCACATATTTTTAGTGAATTATGTGTATGGCACATAATTCAAACCCCAAAGTAAATTTCCAACTGTGGCTTGAGTTATCTGGTTTGGACACCTATGAAGATCCAGTTTTCCAGTGGATTGTCAAATCTTTCAGCCACTTGATGGTGACGTGAATATATTATTCATTCATTCACTCACTCATTCAATACTTAGTGAGCTGTTATGCTGTGCCAGGTAGACAGGAGGTACAGAAGAATCAGAAAACCTGGGTTCCTGCCCTAAGGGAGCATTCACAGTCCACTGAGATGTTTCTAGAGAATGTGGCTGAAGGAGTGAAAAATGAAGGACTAGCAATTTGAGAGCCAATGGTCCTCTAAAGCTGACCATTTCTCACTCAATATTGACTGATACTAAAAAGCCAGTGGATTGGGGGTAATGATTTGGTCTTATGTGTTTGTAAATTGGTAATTGCTGCAGGCTAAGTGCTCAATAATGTGTGATGAAGAGGGAAGTAGGCAGGAAGGGAGGAAGGAAATGAGGGAGAGAGGGTGGAAGGAAGTGAGGGAAGGAGGGAGGGAAGGAGCAAGGAAAAAACGTGCAGGCAGGCCAGTGCAATGGCTCATGCCTGTAATCCCAGCACTTTGGGAGGCTGAGGGGTGCAGATCATTTGAGCTCAGGAGTTTGAGACCAGCCTGGACAACATAGTGAAACCTGTCCTTACAAAAAATACAAAAATGAGTTGGTCGTGGTGGCTTATACCTATAGCCCCAGCTACTCAGGAGGCTGAGGAAGGAGGATTACTTGAACGCAAGAGGCAGCAGTTGCAGTGATCTGTGATCACACCACTGCACTCCAGCTTGGGCGACAGAGCAAGACCCTGTCTCAAAATAAAAAAAATAAAATAAATAAAGTACAGGCAGATAACCACCAACAACACTACTGTTTCCTCAGTTTTCTGTTTTCACTATGGTCTCCTACTAATCTCTGATCTCCTTCAGATTGAAGATTGACCAGACACCATGGCTCATGCCTATAATCACAACACTTTGAGAGGCCAAAGTGGGCAGATCACTTGAGCCCAGGAGTTCAAGACTAGCCTGGGCAACATAGCAAGAACCTATCTCTATAAAAGAAATATATATATATTAAAAAAATTGAGGATCACATTTTTATCCATTTGTATAACCCTGACACCCAGTACATATCAGCAGTTAGTAAACATAATCGTGGATCAATGAACAATTCCCAAGACACTGTGAGAGAATTCCAAAAGAGAGCAGCCATTCAACCTGGTTGACCTTCTCATAGCACCCTAGTCTAGTATGCTTTCTTTCCATCCTAGACTTTTCCCAAGCACTGCACCACCTCCGGAACTAGGGAATAAGTGAATATACTATTGGCTCTTCAGATCAGCAGATGACTGTGTCCCGTGGCCAAAGCAATTGGGTGTAAAATAAAAACAGTAAATGAGGGCAAGCTTTCCCCAGATAAATACAGCATCGCTTGCCCATTTTCAACTGCCAGTATCAATACTGATGGGGAGGAGGGTCAGATTTAAAAACAGCAACAAAACAAAACAACCAGAAAGGAGTGGCAGAAATTCATTTCTTGCTGGTTCTAAAATGAAGAAAAGTTATCCCTGGTCTCGGCGGCTCCATGTGGCATTTGAAAGAATTAATCATTTCACACCAGACAGAGACCAATAGTGAAGTTCGTTGAGGAAAGTTTGGAAACCTGAGGAAAACAAGGCTTTCCAGCTGCCACTGCGCCTCCAAGTTTCTCAGAGGAGCTCTCAGCTCCGTTGCTCTGTTTCACATCTCCTCATGTGTGATTTTTCAGGCTCTTCTCTGTGAGCTGGGGACTGACTGAAGGTGCAACTTTCCCATCAGTTTCTCCTCTCAGGAGAAATTGGAAATATGTCCTCTCTCTAAGCAGCCTCAAAAATCTTTCAGATGGAAGATTAACTGTCTCTCTGCTGCTGTGTGTGTTCTGTAGACGAATGTCATGCTCCCCTGCCCCCTCATACCTTTTCTGTTCCTCATCAGTGATGGACTAGAGGTGCTGGGGACTGGCATCTGTCTTCGTTGGCTCCCAAGAGCTGTTTTCCTGGCCAGCACCCACTCAGAGCCAAGGAGTCATGGCCAAGCCCTTTGGCAACCTGGGTAATGTAAAGAGGTGTTCGGCCTTCAGGTAGTGTGGGAATCGTTCCTGCAGATTTGCATTTTCCATCATTAAAAACCTCGTATGAATATTGGCCAAGATATAAAACAAAGCCCCAACAGTTTCTCTTGCCCAAAGACTAGCACATCCACCTGCATTTGCCTGAAAGAGGAGCCAGGGTTGCCTTGAGTTAGCACTGAGAAGCATGAGGCTCCCTTCACAATCACCCTGCTGGCTCCAACAGTTTCCCTCACCCCTACGACTTCCAACCACCATCAGAGTGGAAGCCAATGATGACAGTTAACTTTGGCCAATCCTGCTATCTCAATTCCACTTCCTCTGATACCCACAGGCTCAGTTCCTCACTTCTGCAGGCCTCCGCTGAAATTTCCCTTTATCTGAGGCTTCTCTGAGAATCCCATCTAAAACAGCACCCCTCTCATTTTCCCACCCTGTTATCTACCTTAATCTTCCTTCACAGCTCTGGGCATATTGTATATGTGTTTATTGCCTGCTTTCTCCCACTAGAATGTGATCTCTTAGAGTTGCCTTAAGTCTCTTTAGGTGACTTCTGTATGTATCTCAGCACCTAGAAAAATCCTTGGCATGTAGTTGATGCTAAATGTATTTTGTTAAGTAAATGAAAGAACAAATGGTTCTGCAAGACCAAAATGGTTCCTTTTATGGGAAGAACCTTGAGAGCCAGGTTGTCCTATGCACATCAATATCAAAAAGATGGAAATGTACCTGAAATGCATACAGTGTTTTAATAACCCATTTCAAACTTTGCACCCATCAACTTAACTCCTTCTAGCTTTTCCTACAATCATTTATCGGTTTGCTAGCATGGGCAGGCATAAGCTAGGTGTGGGTACTGAACAGGACAGACACTCTCCCTGATTTCAGGGGACTGATAGCCAGGCAGGGAAGACAGAAATTGAAACAAGTGATAGCATCTAGCCCTCTTCCGGTTTATGATGGGAGAGTACACGGTGCTATGGGAGCATAGTACTTCTGGAGCAAACTAGGTCTCAGGCATTAATCCTGTTTTAAGAAGTCATAAACTAACTCTCCCCTCTAAGAACTAACAAACAGTTCTCTCTGAACACGACTTAGTGCTGAATTCAGAAAAAACAACAATGTTTTACGATAGCCCTTGAGAAGTGTCCTGAGGTCAAGATTTTCGAGATTAATAGTAGGCCAATTAGAGAAAAGAAAGATTAAGATGATGTTTATTGCACTCTTAACCTGTGATAAACATGTGCTAGCCTCCCTTTCTCTCTTTCCTTCTGTTTCTCATCTCGTTTTCCATGTATGCCCACATTTAGATATACATGTATAAATAGGTCCTTGAATTCTCTGAATACTCTTCTTGTGGTAGATGCTCTAAGTCCCATTTTGAAAGTGAAGGAAGCAAGGCTCAGAGAGATTGCGTAACTTCCCCAAAGCTACACAGCTGATAAGTGACTGCCTTGAGATTCAAAGCCAGGTATAAATGGCTCCCCAGAGCAGACCTTTCTAGGTTTCCCCAATCCTGTTCCATAGGCTTATTTTTATATTGTAGATGTGTTAGGTCCCCTCACGGTGTCTCCCAGTGCCTAGTGTTAAGGGTTCGGCACACAGTGAACATCACTTATAATTCATGGGTTCTGATACAGCGTTGGCCTTACAGAAAAGCAAGCTCTACAGCAAAGACAACTCAGTCAAATGGGGCAGGAAAGAAGCCAAACACCAACATCCTCATGGAAATAACTGTGGCTTCTGGTCATGGGAAGGAAGGAGGGCTGATTATTGAACCATCCTGGACACTTTGCTGGGATTTCCTCTGGTGGCTGAGGTAGAGAATGAAGAAAAACAACTTATCCTTTCTTTCATAGACTCTATCACTGACTTTCTGGGTGACCTGGGCAAATCATTTAATGTCACACACTTCCCTTTCTTCATGGTAAGCTGAGGCAGAAACAATAGTCAGCAGCTGCACGTGGACAAAGATTCATATAAAAGTCAAGCTCCTAAAATGAAGCAACACAGGCATGAACACAGGATTCTTTATTACTACAGGCAGAAGTTCATGGAGGGAAATGAAAAAGGGGAGGGCCTTTACATTTTCCATGACAGGACTCAGCTGCCCTCAACCATCACTGTCAGGCAACATCATATCCTTGATCTACTTCCCCCCAAGTGAATAATCAGAGGGCTGCACCTGCAATGTCTCTTCATCCCATCTTTGCATTTAACACCCAAAGAGCTCACCTTAGAAAACAGAAATAAATAAAATGGCAATTACAGTAATAATAAACCCAATATTTGTAAAACAACAGGCAGTTTACAGAGACTTTTATCTATGTTGCTAATTTGAATCTCACAATAACTCTCAGTGATGGGCTATTATCTCCCGCACTCTACAGATGAGAAACTGAGAGAGCTAGGAACTTGACTTCATGGCAGAGATAGCACTAAAAACCCGTGTTTCCATTCAGTGATCTTTCTACACACCAGACTAGTTTATGATGATGATACACATCACTTGTGAAACACATGGGCCCCCGAACAGCCCCAGTTGTGAAATACTCACCTTGAGAACAAAATCTTTCCTACACAGTGCTATTACTCAATTGGCTTTCATTTCCAAAGGCCACGGGATTGTTTTTAATTTTCATAAAAGTCCAGTATATGTATGCCAGCACATCCACTAGAGTTTCCCTCCCTGTCAGTTGGGCTTGAAACTCAGAATCACGTTCTTGGTATTTTTTTTTTCAACAATGAAGTTAACAGAATTCATTGTCAGATCCTTGGCCTTGTTTTCATTACTTTTGGATGGAAAAGAGACATTTGAACAGGGGTAAAGGAAGGGGCTGGCCAAGCTTAGGGGCTGAAATTTGGGAACCTGTGGAATAGCCAGCTGTTCACAGATACCTGCCATCACTGCATTCAAAATCACATTCAGAATTTACATGAATCGTCTGAGAAATTAACCTCTAACCCTATTTACTGCACTGGTAGTCCACTGGGTCCCCTTAAAACAGGTTATCCTACACTACCAGAATAATTTATATCTGCAGCCGTAACAGTTTTTGTATTCACATAGCATGCTTAGTTTTATTTGTTTGAGTATTTAGAGGATTTTCAGGAGGTTGTGGGAAGCAATCATAAGAAGTAACTCTACTCGTTTTAATCTTCAAAAGTATGATTTTCTTGGGTTTATTATTCCAAACACACTGACTCTCCATAACCCATCATCCTGTTACTCAGAGCTCACAAAGCCAATACCTTAATTATGCAACAATAAACTATATTTAATGATGACCTGAGACCCAGAAAAATTCTGTCTTGATTTCTGAATCATCAAAGAACAATCCAACTGTTATCAGTCCTGTAGCAAGTCAACATATTGGGTCCCATCCTTCTGACTGCTCATCCATCAGAGACACGTGTGTTTACTTTGCAGTCACCCCTACCAGGGCCAGCTTCATGGGTGTGCAACCTGAACAAGTTGCACTGAGCCCTACACTTAAAAGGCCCCCATGCCTCACTTAATGCTCTGCTGTTACTGTCGTGAAAAATCTTAATTATTTTTTAAAAAAGGCTCTGCACTTTCATTTGCACTGGCCCCACAAATTATGAAGCCAGACCTGATCCCAGGAATATAAGTTCCATAAGGGCTAAGATTCTTGCCTGTCTTGTTCACAGTTAGTTCCTAGAATGGTGCTTTGTACTGTTCTTAATAAATATTTGTTGAATGAATGAATGAATGAATACCAAGATACTTGAATAATGAGAAGCTTCCATTCTTAGGCCAAGCCAGGAAACAGGGGGTTGCTCTCATTTACCATTTCTGTGCCCTGAACTCTCAGTCCAAACATTTCAAAGTTATGTTACAGGCCTAGATAACTGCATAAGGAAGGAGAGCTGGCAAGAAAGGGAGAAAGGGGGCCCAAGAGAGATACAGGCAAGCCTACTGAGAGACACTGCCCAAGGACGCTGAGAGCAGAGGCATGGGCTGTACTCTGCGGCCAGTGAGCAGGGGAGCAGACTCCTGCCTTTCGATGCACCAGCAGGAATTTTCCTCAATGTAAGCCAGGCTGCAGGGAGAGATTTTTCTGATTTGCAGTCTCAGTACTACTCCATGTCCCCCGGGTCTTGCAGAAGGACAGCAGCCCAGCTGTAGGCTCATGCATGCCCCAGGCCTGTCAATGGGTTTCCTCGGCTCTGAATTCTCCTTTGAGCTCCAAAAGTGGAGCTAAGGATGTGGAAGCCACGCTCCTGAATTGTTCAGGCCACATCAGTGAAGACCAAGAAATCAAAGAGAAGATGGGACCTGAGAATGCCAATTCCACTAAGAGCTTCTCGGTGGCAGTGGAGGTGATTAGGAAATGGGTAGGTACCCATCAGTACAGTTCACACAGGAAACAGGACTGAACAAGAGTCCGGTAGAGGGTTTTATATAGTTGAAGCCATTTTTCATAGATTTTATTGATCACCTTCAGCCTTTGCAAGTTTAATTGCCATGTCGATAGACCTTCATTAATTTTCTGTTTGGGGGCATCATGGTAACAAGCACATCTCTTTCCATGTAGCCATTCATGCTTAACTCAAAAGAAAGGGGGATTCTGAGAAACAACCCATTTGGGTAATGGGTTGTAGTCTCTAGCCTCTATTTATCAGTTTCACTCTTTATTAAAATGACAAGTTGTGGGTAGAAAATCAAGTTATCTGAGGTCTTTGGGGAAAGTAGACAACTTGGGTCATAAGGAAAGACATATAAGAAAAGTAAAGCCAGCAAATAGTAGTTCTCTGGACCACATGGAGAAAAAGCACAAAATTGGAAAGAGAGAGAGAGAAAGCTTGGACCCTGCACAATGTCCAAACTTTGGTCACTGCCAAAGTTTGCAAAATATCATTTCATTTAGAAAAGCTATGATTTAATAGCAAAGGAGGACATTTTGTTGGAACGCCTAGTGTAACAAACACTTTTCTCTCCACTTAACAGCACTCTCCTGGCTTCATCTCATGGAGAAAATAATAATTTGGATGTTTTGAATTATAGCAGTAATACTAAAGGCACTCTGGGCCCACCCAAATTCCCAGTGTTGAACGTGGTGTTAGGGCTCAGGAAGAATGTAGGAATATTACAGCAGGCAACTGTTGGTTTGAGGACTTGGTTCAGGGTTCAGTGCAGTCAGAAGGAATGAACAGAGCTTTCTGTAGGGCTGCACCCCTGGCTGTGCACCTTTTGCCAGGTCAAGGCCAAGACAGGGCTCTCTCAGCTGAGAAGAGTCCCAGGGCTTTGGACCATGAACAAGTTCCAGAGGGAAGAACGTGAGCCTGTGCATCTGGAGGTCTTGGATCTGCTCCTAGCTCTGCCACTAATGAGCCCCGTGACCTTGGGTAAAGTTTCTGTCCTCTCTGGGCCTCCCTCCTCCATCAGTACAGTCTCTGACATTTAGAGCTACAGAAACCCTGACAAATCATCTGGGGCTATATTTCCCAAAACGTGTTCATTCCCATTCTGCCTGGCTTTGTCCACGTTCTTAATTTTAAAAGAAACCAGTATCAGTTACAAAATTTAGAGGGCAACTATTAACTGTAAAAATGAATTTACATTCAAAACAAACCATATTGTTACATTCTAAACAGATAAATGTTACTTGCCTAGGAACACAATAGCAACAAAAACAAAAATAATAATAGGAAATACTTACTGAGACTTTAATATGTGCCAGATACTATTCTGAAGGCTTTATAGATAATACTTCATTTAATTAACACCACTCTATCAACTAGTCTCTATTGTTGTCCACATTTTGCAGATGAGAGAACTGAGGAACAGGGAAATAAACTTGAGGATATTCCCTCTCTTTGTTAAAAAGGCCATTCATGTGCATAGTAGCATGAATCTAAGACTTTTTTCTTTGATGCAATCAGAAAGATTAAAAGAGAATTTTTAAAAGAATGACTTCTTCATTTTCAGAGTCAGTCCATTTGATGCCACAAGTTTGCACAGTCACCTGAAATCACACTGGATAGGTAATGGCTATCTAGAATGATGGTAGAGGATGATCTGGTCATGGAGTAATTTGAGAGGTGGAAGGTGTACTACCATAGGCTTTGTGGTGTTGAGCCCATTACTTCCTTTGCTAGTGTTGTCCTTTTTTCTCTTGTCTGTGTGAATAAGTCCTACTGGTATTTCAAGCATCACCTCACTATGAACCATTTCTGACCTCCTGTCCATCTCAGAGGACATAGGTCTCCCCCTTGCTGGTACACTCCATTGTATCCTATACACATTGCAATTGTAAACGTTGCATTATATATAAGGACCTCTACCTTTGGGTCCAATGGAATCTTTGACATAGAAAGCAAAGCCTATTCTAAGTAAGTCCACCAATCTACACAAATTCCAAGCCTAATATGAAATAAGTGACCTGAAAAAATAATTGTGCAAGCATTTATAACATAAAAGTAAAACATTGAACGCAAATGCTATACTCTAAAAGTTCTTTCTGGGAATTGTTTCATCATGGATTAGACTGAATGAGGCTTCTTAAAACAAGAATCCAATGAGGCTGGGTTGAATATTCTTTCTTTTCCAAGTGAATTTCTCTGGAGGAAGTATAGGTGCTCTTCTTTGCTGTCATAACCGGCATGGTATTCCCACTAGGGTCATCAGTCTCGGAAATTCCCTAAGTTTCAGGGTGCATTAATGCCTTTGAAAGCATCAGGGACAAACAGCTTCTTGGTGTCATGGTCCCACACTTAGACTTCTTTGGCTAATGCTTCTGCTTCCATTTCCTTCTCTTTCTCCTCATCTTCAATGTTCTCTTGCTCTCCCATTTGTACCAGAGTCTGCTGAATTACAGGTGATCCCTGACCACTGTTGAATTGCAGGTGATTCCTGACTGTCAAAAGGGTATGTCTTCTGTAGCCATTGGACCACCCAAAACACAAGCTTTGATTGACCCTGACGGGTATATGATACTTAGGGTAAAAAGAAGGCATGAAGGCAGAGCTCACAAATTAATTCATTGTCAAGTCCAGGATCACTTGTCATTTGTTTCATATCTGTCTTCCTGACTTGATAAGAAGTTGTTTGAAAGCAAGGATTGTGTCACATTATTTTGTGTATCCCAATGTTTTTTGAGCATTATAGACAAACAGATCACAAAGTTACTAAAGTAATTGATTAGTAGCTCAATTAATGTAGTTCGACATTTTACCAAGAACTAACATCCATAATTGTTTAACCTCTACCTAAATATTTCGAGAGAGAAAGAGAAAGAAACAGAAGGCTACTTAATGAGGTTTTCCAATCCATTTTGGATCAGTCTAGTCTTTAGAAAGTCTTTCTTTATATTAAATTAAAAGTCTCCCTGTGACTTCTAACACCCATTTCTACTTCCATCCTATAAAGGGGCACAGCAAGAGTCGATTCCTCTTCAACAGAAAGGCTTTTGTATGTTAGAAGATAATGCTCATTTTCAGCCCTTTTTTCCTTTGAAACACCACATCAGCCATTCCCTCAACTCTTCAAGTCTTATGATTCCCAGATCTCTTGCCATCCTGGTGGAAATCAAAATAATCCAGGCTTTAGACACAATCCACAGCTTTCAAATCCAGGCTCCACACCAATCTCTGAGCCTCGGTGTCCTCATCTGTACAATAGATATTATTATAGTAATAACTCCTCATATGTCTAGTATGGGGACTAAATCAGAGGATACATATAACATGCACGATACAGTGATAAGCATGTAATACGCACTCAAAAAATGCTGGATATTAACACAGCAGGTGGCAAGTAATCAGAAGACCCAGCCCCTGGGGAACCCACAGCTCCCTCGGAATAGAATCATTTCTGTTAATAAAACCTCACTGGGTTCAGTTTTAGGGCAGCCACATCCCCTGATGGCTCATCTTGGGCTTGTGGTAAATCAAAATCTTCAGGTCTTTTTTATTTTTTTACGTAAACTGCTGTCAAGGCTGCTCTCCCACATCTTATACTTTGAAAATCAATTTTCTGAAACTAAAAGCAGAACCATATATTCATCCTTATTAGATTTTCTGCAGATAGTTTGGCCTATCATCCTAACATGTCAAGATAAGTTTAAGTCTTGATTCTGTCATCTGACCTATCAGCCACCCCTGCCAACCTTGTGCCATCTCCAGATGTGATAATTATCTCTTTTCTCTTCATCGAGGTCACTGATAAAATTCTGAGCAAGTTCAAGGCCAAGGACAGAGCCCTGTGGCAGTATTAACATTCTTTGGGCAGCATGCCAACTCTCTCATTTTATGGATGAGAAGAAAAATATTCAGAAGTGCTAAATGATTTGCCCATTGTCATATAATGCAGCAGGCTGTTTCCCAAAGTGTGTACCTAGGAACAATAATCCCTTGAGAGATTTTCCATAACAAAGGATATCCATGGGCAAATAAGTTTGGGAAACCATGCATACTGTTTCCTTCTTTGGGCATTTGCAATGCTCAGTAGTACACTAAAGATTTTGTAAAGTCTTACAGTCAGTAATCCATTCAACGTGTTTAGCTCAGTACTTCTCAAACATATTTGAAAACAGAATTTTATCTTCAGGTAACAACTAACATGCCACAGAACCAGTGTCCCATAGTCACTTAAGAGCAGACACCTACAAGATGGAACCATTGCCTCTCACCTGTCCTGAGTCCTAAGACTTTTCCAGAAGTTCTGTGACTTTCAAATGAAAAATAAGATGAGAAAGAGCTTTGGAAAGGAAGAAATTTAACAAATGGAAGTGTAGTAAGATGAAGAAGACAGAGATCAAATGCCTCCAAAAGCAGACGTAAAAAGAAGACCCCAGGGAGTGGGATGTTCTCCAAGTGCTCCTGGTAAGACCTCCACTCCCTGCCTCCCACCACCCCCTGCACAGCCTTGCATCATGCTCTGCTTTGAGATGATCAGAACTACCCTCATTATATTTTCATCCCTAGTCATATCAGTCATCCCAATAAACCAGGGATTACCAGGGGCCTCAATTGCCAGTTTCTCAAGAAAGCTCCCCTGATTTAAAGTTGCAATTTTCCCATCTGGCATTCCTCTTTTCTTCCTTGCTTAATTTCTTTCTATAGCACTTACCACCATCTGACATCATAAATATTTCATTTGCTTTGTGTTTGTGTTTGTTTTGTTTATTGTCCGCATCCCTCTGCTAGAGAATAAGCTCCATGCTGGCAGGGGTGATTATTTTGTTCACTGCTTTATTCTCAGCAATTAGAATAGTGCATAGCTAATCGATGGTGCTCAATAAAAAAGAAAATATGGGTCAGATCAAACCAAGAGGGCCTAGATGAATTATATCCTCTCAGAGGGCAAGGATCATGTCTTGGGTTTGCTTTGACTTATTTATGATGTGATACCATCTGCTGAGTGGGTCTTTATTACACTAGAAATGAATATTATTACTCAGATAGATATCAATATACATAGGGAAGCTATTAGTCTCAGAAACCACATTCTCCCTCCTCGGGTGACCTCATCCACCAGGCCTTGGATGGGCATGACTCATAAATCCACAACACCAAGCCTGACCCTCATCCGTGCCACAGCCCACTTTTGCTGCTGTTTGCTGGACACTTCTACCTTGCTAAGCAGCTCAGACTCAGCAGGCCCACAGGTAGAAACACTATCTTCCCCCTGCCAAAAACTAGTGAGGAAAGAAAAACCAAACAACCTTCTTCAAAACTATTTATTATTTAGGCATCTATTTATGTTGATGGCACAAAAACATTACAAAAAATGAAAAAATCCATGCCTTTTTTTTTCCTGACTTCTCCTTCTTCCTTATAGGTGCTATATCTGAAATGTCCCTGCCAGCTATTTCCTCTGTTCTATTTCCACCCTAGTATCAGGCTTCCATTATCTTTTGCCTGGGTCCACGGAAATACTCCTGTCCCAATCTCTCTGCTCCCTCCTTTTCAATGCATGCATCTAAATCACTTGAAGGACTTCTAAAACACAGAATGCTGAATTGCATCCCAGGATCTCTGGTTCCATAGATCTAGAACTTGTTTTTCTAACAAGTTCCTGAGTGAGGCTAGAGCTGCTGTTGGGCGACTACAGAGCCCTGGAAGAAACTGAGCTCTACTTAATATTTATCAGAGCTTAATGCTACCCATCCTAAGACTCATGAGGTCAGGTCAAGTGCCACCTGCTTCCTGGAGTCCTTTCTGGTATCAGCTTAGCCTCCCTTAACTCCTCCAGCAGTTGGCCTCACCCTCTCCATCTCTCTTGCTTGCTTGTTCTCCCTCTCACTTGGACTTTCCCTTCCTCATACTTCATCCAGCCCCATAGAGTAAGTGCTTCCCGGGCGGAGACTCACACCCACCCTCCACCTCTTGCTGCTCCAAAGCTCTTTGGGGCAATTTCCCTGCCTGAGCAATTTTCATCATCCAGAACCCAACCGCAGCACCTGTCTTCCCAGCCAGGTCTCTGCAAGCCTCTTTCAGTCCATTTCCCCTACACACTGGGGATTATCAAAGTATTAAGAAAAAAAGTGCTGAAGCATAACAGCATGTACTACAAGCCTTCTTCAGGCACCTAGGTGGGAAACTGAGTAACCAAGGGGCAAAAATGAATGAAGTGAAAAAAACAACAATAAAAAGGGCAGGGGTTACCTACAAAGAAAGTGAGTGCTTTGCAACCTGAATTTTGTTCTTTACTATTTTATCCAGAATCAGCACTGTCTGTCACATTCATGCTGGGCACTGAAAAGGGGTATGAAGAACAAAAATAAAATAAGCCCAGCCCTTGTCTTGGCATACCTTAAAGATCCATGTGCATCATGCTTGCAATACTTGGGCTCTGAATATGACCCTTTAGTCAATTTCCTACATTGCTGCAACTCCACTGCGAGTTATTTTCACTCAGACCACCCATGTAATGAATTTAAAACAATGAATTTAATCACATCATGAAAACACATGATTTTGATTTTATATATATATATATTTTTTATTTTTGTTTCAGGGGTGCATGTCCAGGTTTGTTATATAGGTAAGTTGCATGTTACAGGGGTTTGGTGGCAGGAGTTTCCAATCTTTTGGCTTCCCTGGGCCACATTGGAAGAGGAAGAATTGTCTTGGGCCACACATAAAATACACTAACACTAATGAAAACTGATGAGCAAAAAAAAAAAAAAAAATCTTGAAAAAAACCTCACAATGTTTTAAGACAGCTGATGAATTTGTGTTGGGCCACATTCAAATCTGTCCTGGGCGACATGCAGCCTGCAGGCTGCAGGTTGGACAAGCTTGGTTACTGGTTATTTTGTCACTAGGTAATAAGCAAATACCCAGTAGGTAGTTTTTCAGTCCTTAACCTGCTCCCACGTTCCACCCTCCTAAGCCTCAGTATCTATTGTTCTTTGCTTTGAAAGCACATGATTTTTATACATTCTTTTCTCTCCAAAAGAAGTGTCCTTACCATGGGTGTTTCAAATCCTTTCTTAGCCAGAGAAACACTGGTCACACTTTAAATTATGTGTCACGAGCAAGGATTTAATTTAGAGCTAATAAGACAGTTATTATATGTTAAATACTATATGGTTATTAAAAGCATATTTATTGAGGTTTGACAAGTATGTCAAGATAATACTGCATAAACAGCAGGAACAGTTAACAGGACGCAGTTACGGATTCTTACATCAGGCAATGTATCTTGTGCATGGATATACTTTATATTAGACCATTAAAGAAATCATGAAGAATCGCAAAGGGCCTCCACCTGGGAGGGCTAAAGGGACAGTGAATTTGTGTACTGTCCACTTACCCTTGGAGATCTAGGATCAGCTCCTCTTTGAGATGGGCATGAAAAATGAGCTTGAGGGGCTTCGTGCACCCTTATTTGTGCTCTGTGCGAAGCCAAGTGTACCATTTGGCATGACAGATGAAGGCCATTTAGGAAAGCTCACTGGGATGGGGGGAAAAGAGTTTAGGAGGAATCACTTGGAATAAGTCAGAGGGAGGGGACTCGTGGGGACTTGGGCCAGGTTTCTGATACTTACTAATACTCATTTTGCTTGAAAATTTAAAAATGTATGTGTGTTTGTGTGTGTGTGTGTGTGTCCATGTATACATTCATGCAGTCACATAAGCATAATACCATACACATGGCACTTAGGATAGGAGACAATCACCCCAAAGTTGTGTTTGAGGACATTCCTCTTCTATGCCATATACCAAGTGTGATGTTCTCGAAACTTGCTGCTTTGGAGAAAACGGGCTGGAAGGAAGGCGCCTTCTCACCTTACCACCCAGCCTCCCCCAGTTGAAAGGGCAGGGATCCAGCAAAGCCTGTGTTTATGGCCCCGTGGGCTGACACTATGGCAATGCCCCGACCCGGTGGCGCCCATTCAGCAGGATGACTTCACAGGAGGGTCAGGCCAGGGGACTTCAGATGGGCCATGAGTAAGAAGACCAGCAAAAACTAATATCCCTAAAAGTTAGCAAACACGTTGAAGGAAATTATTCATAAACATTTGAAGAGCAATGCGGTCCGAGTTTCGTGCGAGCCAGCTGCTGGTCTCCAGGGTTTCTCCAGTGTGTCACCCCCCTTTTGAAGAGAGTCAAGGTTCTGCTCAGATGCCAAGCCCCAACTTCCCTCAACTGCCTTTTACACAGAAAGTGCCTGGATGCTTCAGTGTGGTTATGCAGATATGCAGCAACCAATGAGGTGGTGACCTACAAAAGATATATATGCAGAATCTTCAGCTGTCTTTAGATCCATGTTTGAAATTCCTTCCTCTCCTCTCTGAGATGTGTATGTGTGTGTGTGTGTGTGTGTGTGTGTGTGTGTGTGTGCACGTCTGTGTTTGTGTGAGAGAGAGGTAGGGAAGAGGATATATAATCATCATGTCAGCACAATGAACAGACCCAATTGCATGAGGATAATTATGTTTTACAGTTTTGTTAAACACAAGAAAGTATTTTCTCAGGTCATTTAATTGAAACAACATCATGGGTTATACCTTCATTGTAATAAAACTCCACTGTGTGTCCAACTGCCAGGGGATTTATTAACTTGCTCCAAGCTCTGAGAATCAGCAGGCAGGGTCAGACGCGGCTAGTGATGATGACATCATCGGTTTTGGCAGCTCTTTTCAACTGGTGTTGAGTGAGGTAATGTCCCCAAAATTAAAACTGACAGCAAGATTAATGATGATAGATTCACTGACTTTTTTCATGATTTAAATTGGTGTTCTGTTTCTTCCATTCTGGAAGGCCAAGAGAGCTTCATGCCATTAGCTTGGCATATCAGCAAAGCCAGATAACAGGAGCCCCTTCCCCCCGACCTCTGCCCAGGGACAGGCTGGGACTTCTGGGTTAGAGGTGATTTAGAGATGGGGCCAATGGAAGACACACCCTTGTGTCTTTTGTGGAGGTTAGGACAATAAGATATGCTGCCTTCATCAGACCAGCACATACATGTGGATTCATTATTTGGTACAGGAAAGGTTATGTGCTCAGTGGGGGGTTGCTGTGTGCAAGGAATACCTCATCAAGTCTTGCTTTACTGAGTCAGAATTTGCAATCCCTTGAACTGGAGCTGGGCTGATCTTGCCCTTTTACTTTCCACCATGAAAAGGTTTGTTGAGAATGTTAGAAGCATAAAGAAAGTTCTGAGGCAGAAGATTGTAAGATATTTAATCTGCATGAAAAAGATTCATTTCATCAATTGTCTTAGAGACTCTGGTGTCTGACAAACACTATCACCTTGACTAGCTAATTATTATACCCCCACTCCACCGTAAATTTCTTCAGGAAGGGAGTAACTGTTTTCATCTTTGTTATTCCAACAATTATCACAGCAGTGTATAGCAGGCACTCGAAAACATTTGCTGAACGTATGTTCCTTAGAGCAGATCTTTTCAGGACTTCTCATAAGAAATGTAGTCTAATTGGGTTTATGGAGTTACTTTCAAATAATGAAAATGCTTTTCTTTGAAAACATGACTGAATTTGTCATATTCACTAGTCCATGTGGATATGTCTCACTGGTCTGAAAGAATGTGGTTTACTGTTGGGGAAAAAGAGAATTTAAACATACGAAGAAAAAACCACAATGACATATGAGTATATACTAAATAACCACACTGCAGAATGGCAGAACTGGGGAAAGTCCTTGGCATTTTTTATTATGTGTGTGAGATTGTCTTCAAAACTGAAATCTGTCCATAGATTCAATGATCATCTTATAGTCATTAATAGAGTTGAATTAGAGTTGATTCTGTTGGGAGTGGGTAGCAGCTGGGGAGGAAACATCTTTCTTGGGAGAAGGGACTCAGGGTTCACTTGGCAGCAGGTAAGGATGCAAGAATTTCCTGGAAGTCTTTTTGGTAAGTCCTATCTATAATTAGAAAATTTGCTAGGCTACAGAGTCAGGAGACATTGGAGCTAGTCCTTGTCCCACACCTAACTAGCTGAGACATTTATAGCAAATCCCTCCCCTTCCCTGGGCCTGTTTCCCCACTGGTAAGGTGAACGCCTGGAGGACACAGCATAAAGTCCCTCTGCAGGTCATTCTCTGAAGCTAAGAGTTTAATTGCTTTTGGGAGGGGCACACCAAGACAGATCAAGTAGACAACTCCTTATTCCAGCTATTCAAACAAAGTCAGATCCCTACACCCCTGAAGTTTATGGCATTGGTTGGGATAAGGGGATGGAGTTTCTTCCCCCTTGTTCTTTTGGCAATGTGAACTCCAAACATTTTGCTTGCAAGCGGTTCCAACACTTCCCCAAGGCCCTCCCAGCTCCTCACACAAACTTCTTTTGCTGCATTTTCCCATATTTGCCATATACCTCCTTTCCCACACACACAGTTCCCTTCATACCAAATATCAAATTGTGGAGGGAGAGTTTGGAAGAACTTGAGTTTGATGGCAAGTACAGGGGATGAGATCCTACTAATGCCCCTTTTGTCTCTGTCTATGGCGTTTCTTTTTGGAAAAAAATGACTATATTTGACACCTTTTGGAATGTTTATCGGGTTCGTAATGGTCCCCTTCACTAGAAACTTCACTCTGACACACAGGGTGAGGCTGGGGCCCGGGCCGGCAACCCTTAATGACTCCTACCCCTCTGGCCATGGCTAATCAGAACACAATGGACACCTGTGCCATGCTGGGAAGTTGGAACATTTTCATGGTTAAGAGGTTGGACTCCTGCCCACCTGCAATGCAATAGTTTCACACAACACAGCCCTAACTTTTTTTCCTACTTCTCCTTAAGTGGGCAAGATAAAGAGAAGTGAATACAGGCAACTTAGCATCATGTGCCATGGAGAGAGGTGACACGTGAAGCACAAGTGTCAGCTCAGGGAGACAGGCTTTCAGGGACCTTGGGACAGGAGGATGAAATGCTGTCCCAGGACACCTGGACACTAGCTATGCTTTCTCCACCCAACCCTAAGATGAGAATGCAGCCTTGCTGAGGAGTTTGGCTCACCAACCAAGAGAGATCATCTTCTCTAAACAGTTCCTTGTTCCAGAGATCCTCAGCCTGGATGTGCATTAAAATCACTTGGGAAACTTTCTAAAATGTGAAAGCCTGAGTTCCTACTCCAGAGGTTCTGATCCAATTAGTCTGGGGGAGGAAGGAGGCATTGGTGTATTTTTAAGGCTCCTCGAGTGATTTTAATATGCAGGTAGGGTTGGGAACCAATCCCTGAATTGAAACACAAGAATGTTAGCTTGAAATCTTCTGTGATGCTGATACAAGCCTCGTGGTTAAAAGGCAGTGAGAAGGGGACAGAAAGGGAAGCAGAACTGGATATTCTCTCTTCTAGCAGATCCCTGCATTTCCTGAGAGTGTCAGTGACAGTCAGGTTTCCTGCAGTGGACCGAGGGCTCAGGGAAAAGGCATACCATGATATATCACCTCTGCCCCTACTCTGTGCAGCCACCTCACTGAGTTTTACACCTCTGACCTAAATCAGGAAGTGGTCTTTCTCTATGAATCCATAAGCCTATCAATATTCATTCCTCACAGAGAAATGCTAATAAGCAATTACTATGGTATGTCCAAAAATACAGGACACAGGAGCCACTGATCAGAGGCATGAACAAGGAGAAGGTGGTTGGATCTCTCTGCATGGCTCCTGACATCACAATTTTAGTTGGAGTCTTATGAAGCTAAAACTCTGCCCCAGCCTATGTATAATGATGTGACTTGTAACCAGCAAATCTAGGGCAACTATTTAGGTTTGCCAAGGACTGTCCCAGTTTTAGCACTAAAGTTCCTTGTTGCAGGAAACACCTCAGTCTTGGGGAAATTGAGAATTGATCTTGTCAGCTCTCCAGTCCTGGCTTGTGCAGGGATGGCCACTGACAGCTCTTCTCAAAGTTAAGAAACATTTCACTGATGGACATGAATGTCCATATGTCAACAGAACATTCTGACCATGCCTATCATGCCTCTGTCCCTAAACACCTGACAAACGAAAGGTGGTGTTAGGGTGAGGATAATAAACTTGTTTTGGAGTGGAACCATTCACAGCCAAAGAGCTCAGATAAAAGAGTCTATTCTTAAAACTACCCAACCCAACTCGAGCCATTCAGGTCTTCCGTCCAGGTGATTTGGAATTGGGATCTAGAAAGACTGCTTAATTTCTTCCAATGACTGGGGAATAATGAGAGTTTAGGGTCTGTTGGCAGCTGAGTCTTGGGAAGGTGACTGTGGAAGAGAGGCAGTCAGTCTGCAGGGAGAGAAGGAAGAAGAGGCACCCAGGCAGAAACAGAGATGGAAAGAGAAAGAAGCCTGCATGGAGTTCTGTATGGGTCTCTATTTTCTGCTTTCAGACCCTTTCTGATGCCCATCAGGACTTCCATTCTTAGGTTTCATAAGATCCCCTCCACTCCCTTGTATCCTTTAGTTGCAAGGACAGAAAAGACAATCCAAATTGGTTTAAGCAAAAGAAAGTTTACTGTTTCATATATCAGTGAACAATTTGATTGCTTAGGTACTGCTTGATCAGGTACTGCTTGATCCAGGGCTCAAGCAACAGAACTGTTTCTCTTTCTCCACTGTTGAGCTCTAGTTCTCTAGCAGAGTTTTCTCTTGGTTCTCTGGCAGGCTCACCCCTCGCATACAGGAGATAGCTGCCAGAAACTCCCTGCACTATACCCTGTTGGGTTTATTCTCAATAGAAAAGTGAGACCATATTTTCATGACTGCCAGTAAAAATCTTAGTACTTCTCAATGGCTCAAACTGACCATCCTGAGCCAATACCTGGGGCTTAGGAGAAGATGATACTGGCTGACAGACCTGAATCACATGACCAGACTCATGTTCGGGGAAAGTTAGCTCTGCTGAAGCCCATGGATTAAGATGGGAAGGGTTGATTTCCCAAAGGACATTGATATATGGTCACCATATGCAAGGTAGAAAGATGCTATGGATAAGAAAATGAGAGGTGCCTTCTACTCTTAATTATTTAAATGCCCCTGATTTTTCCCTTCAGCTAGATTAAATGGGTTTGGTACTTACAATTAAAAATAATTCTAACAGGCAGATGTTCCAAGATGGCCAAATAGGAATAGCTCTGGTCTGCAGCTGCCAGCCAGATCAATGCAGAAGACAGGTGATTTCTGCATTTCCAACTGAGGTACCTGGTTCATCTCACTGGCACTGGCTGGACAGTAGGTGCAGCCCATGGAGGGCGAGCTGAAGCAGGGCAGGGCATCACCTTACCCAGGAAGTGCAAGGGGTTGGGGGATTTCCATTTCCTAGCCAAGGGAAGCCATGACAGATTACCTAGAAAAAGTAGATACTCCTGCTCAAATACTGTGCTATTCCCAAGGTCTTAGCAACCAGCAGATAAGGCGATTCTCTTCCATGCTTGACTCAGCAGCTCCCATGCCCACAGAGCCTTGCTCACTGCTAGCGCAGCAGTCTGAGATTGGTCTGTGAGACCACAGCCTGGTTGGAGGAGCGGCATCCGCCATTGCTGAGGCTTGAGTAGGTAAACAAAGCAGCCCAGGAGCTCTAACTGTACAGAGCCCACTACAGCTCAACAAGGCCTACTGCATCTAGACTGCACCTCTGTGGGCAGGGCATAGCCGAACAAAACGCAGCAGACAACTTCTGCAGACTTAAACGTCCCTGCCTGACAGCTCTGAAGAGAGCAGCAGTTCTCCCAGCATGGCATCTGAGCTCCAAGAATGGGCAGACTACCTCCTCGAGTGGGTCCCTGACCCCTGTGTAGCCTGACTGGGAGACACCTCCCAGTAGGGTCTGACAGACACCTCATATAGGCGGGTGCCCCTCTGGGACGAAGCTTCCAGAGGAAGGATCAGGCAGCAATATTTGCTGTTCTGCAGCATCTGTTGGCGATACCCAGGCAAACAGGGTCTGGAGTGGAACTCCAGCAAACTCCAACAGACCTGCAGCTGAGGGACCTGACTGTTAGAAGGAAAACTAACAAACAGAAAGCAATAGCATCAACATCAACATCAACAAAAAGATCATCTACACCAAAATCCCAACTGTAGGTCACCAACGTCAAAGACCAAAGATAGATAAAACCACAAAGATGGGGAGAAACCAGAGCAGAAAAGCTGAAAATTCTAAAAATCAGAGCACCCCTTGTCCTCCAAAGGTGGATGTTTGAACCCATTGAAGAAAGCTAAAAACCTTGAAAAAAGATTAGATGAATGGCTAACTAGAATAAACAGTGTAGAGAAGACCTTAAATGACCTAATCTGATGGAGCTGAAAACCATGGCACTAGAACTTTGTGACGCATGCACAAGCTTCAATAGCTGATTCGATTAAGTGGAAGAAAGGGTATCAGTGATTGAAGATGAACTTAATGAAATAAAGCAAGAAAACAAGATCAGAGAAAAAAGTAAAAAGAAATGAACAAAGCCTCCAAGAAATATGGGACTATGTGAAAAGACCAAATCTATGTCTGATTGGTGTACCTGAAAGTGATGGGTAGAATGGAACCAAGTTGGAAAACACTCTTCAAGATATTACCCCAACATAGCAAGGCAGGCCAACATTCAAATTCAGGAAATACAGAGAACACCACAAAGATACTCCTCGAGAAGAGCAACTGCAAGACACATAATCATCAAATTCACCAAAGTTGAAATGAAGGAAAAAGTGTTAAGGGCAGCCAGAGAGAAAGGTCGAGTTACCCACAAAGGGAAGCCCATAAGACTAACAGTGAATCTCTCAGCAGAGACCATACAAGCCAGAAGAGAGTGAGAGCCAATATTCAACATTCTTAAAGAAAAGAATTTTCAACCCAGAATATCATATCCAGCCAAACTAAGCTTCATAAGTGAAGGAGAAATGAAATCCTTTACAGACAAGCAAATGCTGAGAGATTTTGTCACCACCAGGCCTGCCTTACAAGAGCTCCTAAAGGAAGCACTAAATGTGGAAAGGAACAACCAGTACCAACCACTGCAAAAACATGCCAAATTGTAAAGACCATCAATGCTAGGAAGAAACTGCATCAATTAATGGGCAAAATAACCAGCTAACATCATAATGACAGGATCAAATTCACACATAACAATATTAACCTCAAATGTAAATGGGCTAAATGCCCCAATTAAAAGACACAGACTGGCAAATTGGATAAAGAGTCAAGACCCATCAGTTTGCTGTATTCAGGAGACACATCTCATGTGCAGAGACACACACAGGCTCAAAATAAAGGGATGGAGGAAGATCTACCAAGCACATGGAAAGAAAAAAAAAAAAAGCCTTGGCTTTTCTGGAAGCTCCCTCCTTGACAACTGTTAGGTCTCAACTGAAATGTTACTTCTCCAGAGGTCCTTCCCTGTCACCCAGTAGAGCTATACATCTGCCCTACTCTAGTACTGTTACTGTCTACTATTAAGATGTGTTCTCTATCTTCACACACTTTTTCTGAATGTGTAATTGCGTATTTATGTGTTTAATTGTCTAATGTTTCCCTTTCCCACAAAAAACATAATTTTCAAGAGGTCATGAACTCAATATATCTCACTGATACAACTGTAGATCTCGCATTTAACATGATGCCTCACGTTGGAGAAATTCAACAAATATTTTTTGAGCGAATAAATATATCACTTCTTCCTCTACATATTTATAACATAATTGGATCATAAGCTGCCATATATTGCAGATGTTGACATTAGTCTTGTATCTCATACTAGATTACAAGTTTCTTTATAGCAAAGGATCATGAATAAATGAGAAAATACTTGCAAAGCACCAGGCGCAATGTAAGTCCTCAATAAGCTTTTGCTCTCATAAGGTTGAACATCAGAGACTATGTGGAGGTGGACAGTCTTGGATTTTCATAAAACTTCACCTATTCCCAGGTCTATAATTTCAGCCAAATTTGTTCAATTTCTCTGGGCCTATGTATTAGTCCATTCTCACATTGCTATAAAGAAATACCTGAGGCTGGGTAATTTATAAAGAAAAGAGGTATAATTCTCACGGGTTCTGCAAGCTGTGCAGAAAACATAATACTGATAGCTGCTCAGCCTCTGAGGATGTCTCAGGGGACTTACTATCATGGCAGAAGGCAAAGGGGAAGTAGGCCCTCTTACAAGGCAAGAGCAGTGGGGACAAAGAGAAGGGGGAGGTGCTAGACATGTTTAAACAGCCAGATCTTATGAGAACTCTATTATGAGAACAGCACCAAAGGGATGGTTCTAAACCATTCATGAAAGATTCACCCCCATGATCCAATCACCTCCCACCAGACCCCCTCCAACACTGGGATTACAATTCAACATGAGATTTAGGTGGGTACACAGATCCAAACCATATCAGCCTGTCTCCTCATTTGTAGATTGTTAATGATGGTACCTACTTTACTGGGTGGTTGTGAGAATGGTATTAGCTAATGCAGGTCAACTGTTCAGCACAATGTCTGGAAAGTAAAAAGTGTCCAATATGGTGGCTATTACTATTATATTATTCATACCAAGAAAGAGAAAAGCTGAGCAAGACATCCAGGAGCTGATTTAGTACTGTCAGCTAGGCCTTGATGTTCCCTTTTGGAATGTAAGCAATTTCAAAGAGCATCAACCTCAGACATGGTCACTCTGTGACCACAATGGAGTGAGACAAAAACAAGACCATTCCATAATATTGTCTGAACACAGAAAAACTTCAGCATTTTCCAAACTGCAAAAATGCTCAATCTCCCCTCCTTCCTGGCTAATGTGAATGATTGCTACTTCTTAATCAATTACAGCCTTAGAACTGTTCTGGCATTCCCTTCTTCTATATAAGACTGATTTAGATACTCAACCTCCATCTAGTCTCTCCCTCTAAATAAGATTTCTTTAGATACTGAATCATAGGATTATTCCTACTTCCTGACAGCACCACTTCTGAGGAAAACTGCTTCCTTAAACTCTCTCCCAAATCACCTAACACAAGCTTGTGCCCTACAACAAGTCCTTTCTAATGCTCTCTTACTGAGATAGCTTATAATTCCTCATGGTGTGCATTCTCTCTTACTGAAATTAGTAATAAACCCAACTTGTTCCACAACAGTATTTTCCTGGTGGTCTTTGGCTGAAGGGCATTGATCATAGTCATAAGAGGAACAATATCCATCATTTATTGAGTATTTACCAGGGCCTCTTCTAAGCAATTTACATGTGTTAATTTACTCAATTCTTCAGTCAACTTTAGAATGTAGGCAAGAAGAACTAAGCTAGGAAGAGGTTTAAAACTTTGCTGCAGTTAGACAGTTAATGAGTGATGAAGCTGGGTTACCAACCAAAGCATCTGGGTCCTTACTCATCATTCCTTACTGTGCCTTCCTCGCTCCTATCACTTTGCTTTGAACAAAGAGATCGCTTCAAGTTTACAAAGATCTGAAGGCACCACAATATGAAAGGCATGGGGCAGAACTCAGCAGCATGCCAAAGACTTCCTTCAACATGTATCACTGGCGATTTCCTTAACAGCATATGGAGGCTGCAAAGAAGTATACATCATAGTCCCTGACCTCAAGGAACTTATGAGCTAATTGAAGAGACAGGACTTAAATGCACAAAAGTTTCAATAACAATACAAGCTGCAATATGAGAGACACATTAAGACAGAAGAATGCATGATTCAGTGTCAAATGAGGTGTGCAGATGGCACTGGGAGGGAGCTTGCTGTGGGCTACATGCCCAACCCACACACTCTAACCCAACTCAAAACCACAGACAGGAAATCAGACAGGAGAGCTGCATTGTCAGGAAGAGACAGAAAGGAAAAGAATAAAATCTTAATGGAAAGAAATCTATTAAAATTATATTTGCAGGATATGTGGCTAGATGGCTTTTAAATTTTACTTTTTGGAAATTTTTTGTTCAGGAATTATAACCTAGTCTCTGAAAGGGAGTCATGTGGTTATGTCCAAGGGACTCCACATCAGGAACTCTCTGGGAACACACAAACAATACAAAGTTCCCTTCTCTTCAGGCAAAGCTGAGCCCCGGTCTGACCCCATTTAGCCTCTCATCTATGGATCACTCTCAGGTTCATGTCATTGCATTCTGGTGTCACAGAAAAACGTTCATGACAACTCCAGATACAACATTACAGAAGCATTCTCAGCCACTGAGGGCCATATTAAGATACTTTGTTTCTGTAAGGAGATAATCAAGCTCTTAGAGTGTCTTACAAAGATTCATGGAGTCTTCCAGCACTTTTAGACTGGAAGAGATAAAGTACCTCTCTTGAATGATTTAGTAAGTGTGTTTGAGCAAGGGCTTTGGTATCAACTTGGGCAATAACATTAGGCAACTTATGTAACCTCTTTATCTGCAAGTAGAGTTAATGACAATAACCAACTCATGGGATGACTGTAGGGTTAAATGGCATAATGCTTTCAAAGGGGCTAAAGGTATCCAGCACATAGAGTGCCTTCTCAGAACATGTTAGTAATCAACTGTTGTTATTATCCATATCCATATTGTCCTCAAGGACTTGGAGAAATGCAAAAGAAGCATGAGACATGTTCTTTCTGGATACTTCCAAAGACTCTAAATTGGGGATTTACCCATCCTGATTGGGCAAGTAACTCAGTTCTATTATTTAGCTGTCATTCTATTACACACAGGTTTAGGAGGCTCAGTTGCCTAGATTTGATTCCCACCTCCACTACTTACTTGGAACTGTGGCCATTTCCTTAACCTATCTCTGACTCAGTTTATTTATAAAAGCAGTGGGATCAATAATGGCCCCTACATCTTAGGACTGTTGTGGAGAGTAAAAGAGATCATGGATACAGAACCCTGAGAAACATCCAGTGCATAATGGGCTCTCAATGGGTGTTATTTTTTATCATCATCATCATCATCATCATCACTACCATCTTCATCATTAAGTATATCCTAGACTTTGCCTTTTACTTCCAGAGATTCAAGCTCAATGATCTCTAACATGTCCCAGGCAGCTGAACTTTCCAAGACTTAATTTTAGAATATGTGCTCTGTTGGCAAAGACAAAGCTTTTGACCCCGTTCTAAAGTACTAGATGGTGATGGTGTACACTGCCAGCCACTCCTGTCTTAGGACAAATGGTCCATATTTACAGGTTTGCCAGCTGAGGTCAAGGGTCTAGTCCTTGGTGAGGAGAAGGAGGAGGAGATGGAGAGAAAGAAGAAAGAGAAAGAAGGAGAGGGAGAAAGGCATGCTACCAGTGCCTGTTGGGATTGAAATCACAGTTGCATCCTGGCTTAGTGATTTGGGGCAAATTACTTCACTTCACTTTTCACATCCAGAGGCAGTGCTAGTGCCTTTTTTCTAGGGATGATTGAACTTTAAAAGGAAGAATATATCTATGAGTACAGTGCCTAGCACATATTGTATTCTCAATAAGCTGCAGCCAGGTTATCATTACAGATGTTCTCTGTCCTACAAGCAAAAGAACTGATCAGAGACCACATCAGGATAGCATTATACTAGCTAAGAGGTCTCACATTATTCTTGTATCCTCTTTCTTTTTCTAAAAATTTAATATTGAGTTAAGACTGTTGGGGAGAGTACAACTACGTTCTGTTTCAGGTTTGAATATGAAGACCATACGAGTGCAGTGGAAAGGGTTTTGGACAAATTTAACAGACTTGCATTCTAGTGCCGACACCATTTGCTTTCACTTCTGGGTCTCAACCTGTGAAATTAATATTGGAGGTTAAGACTATACTAGATTATATGTAAAGATCCCTCCAGTCATTCTCCCCTAGGATTCTAATCCTTAAACCAGTACTTAATAAGGAGTACCTCATGTGAGATTATTGGGTCTCTTGTGAAAAAATGGGTATTCCTGGATTCCCACCTGAGTTTACAGGAATCAGAATCTTTAAGCCCCTGGTGGGAACAAGGGCTTAAGGGCAGGAAAACACACACACACACACACACACACACACACACGTATATATATATATATATATAGATGTAGATATAGATATAGATATAGATGGAATTTTACTCTTGTTGCCCAGGCTGGAGTGTAATGGTGCCAACTCGGCTCACCACAACCTCTGCCTCCCCGGTTCAAGTGATTCTCCTGCCTCAGCCTCCTGAGTAGCTGGGATTACAGGCATGCGCCATCACACCCAGCTAATTTTTGTATTTTTTAGTAGAGACGGAGTTTCTCCATGTTGGTCAGGCTGGTCTTGAACTCCCAACCTTAGGTGATCCACCTACCTTGGCCTCCCAGAGTGCTGCGATTACAGGCATGAGCCACCACGCCTGGCCCAGGAACATATATTTTAGTGACCTTCTCAGAGATACACCGCCCCGAACTGTAGAGGAGACAGACTTTGAGGTAGTGATGGAAACAAGAGAATGGAAATGGTAAATAAGAGGGAAGTCCATTCCTGCTCAGGTAGATCACTATGAATTGAACCACATATAGAACATGCTGGGCACTTAACCCATTAAGATTGCTGAAGATGCCAAGAAGAAATATTTATAGGCACTTTTTAACATAGTCTATAAAAGAGGAGGTTGATTCAAACATAAATTACCTACCACATCATTCTTTAACCTCTAAATCTTTCTCTAATGACTTGAAAGGCAGCTTATTAAAGCAAAGTGCATGTTGAAGTACTAGATATACACTGGTTAGTTTATAAACATCTAGAGAAACAGAAGTTACTAAAACTGGCAGGTTTGCTAATAAAAAAGAAAACAGCAAAAAACAAATTTTAAGAAATTTTCAGTCTGGGCAAAATGACTTAAATACTGTGGGATGTGATTTTCTCTCTTTATCTCAGATCTACCTTCTCCTGAGTTGGCTCCATTTTCTGGATAAATCTTTCCATGTAGTAGCAAAATGGCAGCCAGGAGCCCCAAGGATATATCATATCCTGTCAGCAATCTCAGAGCAACTTGGGAAGACCAGGTGCCTCTATTCAGGCTGTTTTAGTATCTTAGAGTAAGCTCTCATTGGACTAGCTTGAGTCATGTGATTGCCAATAAGCCAATCATAGTGGCCTGAGGATTGTCCTATGGTGATTGGCAGCTTACGTTACATGGCTACTCCTAGAACTGGGGTGTAGGGTTCACGATACTCAAAACACACAGACTGAGAATTGGTTTCTCTGGACAAAAACAGGGTGATGTTACTAGGAAAAGTAACATATGGTGGTCAGGCAAATCAACAGATGTCCCTTGCAACATCTTAAAGTAGCAAATATCTCTTATGGGCTGAGTACACATTGTTTTTTAACTGTGTGGTAAATTATACCTCACCCAGTATATTTTCTTATTTGCTTTTTTTTTTTTTTTTTTTTTTTCTGTGTGTATGATCCTGCATGCATTTGTCACACACACAAACACACCATCTTAACAGCCAGGGGAGATTAGATGACATTTAGTGATGGAAAAAATGAGCACAGTTTTGATCATTGTTTAATTTAGTAAAAGAACAGCTCCACCTAAGATTCTTCTTGCCTATTGCCAACAGTGACAAAGTAGTTGGAGATATTGCAAATGTGCTTCTGAGACCTTCTGCAGCTGTTGCAGAAGTGGGACTGAAACCAAGCTCAGGGAGGGTAATCACCAGGAAAACATTTTCTATGTCTCTTTAGAATTCCTCCAAGAGAAATCTTTGGATTTGTTCACCTCTGAATTCCCATTACCCAACATAATGGTTACCACATAATGGATACTCAATAAATATTTATTGAATGAATGCATGAATTAATCAATGAATGGTTTCATTTTTAGAACTGGGTTTTAGTCAGAAACAGATTTTCAAAATTACTTAATTTGTGGAGCTATTTTGTGAAACAGTATGGTCCTTTCTAAAACATAAAAATGTTTTCAGAAATATACATTCATTTCTGCCTCCTTTTCATCATTTACAAAGGAATAAACCCAATTTTGGTATTTAACAGAACAAAATAGCCAGGAAATGGTAGAATATTTTTATTCACAGACTGAATTGTATAGGATTTCCAGATGCTCAAAAGCCTGGCACTATTCAATGTTTCCTACAGTGTAGGAGGGCAAAGGCAATGAAATACAAAACTCAAGAGTGAGAGTTATTTTGACTTTAATTAGTTATACATTCTACAAAGAATTGGTTTAAAATTTGCCTAACAATTAAAACCTATCAAGAAAGATATACAGAAAATAGAACTGAATTAAATTTCAGAACATTCTATCAGTTTTCAGATACAGAGTATCAAGAGCTGCATCTATACCTCTATATCAGAATTCTAGATGGAGGAAACTGAACTGAAAAAATATCAAACACCATTTCCAACCAGGGTGTATCCAACTGCATCAGAGTTAGAAAGGGTGAATCACAAAATATCTAAACTCTTCTCAAAATTACTTATTTTTGTTTTTGTTTTAAAAAGGAAGCCTAGACCATGAGCCACTAAGTTATGAAACCAAACTAAGAATGACAGGTCTCCCAGTTATTTATAGCTGTATAACAAACTAACCCGAAACTGAGTGGCATAAAGCAACCACTACTTTATTATGCTTGCAAATATTGTAGGTCAGGAACTCAGACAAGACATGATGGAGATGGCTTATCTCTGTTTCATAATGTCCAGGACCTCAGCTGGCTGGGATAATTCAGCTGAGGGTCCCTAAAACAACTTAGGGCTGAAATCATCTGGAAGCTTCCTCATTCACATGTCAAGGCCTAGGCTGGCATGACGTGAAGGCTGACCTTCAGCTAGGACGGATGCCCAGAGACCCTACACATGATCTCTCTGTGTATCTTGGGCTTCCTCACAGCATGGTGGTTTCAAGGTAATCAGACTTCTTACATGTTGACCAGGACTGGGTCATGTGCTGTTGCTGAACCAATCACAGACAAGGGGAATGAGATTATTAGTAACCCAATCAGGCCCACTTCTGGGGCTGGAGATGGAGTCAAGTTTTTCAAGGCACAAGTCTTCATGGGGGAGAGGCTGATACCTGAACAAAGTCAGGGTTCCTCTAAGAAAAAGGAAGGATGAATGGATAGTGGGTGGGTATCAACAGTGTCTGCTGCCCTCTTCTCTGGTCTGCTGAAATGATTCCAGCTGTTTTCTGTTTGCTTCATGTGATGGTAATTTCCTCATTTTATTTCCCTCTAAGCTCTGAGGAATGTGGCTTTCTAAGATGGTAAAACTCATCTCAGATATGAAGTAAACTATTAATCACTGGGATGAAACGTTCTGGAGAAGGTGAATACTATTGGTTTAAGAGAACCAGACAAGCCAGTGCAAATATTTCTCAAAGTTTATTCTGTAGACAATTGTGTGTGTGGGGGGGGGGGGGGGAAGGCAAGGAGGTAGATGAAGTGGGAGAGAAGATTCCATTGTCTAAAAAAAAAAAGACTAAAAATGCTCCATACTCTTTTCCTGTCTTGTAGTGTCACAGTGTGAATGAACATATTTAAAGCCCTGAGAAGTCCTGCAGCAGAGCAATCTGTTGTTTAAACCAGTGTCCCCAACCTCTTTTAGCTTGGAGCACTTCTGAGCATATCTATGAAAACCCTGCAGAGCACGTATGCTATCACATCTTGAGACATACTGATAATATCCTCTCTTGACTTATGACATAAGAATTTTTTTTTTTTTTTTTTTTTTTTTTTTTTTTTTTTTTTTTTTTTTTTGAGACCGAGTCAGCTCTGTCGCTCAGACTGGAGTGCAGTGGTGCTATCTCGGCTCACTGCAAGCTCCGTCCCCCTGGTTTACACCATTCTCCTGCCTCAGCCTCCCAACTAGCTGGGACTACAGGCGCCTGCCACCACGCCTGGCTAAGTTTTTGTATTTTTAGTAGAGATGGGGTTTTACCGTGTTAGCCCGGATGGTCTCAATCTCCTGACCTTGTGATCCTTCCGCCTCGGTCTCTCAATGTGCTGGGATTACAGGCGTAAGCCACCGCGCCCAGCCATGATATAAGAATTTAATGTTCTTAAGTTAATGCTCTTGTAATTAATATGAGTATTAATTTAAGCACATCAAGAGTATTATAGCTTTGAAACCTTACCAATTAGTTGTTTTTCTTGGAGTTCAATAATCTACATCCAGAATATAAATATGATGTGCGTAAACACACACACACACACACAAAAACACATCTATATCTGTGTATATATGGAGAACTTTGAAATCAGCACAGCAGTGGAGTGAGTTTGAGGAAGGTAAATATTCCATCTGTAAGACAGTGGGTTGTAGGCGTCTCTAGGACCATCAAATGGAAAGTTGGAACAAGTATTTGGATATACACATACATATCTAGAATTTCAGAGATCCGAGTTTCAGCTCAAAGGTGTGAGAAGGACTCATGAGGAGGCTGGGGTTGAGTATGTGAAGAGGCTGTAGGCATGCTGGGTCTAGCTCTCTGCAAGCTTTCTAAGGCAAGGAGGCAGCACATCCTCTGGTGGCAGGTGGGGAACAGAGATGACCTGTATGGGTACAGGAAGCATTCTTAATTTTGCAGTGCCATACAACCTGCACAAATTGCTCACTAGTGAATGCAGAGGACCTTCGTTGGTCCTGTGTTGGTTGTTGCCTTATGTATCAGTTCTCCCCATTCCAACAGCTTCAATTTCCCTAAAGAATCAACTCCATTCTGACCGCCAGCATTAGAAGATGTGATTATGACTAAGCCTACGTGAGCACCCCATCTGCCAAGCCGCTATGATTAGTTTAGGTTAAGCAAATAACCTGAGCTGGTCTAACAATTCTCTGGATTTTTCTGAGAACACTGGAACAAAAATACATTCCCATTTCTGTAGCAGCATGTGACTAAGGAAACAGATATGCCAGAAGCTGCTAGCAGCAATGTTTTGAATATGAAAAGATCCAGTTTTAGGATTAAGATGTCACGCTAGAAGGTAGACCAGAAAGACGGAGAGAAACAAGCACTCTAGCAGCATGATTTGAGCTGCTGGATCAGTCCTCACCTGAAGCAAGTCCTTACTCTGGACTTTTCATGTTTATGAACTAATAATAAAGTACATTTATCATTTAGGTTAGATCGAGTCAAAATTTTACTAATTTTAACCAAAAATTAATTGAAGTATGACACAGAGAGACTCTAGTTTTTGGTGGAGTCAGCTGTGTACTGAGCTGATTACACAGGCTGTCAGAAAGACATTCTGGGCTGGAGGCTCTGGACATGCAGGATCCTGGGAGTGGTTGATTAGATCCCTTGTCTTGGTTTACTTAGATTATATGCCATTCACTTGCAAAAATTTGTGGTCCAAGTAGAATTCTTCAAAAACTATTTGTACAACTGTAATTGGATATCTAATATATTGGTCAGCTTGATGATGCTTCCAAATCATTCTAATATGAAAGAGTGGTAAGTTCTTAAAAGTCATGATTAGGTGGGGACTCAGCAGCTATAAGTGATTGCTGGCATGAGCTATGCTTCCTTCCTGGAGTCATATTCCACATGACACTGATATCAAGTCACCGACATTTATATGAAGTTATTGTCTTATACGAACAGAAATTCACCATTCACTGAAGCAGCAAAATTTAACATCAAAGCTGGCATCATTACATATAACGTATTTCCTTTGTAAAGTAAAAGATGTATTCAGGGAGAACTCTAATTAGGTTAAGAAAACAGTGGGCCATGAAACATTTCTTTCAGGAAAGAGAGGGCAGCACAAGCACCAGCTCTAACTTTCAATGAATTTAATGCAATAAGTTCTTCTACTAGACAAGGGGTCACAAAATCTGGCCTATGGCCTATCTTTGTAAATACAATTTTATTAGAACATAACCATGCCCATTCATTTACATATGTTATGGCTATTTCCATCCTACAACAGCTGAATTGAGTAGTTAGGAAAGAGACTGAATGGCCTGCAAAGACTAAAATATTTACTACCTATCTCTTCATAAAAAAGCTTTTGGATCCCTACTATTAGTCTGTGAATGAAGGCAGAACTATATGATTTTCATCTTTGTATATTTTCTTTACTGTATATTCAATGCTTGTTAGGTATTAATCATTGTGCTACTGCACTTAACATTTTAAGTCCTAAACAACTCTATGGGGTTAGATCTTCTTCTCTTGGTTCTACAGAAATCAATGAGGCAAAACAATTTTCTTGAGGATACACAAGCAATAATTCCCAACCTGGAAATCACACCCAGATCTGCCTGTCTGACCCTGTGCTCTTAACCACTGCACTTCCTACACGGTTTCTCCATCCCTTTAAACAGTTCTAGGTTCATAAAATGACTCAATACTGGATGTTGAATTGAAATTGAATCAGAATTACTACTTTAAAGTATTTGTTTACCTTAATAAATCATTTACCCACCAGGGAATACCTTGCTAATTGAATTCACATAAACGGCCTGGGGAAAATTGGCAAGACGGAAGCAGTTTGTTTCCAAATGTTTGTTTCCAAATTGTTTCCAACATGAAGGAAGAGTTTCATTGGCCTTTTTCATACAAACTATCTGCTCAGTTTTGGTCTCCAATAGGAATCATTGACAAATCAATAAAGCTGACCAAAAGAAAGAAAAACAGAATGATTGTTAATAGGATGAAATCCTTCTCTATGAAAAAGAGAGTAGAAAAGACCACCATCACTTCAAATGGGATAACTTACCACTTTTGTGCTGCTTTTTGTGCTGGGGTGACTCAAACCAACAAAAAATGCTCTGTGGCAAAAAAAAAAAAAAAAAAAAAAAAAGCCCTGCGGCTCAAAGCTTTACACAGGTGAAGGACCTCACTTGCTTCCAATGACTGATGAACAGATGCAATGCTTTTCACCAGTTATTCCCCAGCCTCAGGATGGCTAGGTCATGTGGACTGCTATACCATGGCTTGCTACTGCACCTCTCCCTTCCCACTTTTCTCATTCTGGGCTTTCTCAAATGTGGTTTTTATTTTTATTTACACATTTTTTGAGATGGAGTTTCACTCTTGTCACCCAGGCCGTAGCCCAATGGCGCGATCTTGGCTCACTGCACCTCTGCCTTCTGGGATCAAGCAATTCTCCTGCCTCAGCCTCCCAAGTAGCTGGGATTAAAGGCACCTGCCACCACGGCTAATTTCATATTCTTAGTAGAGACAGGGTTTCACCATGTTGGCCGGGCTGGTCTTGAAGTCCTGACCTCAGGTGATCCACCTGCCTCAGCCTCCCAAAGTGTTGGGATTACAGGCCTGAGCCACCACGCCTGGCCTTAAATGTAAACTATTGCCTCTACAGACAAAATGCAAAGATGAGATGCAATAGTAATGGAGAGGCACTACTGGATTAACATTTTATCTTTGCATTTGAGAAGACTCCCCTTCCCAAATCATATAAGCAACAAAAAGGTAGCTATTTCTATGGGAAGAATGAAACAAAAGTTTTCAGTGCCAGAGACAGCTGTGGATATAGTTGGCTTATTATTATGGAATATTATCTTTTTAGAAAAGTAGAAATCTCTGGGTTGAAGGCCTCAAACACACTATGAACATTTGTAATGAAAACCCCCATTCTATGTGCACCACAGTCCCATTTCCAGAAAAGAAACCTTGTCATGCCAGAAGCAGAGTTGTTTTCTGTTATTAAGCATGCACTGGGATTATCAGAGGTGACATGGAGAGTCAGGGGTGCTGCTGGAAGAACATTCTGGGAAGCAGATAGGAAGATAGTTACAGAGGTATGTCTCTGGGGTGTCTTGGTGCCATCGCCAGTGTTTTCATCATCCCAGTTAACATGTGGATTCTTTATCATATTTTTTTCTTACCCAAAAGCAGAAGTTAGCAGTAATGCTTAAAGGTTTCAGTCCTCCACACAACACTCATTTTAGGGATTCATCTTAGAAACAATTTTCTTTCAGTTGTCATTTGTTTTTTCTGACAACTGCAAATAAGCCTATCTGAGCTTTTCTCATCCGTTTTGGAAAACAAAAACATTTTTGACTAAGGCAAAAGTTGTAGAATTACCATTCAGTTATTATTTAACTAAAATTCCCCATCTTCTGTATGCCTCCTCCAATAAGTTCAGCCAGCCTTGATGTCTACTCTTTCCAAATGACTCACAGCCTTTGCTTCTCATACCTTGACTTCTCAAAGTGTTGTTTTTGGATTACTTGCATCAGAAATACCTAGGTGAACATGTTACAAATGCACATCTTTGGACCTTACCTCAGTCATCCTGAATTGAATATCTGAGATGAGACTCAGGCATTTTAACAAGCTGCCATGATTCTTCTACTCATTGAAGTTTGAGAATGGTGGTTGCATTGTTTCCATTTTGACAATGAGTAATTCTCAGATGATCCCTTTATATGTCCTGTTACAGTCATGTGGGCAAGTTGTGTCCTGCATAAAAGCACCTGGTCAACAGGGAGGGAGGATAAAATCAAGATGCTCACTCTGGTGCAAGATTGTGCCCACCAGAGGAAGAAGGTGCTTTTTCTAATTTGCACAAATGTCCCTTGGTTACTCACTGGTTACCCACAAGGCTACATCTGCCCGGGAGGGGCATCTTTTTCTAATTTACACAAGGACTCTGTGTGGGCTGGCAGTGCCCTACTTGTAGGTCTAATTTATAAGGCCCATGAGACAGTCATCACGTGTTAAGCTTTTTGTCCTCCTTCCCATTGTACCACACACACCAGTAAAACTCAATATTTGTAGAATCAAATTGAAAATGCTAATAACATATTAATACTAGAGAAAGAAAGACAGTTTTATCACTCAAATAACAACAGTCTCCTTCATTTCTCTCCTCCCCTGAATTGAGCAAAATCAGCAGAATTTTCCATTGCAGACCACAAATTGAACATACAGTCTGTGTGGGGGGCAAAATGAAACTCTTCTTTTCCTTCCTAGTGGAAATAAAACATTTTGGCAGTAATTCTTGGATTGTTTTCTTTGGAAATTGCATTCATGTGATTTTCAAGATGTTTCCCGGGCTTTGTTGAAATTTGATCCATTTAACAA
Organism: Rhinopithecus roxellana; assembly: GCF_007565055.1. NCBI lineage: Eukaryota > Metazoa > Chordata > Mammalia > Primates > Cercopithecidae > Rhinopithecus > Rhinopithecus roxellana. The sequence goes on along the minus strand of NC_044551.1, from coordinate 32,567,781 downwards.
GAAACACATAACTGAATTCATGTTAAAATTCTCAGGGTTACTTAAGAATAATTATGAGTTGTCCATGTGTGCTAGAAAAACAGTCCAGACTTCCTCAAGAATGGGAAGATTATTTGTCTCTCTGGGGTAATGTTTCTCCTGGTTAAGTATGCCCAGTGAAAGAGTTTGCTCAAGAAGTGACCCCGAGTTTTTCCCTGCAAAGGAGTAGACAGGCTTCATGAGTTTTACCCCCAAAGCCATTTTCAGAGGTGATTTATCATGTGAACCAAGGGTCTCTATGAACTTCTATGGAAATGACAACATAACATCTCACACACCTAGAGAGAGTGAGACTTGGGCCGAATTCTGAGATGTAATGGTTGGATTTCATCTAAATCATAGTTTTCTGAGCTTACTTTCTTGGCTAGCCTTTCCTTCACTTGTACCCTTCTTTTTTACTAAACCCTCTAAGCTACAGCGAAATCAAACAAAGCCCCGTAAATCTCCCTTGCACTCATACCACTCCTCTAACACAGAAATGGAATCCCCTGAGTGTTCACGGACTCACAAGCAGCAAAGATGAAATAAATGGAGAAGTGGGAGTGGACCCACTCCAGCCTGTGAGTTGAAGCTCTGCTGTGGGCTAGCAAGTCAGGAAATGCTTCTTGTTCCACCAATATTGAAAAAAGAAAAAAAAAAAAAAAACAAGGGGCCGATCCCTATTCATCTCTTTCTTAGCTGAACCTCTTCTGGTTGGAGGTAACACACACCCATTAGTTAGGGGTATTCATTGCAAAGATACAGGAGTGTGTCATAGAACCCAAAGTCCACAGAAAGAATGAGAACTGGGAATCAGAGGTCATCAGTACACAGGCAGTGTTTTCTCACCACTCTTCATCTTTGCTTCTATCACTTCATGTACTAGCTTCTTAACCCCATTCTACACAGGGAACACAATATTCTCTGGTTTAAACTTTCTGTTTCAAAGGTCAGCCCAGATTTGCTTTTCTTCATCCTGATTCCAAATTCCCGAGGAAGGGAGGTTGATTGACTCATTGTAGATCTGTAACCTCTTATGGTATAGTCATCTGTGGCTAAGGATAGAGTCAAGCTGGACCAGCATGAGTTCTGGGAGCTTGTCTCCATTCCCTTCTGGATGGTGGGAAGGAACATCCCTGGTAAAGCAAACTAGGCAGAAATTGAAAAGGGAACCTATAAAATCCTAATGTCTTTGATCCTAGAAACAAAATAGCCCTTTAGGTTCATTTATCCCAACCACTCATTCATGGTAGGGATTAGTTCTGCCACATACTTGACTAATAATTGATAATCTTTCAGCCCTGCTTGATTCCCCCACATGAGGATGGAGAGTTTATACCTTATGAGGTCTCAGTATTATTAACATTTCTTTCTTAGATTATAACAAAAATTCTTGTAGCAATGCCCATCCAAAGATAGTTCTAACTATTAAAGCACCTTGTATCTCTAACTTTGAAGTGATATATATATATATTATATATATATTTTACAAATTACATATATTCATATATAATATATTATCTATAAATTCAGGAGCTTAAAAAGAGGTTAGCAAGAAGAAAGATGGTATGAGAAAAAGAGCATAGATTCTGGTGATAGACTGCCAATTTTCAAATCACTATTCATTAGCTCTGCAACCTTCAACAAACACTTGAGCCTCTATTTCTTCAATTGTAAAACGATCACAGTGTCATGAAGATGAAATACTGTAAAGTGCAGAGAACATTCAGCTAAGTGTCTGACACAGAGTTGAAGCTCAGTATGTGTTATCTGCCATCATTTTCCTTTAGCATTACTTACTTGTAGAAATACAACCAAATCACATATTTTCTAGGCCTTCTGTCATTCTGTCACTGATATTCCTCAGTTTGACCAGATAACTTTCTTCAAAGGGCCTTGTCCATGCCAATGTGTAAGGCAATGACAGCACCAAAATGTTTTTCAGACACAGCCTGGGACTTGTTTCTGGTGAGCAGGCTGGAGAAACATTCGCGCTTCACAGACCACCTGTCAAAAGGGCGGGTACTATTCTATTTGTTATTCAAGCATGCAGCTGAAGCCTTCTCGCTCAAGCTGTAATGATGGGAAGTGAGTAGAGAGACTACTGCATGTGTAGTTTACAGAATTGAAATACAGAAGTTGACATTTTTATGATTTTCTTAATCTTTGTGAGTAAGTGGTGTAGCCAGAGTTAAGGAGCTCTGCATCCATTCTCACCTCCTGGGATTGATGTAAAGGTGTAGAGAGAGAAAAGAAATGGAAACAATTGGAGCTACCTGAGGGATGCATTTGCTATTTCTTCTCCCTAAGGAGCCAAAGCATAATGTCAGGCTGACCTAATTCATGGGGACAGCATTACTCCCCAGGCTGCAGGTGCCCTCAAAGCAAGAGGTACCAAGAATGTGGTCAGTTAACATCTGTTTAAGAGAATTACTATTGCATTTTGGCCTGTGAATAGCGTGCCCATGGATCTTCCTGGCAGCAACATGGAATAGAATTGAGTGGGCATTTTGAAGCAGAGCTTCTTCCCTGTTCTGGGGTCACTGAGGGCTTTGGGAATTGTGCCTGGGCCACATGCACCACATTGGTTTCCATAACGCTTGCTGGGCAGCCAGAACTTGTCAGACATATCCCAAGATCTTACTGCTGTGCAGACATGTAATATTAAAAAAGAAAAAGGGGCTGGAGGAATATCACATGTCCAAGTTAACCATTTACTAAACACAAGATCTATGTGAGTCATGATCTTTAAATCAGCAAACATTTACTATGCACTTGCTAGGCACTCTATATATGGCAGTGCCATTACAAGGGAGGACAGAATGTACCCAAGAGTACTAGGAGTGTAGAATATAGCCAGATTCTACCCGGGATCAGGGAGAACTGAGAAAGTTTCTCAGAATGTGTGGTATTGATGAGCGGCTTAAACAATGGTGTCAGTTTCCAAGAATATGTAATCAGATGAAAAATGCTCAGGGTGTAATGCTGGGTGAAATACACATATACTAAATTTTTTATAGCACAATTGAATTTGATTACACAAAGCATAAACAAAATATAAGGCAGGCACTTTTTTTTCTATTTTATCTTCTATTTATACCTACCTGATGAATAGATGCAATTATTATCTGCATTTTGTTATGTATTTAAGAAAAAAAGGAAAAAACACAAAAATGTTAATCTGAGTGGTTGATTATGAGTAAATTTTGTTTGCCTCTTAATAGGCTATTATAGCATTTAAGGTCTCAGATAAAAATAACGAATATGTTATTTTCAAATAGACTCTTACATATATGGTCAATTAATTACATATATGGTCAATTGACAAAGGTGCCAAGACCATTAAATGAGAAAAAGGACAGTCTTTTCAACAAACAGTGCTGGGAAAACTAGATATCCATATGCGAAAGAATAAAGGTAAACCCTTACCTCACACCATATACAAAAATTAACTCAAAATGCATCTAAGACCTAAACAAGAGTTAAAACTCTAAAACAGTTAGAAGAAAGCATAGAGGAAAATAATGGCATTGGATTTGGCAGGGATTTCTTGGTTATGAAAACAAAAGCACAGACAACAAAAGAGAATAAATAAATTAGGCTTTATCAAAATTAAAAACATTTGTGCATGAAAGTACACTATCAAGACAATGAAAAGGCAACCCATAGAATGGGAGGAAACATTTGAAAAGCATATATTTGACAGGAGATTAAATTTCACAGTATTCTAAAAACTCCTATAACCCAACAACAAAATGAACAACAAATTCAAAAATGGGCAAACAAAATGTGGTATATACATTAATGGAATATTATTCAGCCATAAAAAGAAATGAAATTTTGATGTGTGCTAAAAAATGGATGAACCTTGAAAAACATTATGCTAAGAAAAATAAGCCAGATACAAAAAAACAAATATTGTATGATTCCATTTATATGAGGTCCCTAGAATAGGCAAATGCATACACACATAAATTATAATAAAGGTTACTAGAGGATGTGGAGGAAGAGAACACGGGAGTTATTATTGGATAGGTACAGAGTTTGGGATGATAAAAGAATTCTGAAAATAGATAGTGGCTACAAAAAAAAAAAAAAAAACTTCCTGAGGAAGGGAAGGATACTCCAGGCATGGAAAAGAGAAGTGAAAGCATGGAGGTGTGGATGGTCCCGTGTTTGAGTCCAGTGAAGCTGTGTCATGGGTTGTATTAGAATGAGAGTTTGGGGTCTGAGGCCTGGTTAAGCAGGGCCCTGAATGCCACTCAAAGAGGGGGAATGGCTTGAAAACATACAAGGCTCTCAAGCTTACTTTTACATGCTAGACCTTTACCCAAAAATCCCTCAATTGTTTTGTGCTACTCTTGAAATAAAATGTAGGCAATCTAGCTGTGATTGCATTCACAAGATATTCTGGAATCCTCTTTTTGCATTGGCTTGAGATGGTTTCTGCTTCCTTCAGATGGAAGACCCTTGACTATGACATGAGCAACCTTGGTCCATCCAAAGTACACCTGTCTCCAAATCTCACCCTCTTCCTTCTGCTACTCAGTGAAGGCCAGAAAACACATCCTGTATGCCCTGTCCCAAAGCATGGGGCGGTGTTCTCACTCTCCCTAAGGTGACCTATTATTCCTAGGCCTCACTAGCCTTTCCCATTCCACTAAGGGACTGGGGAAATGTGATGACTCAGTTTTAAAGCTTACCACCCAAATTTTAGTGATGCCACTGAGTGTACAAAAGGGACACCTGTGTTTTCCCTTCCATGTGATAAAGTTACTAATCATAAAGATTGATTTTTCATTTTTCACAACCCAGGACAAGCAAGAGTCTTGGGCCAGTAAACATTTCCCAAGAATTATCTCATAAATGCATTTCCACTTGAAACAGTCCTTGGAACTTGGTGCTAACTTAAGGCTCACTTATGAGGTTGTCTGAAGACCCATTTTTAAATGAATATGAGGTTTCTTGATTCTTGACTGAGCACCTACCAGGAACAAGGCCTATGGGATATACACAAGTAAATAACAAGGCTATTGCCCTTAGGATATATACACAGGTAGGAGTGGGAGAGATAGATATTCCCAACTAACTCAAAGACAGAGGGAAGTCATTACCACACCAGTCACACAAATAAAGCATTGCATGGAACTTCAGGGGAGGATCATTCTGTTCCAGGTCAAAAATTACAATTGATGTGACCCTTAGATGAATACAGATTCAATGAAGAAAAGTGTTTCAGCTGAGGAAGCAACAGGCACAGAGGCATGGAAGGAAAAAGTTCTAGGAGTGAGGGACTTTCTGACATAGCAAGAACTAGATTGTCTGGAGCTATGCTGCCCAATATAATAGCTAATAGGCCCAAAAGGTGATTTAAATTTAAATCAACCAAAATTAAATAAAATGTAAAATTCATCTCAGTTGCACTAGTCATATTTCAAACTTACATAGATGAGCCACATGTGGCTAATGGCCACTGTACTGGACAGCACCGACACAAAATATTTCTACCATCACAGAATGTTCTATCAGACAACAGTAGACTAGAGAGAAACAGGAACAAGAATTAGTTAGAGTTGAGGCTTATTCCTTACCTAGACATTTGGTAGGAAACATCAACATAAATTCTAAATTTTAGGGATGAATTTTCTTTTTACCTTTTCTTTTCCTTTCTTTTCTTTTTTTTTTTTTTTTTTTGAGATGGAGTCTGGCTCTGTCACCCATATTGGAGTGCAGTGGCACAATCTTGGCTCACTGCAAGCTCCACCTCCCGGGTTCATGCTATTCTCCTGCCTCAGCCTCCTGAGTAGCTGGGATTACAGGCACCCGCCACCATGCCCCGCTAATTTTTCTATTTTTAGTAGAGACGGAGTTTCACCATGTTAGCCAGGATGGTCTCGATCTCCTGACCTTGTGATCTGCCCGCCTTGGCCTCCCAAAGTCCTGGGATTACAGGTGTAAGCCACCACGCCTGGCCATAGGGATATATTTTCATATAGTATGCTATGCATTGACTATTGCTCCAGATGTGAACCAAATCACATGATTCACATATGTGATTTCTCTACCTTGTCAGTCAAGATTATTAGATTATGCTGCAGTAACAAATAGCCCCTTTTCTCCATGGTTTAATACAACAAAGAATTATTTCTTGTGCTCACTACATTTCCAACATGGGTGGTCACTCAGGGATCCAGGCTAGTGAAGACCTCATCTTGATAAACACTTCCTTAATTGCCAAGACAGATAAAAAAAAGAAGGTTGGTACTGAGCACCAGCAGCTAAATGCCTCAGACGGAAGCGACACACGTCACTTCCATTCACATTTTGTTGGCCGAGGCAAATCACACAGCCCCTGTCAAGTGAGTAAGAAAGTATCTCCTCATGTCACCAGAAAGACAGAATGCAACCAGAATACTTGTGTATAACCCTAAAGACTGCCACTTATGTTAATAATCAATTACCCACCAATATGTCCAAGCAGAACAATTGACTGCAAGTGTAAAAAAAACAGTCAGAGCTGCGAAGATTGACAGAAACCTGATGACGAGAGGCCTTAAACAGCATTCAGGGACTGTTCTAGAACAAGTACCACTTATTTCCTTCACATCTCTAGGACATCATTTGTAAGAAAGAAGAATGAGAAGCCACAGCCATGACTATGGGGCTTTCTTCCATTCCCAGAATTGCTCCTTATGTAGCTTTCTATACCACAGTGGCTCCAAGTTTTCTATAGGAGGGTCCTAAAAGCACAAACCTAACCAGGAAGAATGCAATGAGATTTGTCTTAAGGCTGGGTTTGCTTAGCAAGATTGCTGTTTTTACTTAGAATGAATGTTTATTTGGAATGGCTTATGATGAGGGGACTGCTGATCAATATTAAAGGGAGGTAAAACACTTTCAAGCCTCCACCTTGCACTGTCACCAGTCTGTGACCATGAAAGGGAATCAAAGAAATGTGTGGTGTTCTGCCTCTTCAGACCAAAAAATAAAAATAAAAAGGTAGCCCACTAGGGTGGCCAACCATAGTGGTATTCCTGGGATGGAGCGATTTCCCAAATGATTTACCAGTGCTTTGGCAACTTTTTAGTTGCCTGGGAACAATCCCAGGCAAACTGAGATGGTTGGTATCCTATGGCCTAGAGAACATGTAGCTCTTAGACATATTTTATTTTGTCATTGGGTGTTATTTTTAAGTTTCAGTAAGTTAGGATCATTTAAGAATTAGGTTTCCTTACCCTCCAGATACATGCCTCTTTTAACAATTCAGAAGATGTATCCACGCTGAGACCTGTATTTCCTCAGAGCAGTCATCAACCAGGGATAAATGGTGGCAGCTGCCCCCCTTTAGACAGTGCATGTTCTTCGCATGTCTTCACAGACCTCACCTGAGCTGTTTTCACTTATTTGTGTCACCTTTCAGACCTGAGGCATAAGGTTGCACATTAAAAACACCCAGGTGGCCTTTACAGTTCCAATATTTAGACTATACCCCAAAACAACCATACAAGGATCCTAGGGGTGGAACCCTAGCATTCACATTTTTCTTAATATGGTAAAATACATATAACATAAAATTCAGCATTTTAACCATTTTGAATATACAGTTCTGTAAATTAAATACATTCATATTGTGCAACCATCACCACCATGCATCTTCAGAAGATTTTTTCATGATTCTGAATATAAACTCTGCACCCATTAAACAATAGCTCCCCATTCTTCCCTACCCCAGCCTCTGGTAACCACTGTTCTATTTTCTGTCTATAAATTTGTCCATTCTAGGTAGCTCACATAAGTAGACTCATAAGACAATATTTGTCTTGCTGTGTCTAGTTTATTTCACTTAGCGTAATTTTTTTTTTGAGATGGAGTCTCACTCTCTTGCCCAGGCTGGAGTGCAGTGATGTGATCTCGGCTCACTGCAAGCTCTGCCTCCGAGGTTCATGCCATTCTCCTGCCTTAGCCTCCCGAGTAGCTGGGACTACAGGTGCCCACCACCATGCCCGGCTAATTTTTTGTATTTTCAGTAGAGATGGGGTTTCACTGTGTTAGCCAGGATGGTCTCCATCTCCTGACCTTATGATCCGTCCACCTCAGCCTCCCAAAGTGCTGGGATTACAGGCGTGAGCCACCGTGCCCGGTCTAGCATAATATTTTTAATGTTCATCCATGTTATAGCATGTGGCAGTATTTTCTTCCTCTTTAATGAATAATATTCCATTGTAGGTATATACTACATTTTGTTTATCCATTCATCCTTCTGTGGACATTTGAGTTATTTATTCTTTTTGGCTGTTGTAAATAGTACTGCTATAAACATAGAGGAACATGTATCTATTAGAGTCCCTGCTTTCAATTCTTTGGGGTGTATACTTAGCAATGGAATTGCTGGATCATGCTGTAATTATATGTTCAATAACATTAGTATTTTTAAAGCCCCCCCAGGTGATTCTATTTTGCAGACAAGGCTACGGACTTCTGCATTAGAACTTGCAAACTCTGAAGTATCGACACTTTCTCATTTCCATGTGTGTGTGGCAGGGAACAAATGAACATCTTAGTTAATTCAACCATAAAACAGGAGTTTAAAAACAGTTTTGAGAATACATAGAATGTCTTTCTGCCATCTTCCTGAAGCCTCTGAAAACAATTCTCTGCAGTCCTTTATTGGATGCTTCCATCAACCTTCCAGAAGAACTACCCTCAAAGAATATTTCAAATTTCATTATATATACTGCTTTAAAATTTTAACTCAATCTGTAGAATTTTATAAAAATGCACTGGATTAGAAAATGACACAAAAATAATATCCACTGGTTTTCTTTTATAATATCATGCAACTAAAGTGACACATTTTGGAGTAGTACAGTTATTAAAATGCAGCCCTGCGTCGATATGAATGTCACTTATATTTAAAAGGAAAGTAATTTTACATGATTTGCTCTCTTATTTTTTGTCCTAGCAATACAGAGAGATTTGTGGATTCAGTGACTTCATCAGATGGTCTTATTCCCTCTACCATACTACTTTAAATTAAGACTGGAAGCTTTTAGAATCCTTCTTCCCAGGGGAATTTATGAAATGTCAAAATGGTCACATCAGCCACTGGGGGCTGGCCTGGGAATAAAGACTTAATTTGGCCATGGGAATAGAAGAGGGATATTTCCTTGAACTTCTTTCGCCCTCCTGGTCTTTCTCCTATGAAAACATTCCATTGTGCTGTATCATTGTCCAAACAGAAACACAAGCAGCTGAACTCAATTTATCAGAGAGCTCATTTAGGTATCATCTAGGGATAGGAAACCCAACTTCAGTGACTTGAACACTGAAGGGAGGTTATGAATTCACATAATCAGGAGGAAGAAGGGTAGGCTTCAGATGAAGTGAGATCCAGAGGTTCAGTATTCCCATAGTATGCACTTTCCCTCTCTTGGATATCCTACAGTGTTGTCTTCATTCTAGAGTGGCTGCCAAGCAGGTCCACACTCTCCCTTTATGTGACCAAAAGATCTGCTATAGTTCTGTATTTTCCCGCTTTACACCACACTGCCCAGAGGGAGTCATGAGGGTCTCCTTTAATAAAGCTAATAACGCCCCTTCCTTGATTGGGAGGCACGAATCCTACCCAAATCAGGTGACTGAGAATGGGAAGAGCATGTTCTCCCATAGGAAACTCAGGATTCATTTACCAAGAAAAGAGAGCAATCGATTCTGGGCAGCAAACAGCATGTGTCTATGATGCCAGGTGTGTTCTGTCCAATGCAGAGTACAGCATGACTCTTAACCTCCCTTGTTACAAGAAACGCTTTCCAACAGAACTTTTTGCAATCACAGAAATGTTCTTTGTCTAAGTTGTCCAGTGCAACATCTACCTAACTACGTGTGACTGACTATTCAGTACCTGACATGTGGCTAATGCAACTGAAGTACTTGACTTTTGAGTTGTTTTTAAAAAGTAAATTTAAATAGCCACATATGGCGAGGGGCTGCCATATTGTGCAGTGCAGTTCTAGAAACTGATATTCCATTAAAGCAAAGGAGATCACATTTGTTTCTCTGGGAAGCACATAATATTTATGGCATACAACAGAGCCTATTATCAATAAGCTTTCATATCTTTTTTCTGTTTATGAGATATGTATCATATCTTTGTCATTCTATATACCTGTAATTAATTATTTAAACTTAAGTGCAAAATTTTACATTTACTTCAGGTTTAAGTTTTCAGAGGATCCCCATCCTTAAAGATATTTCTTATCCTGAATTTTAAAAATTCATAATATTACTTGCTCTACCAATCCTATGTTGGTCTCTATCATGAAGGGAATCTATCTTATAGCAGAGATTTTCTTTTTAACCTGAAGATTATAAATGGGTTCTAAGAGGATGCAAAACTATGGTAGATTTTTGTGTGCTTCTACTATGCTGTTTTTGTTCTCTCCAAGGGAAAGTTAAGTTCATTAAGTTTTCAAAGATTAAAATCAGCGATCTTGCACCTTTGCACAAATTATTAAAGCATGGCAGAAATCTATGGCCTGCTGTTAAAAATGGCCATCTGGATTAACACCAGTGTTTAAACCACAGGTTCTGTCTCTGGTCCCTGACTGCTGCTCACCATGTGGCAGAGCCACAAAAATCAGAAACTTACACATGTTGGTCTCTTTCTTTAAGTTTTGACTTCTTCCCCAAATCTGCTAACTGTTGTTCACGCTCTAGAGCCCTTGGGTAGTTTTTGTATTTTGTCTACAGTTTATAGTTGTTATGTGTGAGAGTGTCCTTCTTATTACGTTATGCATAGCATTTATTTAACCAGATCTCTATTAATGACCATTTAGAATCTTACTAATTTTTTTTACTAGTTCAATCATTTCTGAAATGAACATCCTTATTTGTGCCTCTTGAGCAAGAATGCAACTAAAAATTGAGAAGTGGAAGTGTAGCTTATGGAGTAAGCACATTAAGATTATAAAACATGTGGCAGAAGGTCTGGAAACCAATAATTTTATCATAAATAATATCATATGAATTAACTATTTAGTATGAATATACATAATAGAAGTCCAACATTTATTCATTGTATCAAATGTACCAAAATGCTTTCAGAGAGGGTGGCTGCCCTGTAGTTACCACCAACATGCTTTCCCAAGTGTCTGAGTGCTGCCAATGCCCTGATACATACAGCTAAAGGAACTTTGATTTTTTTTTCCTCTAGAACTTTTGAAGAAGAGGCATTTCTATCCATTTGTAGTGAATTTTCGTGACTATCAAAAGCCACAAGGCCAGAGAAAGTAGAAGTAATTGGGCAATCCAAAGTACTTATGTATCCTTGATATTCTTGCTTACATCTTAAAACTGGGCTCAGGACCATAGGGACCATCTCCTCATGCTTTGCCTTGTCTCATGCTGTGAGGCCATCAGGGAAACATTGTATTTGTACATCCCGGAGTCAGAAAGTTTGCAAAAGTGCACACTGTGAGGGCAGGATGATGAAAATGAAGCTCCTCTCAACTGTCCACCCCTAATGTATGCCAGCCCCACTCTAAACAAATAGCAGCCTTCCCAAAGAGCAAACGTTAAGGATTATTAAACCTTCATTTCTTAATTTCCATTTTGATTCAAAAATCGCAGGAGGCTATGATCTTACTTTATGATTCTTTCCCTACGCAGTTGGAATTGGTGACATTTATAAGCTGGGAAAGGTAGGATTTTTCTTTATGGCATTAAATATTCTCTTTCATGATGGTGTTTCACTTTACAAATGGCAAGTATATCATGATGTGACCTGCGTAGCGGTGTTTTCAAGGGAGGTTTGGGAGTTCTGAAAAATTCACCTTGCAATGTGGCATGGTGAAGGCCCACTATCACGTCTGATGCACTTTATGCTGGCACTATGCACCATACCGGTGAGAGAAAGCTAACCAATACAGGGAAAGACTTGGAGTTTCCGTTTCATATTCAGCAAAGTTGTTTTTCTAATGAATTCTAAGAACATAACAAAGATGCCATTGGTATCAAGCTCTTTCATATTTTTTTCAGTCAGGTGTTTATGCAGGAAATACTAAGCATTCACATGTCCCAAGCCTCAATATAGACCCTGTGGGGAACACAAACATAAAATATCCTTAGACCAGCTTAGGGTAGGGTCCTAGTTAGTTTCTTGCTCAGGAGAGCTTCCAAGGTCAGGCTCTTTATGCAGTTCAATGTGGCAATATTGACATTTTAAGAGAAATATACTTTGTACCTTTATGGAAAGAATGTACAGCATGTGAATGTTAAGTAAAAAATTACAACTGTGTGAATTCAGTGAAGTGAAAGTTCTCACCCTGCTTTATAACGTAAAACCAGCTGAGTTCATATCCCTCCTTCCCCATTAGACAGCCGACATCCAGTGAGCAATGAGCCTCTTGCTTTTTATCCTCCCAGTTCATTTCATTCTTTCTCCTCCCGTATTGACGGAGTGACCCCTATGTGCCCGGCACCCTGTAAGAATAGGAAATGCACACTACGCCCCCTGGCACTCTTGCTTATGCTACCTGAGGATTCGAGGGCAGGCTTTACCTTCATAGCTCCTGCAAGGTGATCATGCCTTTTCCATCTCTTAGCAGAGTTCTAAGAATGCCCAGGACCATAAATCAACAAGTTGTCCATGGCAAACAATCTACCAGAGCTTGAGGATAGCTGGGCAGTATTTCTCTAGGGAACGAAGGCTGGCTAAACAACCAAAGTTTATTGAAGCTCTCCATACATTGCTTAAGACTAGAATTCACAGTCAACTGCCTGGGGTGGCTTTCACTCCATCCTTCCTTCCAAGAACCACAGAGATGAAGTAAATGAGCCACAGGAATAGGGATTTCTTCCAGGCTGGAGATATTACAACCCTTCTCTCAATGTAAGAGTTGGCTTGAAAAGGCAGCATTCACTATTGAGAGGATAACTCTAAAGAGGGCTTGTGGTTATAATGGTTTTATGATTATTTTGGATCTTTGTAAAGACTCCTGTGTTTGGGTAACTGATTCCACACTGGAGAGATCACACAAACATTCCTTAACATTAGTCTGTGGCTTTGTTAGATAGAATTGAAAGAGCTCTGTGTCCATTCCAGTTCCCAGTCATACCCAAAATCATCTGTCATTCACATGACTGTAGATTTTTTTTTTTTTTTTTCAAAATTAGACTCTTAGTCTTCTGCGGGGGTTTCTCGTTTTTGTTTTTGTTAATCACATATACAAAAACAGTCTCCGAGAAGTCTGTGCTATGCGTTGAAAACAAAGGATACTTAAGTCAGGGGGTTGTCTTCCAAATCCTATAGATAAGAAGGTAATATGTGCTAGTTTAAGTGCAAACATTACATACACATACATATATATGTACATAAACAAATAAACAAGTTGGAAAAATATCTGCCCCTTTTATCTATCATTAATCAATGGATCAGGAAATATTGCCTGAGAAGCTATCCTTTTGGGGAAGTCTACACTATATGTGGAAAATAAAGATGTTTAAGTCAGGTCACTGTCTTCTAAAAACCTATAGACGAAGAGATTTTTCATTGAAATACATACATACATACATAAAAATAAATATTGCATGTTCTCACTCATAAGTGAGAGCTGAAAAAAATTGATCTCATTGAGTTGGAGAGTAAAATGATGGTTACCAGAGACTGGGAAGAGTAGTGAGTATGGGGGGGATTGAGGAGGGGTAAATACCCAGTTAATGGGTATAAAAATACAGTCAGGGAGAAAGAATAAGATCTAGTGTTCAGTGGCACAACGGGGCAACTATAGTTAATAATTTATGGTACATTTCAAAATAACTAGAAGAGTGAAACTGGAATGTTTTTAACAATATTTATGCTCTATTTCAAAATAACTAGAAGAGTGGAATTGAAATGTTCCTATCACAAAAACATGATAAATGTTTACGGTGATGGACACCCCAATTATCCTGATTTGATCATTACACATTGTATACTTGTATCGAAATATCACATGCACCCCATAAACATGTACAACTATTATGTATTCATAACAATTAAAAATAAAAAAAATTAAAAGAATTAAGTAAAAAAAAACCCACACAGACATACATAAAAAAACAAACAAATTACCAGGTTGGAAAAAAATACCAAAGATGACAAAAGATATGCATTGAGCAAGTATTTTCAAAGTACTTGTTTACTAGGCATGTTCTAGTGACAACAGAGAGTTTTTATTTTAGAGAGAGAGACAAATAATAAACAAGTAAATATATAATTTCAGGTAACAGAAAATTCTATAAAGAAAGAATAAAGTAGGATAAAAATGAATTATGAGAGAAGTGTGATATTTATATAGAGTGTGGTCAGGAAAGCCCCCTCTGAAAAGGTGATATGCGATATTAGGCCATGAGAAAATGTGTGTGGGAAGTAGTCGTGTGTCCAGATCATGCAGGACCCTGAAGATGACAGAAAGGGCTCTTCATTCTGTTATTTTCAGTAAGATGGGAAAGAATTTGGGGGGTTAAAGGTGAGGACTGGCGTGACTTAAAGTGTGTTTTAATAGGATCACTGTGATTTCTGTGCTAAAAGCAGACTGCAAGGGACAGAAGCTAAAGCAGGAGGTGAGTTAGAATGTTCCTGCAATATCCAGGTGACAGCTGTTGATAACTTTGCCTGGGCTGGCAGTAGAGGTGACAAGAGGTGGCTGAATGAATATTTTGAGGATAGAATTAACAGAAATTGCTTATTGGTTAGAAGTGAGGTGTGAGAGGAAGAGAGGAGTCAAGGATAATACCAAGGTTTCTGTCTGAGCAATTGGAAAACTTGGTAGTTGAAATAAGGAAGACCGTATGAGGATCTGGATTGCATGGAGGTAGAGATGAAGTGAGGGGTGGTGAATGTCAGGAGCTCAGTTTTGGCACATTGAGTTTGACATACCTATTAGACTTCCAAGTGGAAATGTTAAGTATGCAATTGAATAAACAGGTCTTGAGTTCCAGGGAGAGGTATCAAAATGGGGATACAAATTTGGGTGTATTTAAAACCTTTATACAACCTAGGAAGTGTATACAAAGAAAAAAGAAAAAGGTGTATATAAAGAAAAAAAGGACTGAACTAAGAGTGGCCCCAAAATTTAGAAGTCAGAGAATCAGAAAGACTCTACAAAAGAGATGGAGAAGGAGTGGTCTGAAAGAGAAAAAGAAAACTTGGCACATATGGTGCCCTGGAATTCAAGAGAAGAAATCGTCTCAAGGAGGAGGAATTTATCAACCATGTCAAAAGCTATTGCTTGTGCAAATAAGGACTGAGAAATGAATTAAAAGCTAATTAAAGTAAAAAAAAGAGGTAGAAGCATATCGCTAAAAAGTGAATAGAGAAGATTAAATAGAATGTCTAAAAACAAAACAAGAAAAAACCCAAAAAACTGATTTACTACAAAATACGGTGGGATAAAAGAGAAAAAAGCTAAAGAAGATATAGGACTTTCTTAAATAAAATATAGGACATATTTAAAACCCAAGCATATTAGTAATTATATTAAATATAAATTGCTAAGTACTCCAATTAAAAGGCAGAGATTGATAGACTAAATAAAAGTAGCAAAATTCATACATATGTTGTGTACAAGAAAAAAACATTTTAAATATAATGACATAGGTTACAAGTAAAAGGATGAAAAAGGTATACCATAAAAATACTGTTATATAAGAAAACTGAAGTGAGTATATTCACATCAGATAAAGTAGACCTTGTAACAAAGAGCATTGCCAGAGGAAAATAAAAGGACATTTCATAATGATAAGGTTAACTTGTTAAGATAATATTATAACCACAATGCAAAACCATATGTTCCCACTGAAATGATAAAAATTTAAAAGACTGACAACATCAAATATTTTTAAGAATGTAAAACAACTAGTATTCTCATATATTGCTGATAGGAGTATAAAATGGTATAGCCAGTT
Source organism: Rhinopithecus roxellana (assembly GCF_007565055.1). Lineage (NCBI taxonomy): Eukaryota > Metazoa > Chordata > Mammalia > Primates > Cercopithecidae > Rhinopithecus > Rhinopithecus roxellana. The sequence continues at coordinate 32,551,818 of NC_044551.1, read as the reverse complement.
TAGAAATCAGTTTGTTAGTTTTTCATAGTTAAACTTACATCTACTTATGACCCAGCAATTTATTCATAGGTATAGAGTCAAGAGAAATGAAAACATATGCTTTTAAAAGATGTGTACAAGAATGTTTCTAGCAGCTTTGCTCATAATAGCCCCGACTCGAGACAACCCAGATTTCCAGACAGGAGAATGGAAAAAAAGATGATATAACTATAAAATGGAGTACTACTCAGCAATTCAAAGGAATGAATCACTGTTATGCATAGCAACATGAATGACTCTCCAAACTATTTTTTTTAGCAAAAGAATTCAGATACCAAAAAAAAAAAAAAAAAAAAAAAAAAAAAAAAATGTGGTTTTTGCAATTACTTTTAATGTAAACTTTTAAACCATAATTATGAAGTCCTGGAACAAGCAAAGCTAATCTACAATGATAACTCAGAAGAGTATGTGCTTCTGGAGTAGTGGGTTGGTGGCAGGGTTTAACTGGGATGAAGCACAAGGCTGCTTTCTGAGATGATGGAAGTGTTCTTTAGTTCTATAGGGGCATGGTTACTTCACTACAGTTCATCTCACTGTATGATTATTATAACTCAACAAAATTGTTTATATAAAAGGAAAAAGTTTAGAAATAAAATAATATTTTAAAAGTAAAAAGATAGAGACCTATAATATTTGCCACTTACGCACAAAGCCAAAAAAAATCTCTTATATTTCTATTGATACAAATATGCATATGTGTAGAATTAAGAGCAGCATTTTTACATTAAAAGAATCTGACTCAGCACTAATTATAACTAACAATAGCATTTTCTCACTTACATTTCACAACACTCTTTTATGTAGTTGTTTGGTTTACTAACTCCATTTCACACATGAAACAACTGAATATGAGAGAGTAAAATGACTTGGCCAAGGTGATATCATTGTTGAGCAGTAGAGTTAGAACTTGACTGCATGTTTGTATTACTCCAGAGTTGGTGTCTTTAACCACCACGTTGTACTTCTTTTCTACAGGGGACACAGGCACTCTCTAAGAGGTCCCCTGAGTCTCTGCAAGATCTCGGACAATCTCGCCAGGTACTCTCTCTGTCTCCAATCATGCTGTCTTCTGGGGCTTCCAGATTCTATCTTACCCCCTTGTACCTGGTTCTAAGCTCCTACCTAGCTCCTTCAGACCGATGCTTCATTTAGAGTCACTGCTTGGCTTTTGTCTTTGGTTTTATGCCTACGTACTATCTTTTGTCTTTGGTTTTATGCCTATGTACTGCACTACTCACTAAAACAAAACTTGAATGTGTTGGATCTTAGGAAAACCAGTCCTTATCAATCAGAGTTTTAAAAGTCTGACTTGCAGATTCTGATAATTCAACTACTTTATGTTTTCCAAAATTCAAAATTTCTGAAGGCTAAGGCTAGATCTGGCAAGAAAGCAAGAGAAATAAGTAATAGGTTAGAATGTAAAACAAACAACCTTTCAGCAAGCTATGCCTTTTAACCCTGGAAAATACTCTCGTGCCTTAGAGAACACAGGTCAATGTATCGGTCTTCTACTTTATTAAATTATTAGCATTAAAAAATAACTCTGAGCAAGCAACAAAACACAGCACAGTGCTTTCTACAAATAAAATTTAATTTGCTATCTCAAGAGCTGCTGGCTTTTATCGCCATAGATTGGAACATGGTATTTTCAAGGATAAAGTTTTTTTTTACTTCTTTTTATCTAGTTTGGAGGAAACATGGCTAACATTAGTTCCAAATATTTTATTTCAAACATAAAGCACAGAACCAATACTAATAAACAACAGGCTCTTATGCCAACATTGGTGCATGTTTTTGTTATTGCATTATATTCCATGAGAGTTATTACGCATAATTAAATAGAAAAAAAAAACTTGAACTTGGAATTATAAAACCGTCACCACAAACCAATGATTCCACTTGATGTGTATTAAGTCATTAAATTTATTATTAAAAAAGGAGAGGAAAAAATCTTTTCCTTGTAAATCATTAAAAATGCATGAGAGTCGAAAGCAAAGCAAACAGCCCACACGTTTGCTTAGGGAACTACTGCTGAAGAAGGCACTGCAATTCAGAACAGAAAATAAGGTTTCATTGAAATCAGAATGCCCTGTTATCAAAATGACTACCACGTGGGCTGTTGGGAAAAAAAGATTTATAAATTCTAAGAATACAAATGTTGGTCCTGGCATCCTGTAATAAAAAAATAATGCTTGGAGGGTGGCTGTGGTCTAAGGGAACCTCATGATTGAACAATTCAAAGGATGGGCTGCCATGGGATCTGTGAATGACAAGAAGATCCAGAAAAACACATGCTGAGTTAGGACCTGGCTTCTGGACAAGGGTCAAGATGCACCACCTTCACACCAATAGCAGAAACAATGGCTTTACAGCCAGTTATTTAGTATCAGTCTATTTATTCTAGAGGATCACCAGACTCATGTCACAATTCAGTCTATGTCAGCACTACATATCTTCTCTGAAAAGCTTTTGTTTAATGTACTATGACCATGAGGCATTAATAAAATGGGCAGAAGTAGAGAGAAAGGAACCAGGTGGCATATGTGTCAATCAGCATTCTTTCCATTGCTAGGAAGATGTTCATTCAAACTGGCTCCAGTAGAAGCATATCTTTACCGAAAGGAAAGTCTAAGACAGTCCAAGACTGGTGTATTAGTCCTACTGCTATGAAGAAATACTTGAGACTGGGTACTTTATAAAGAAAAAGAGGTTTAATGAAATCACAGTTCCACATGGCTGGGGGTGCCTCACAATCACGTGGAAGGCAAAGGAGGAACAAAGGCATGTCTTACATGGCAGCAGGCAAGAAAGCATGTGCAAGGGAACTGCCCTTTATAAAACAATCAGATCTCATGAGACTTATTCACTATCACAAGAACAGCATGGGGAAACCCACCCCCATGATTCAATTATCTCCCACCAAGTCCCTCCCACAATATGTGGGGATAACAGGAGCTACAATTCAAGATGAGATTTGAGTAAGGACACAGCCAAACCATATAATTCCACCCTTGGCTCCTCCCAAATCTCATGTCCTCAAACTTTAAAACCAATCACTTCTTCCTAACAATCCTATAAAGTCTTAATTCATTTCAGCATTAATTCAAAAGTCCACAGTCCAAAGTCTTGTCTGAGACAAGGCAAGTCCCTTGTGCCTATGAACCTGTAAAATCAAAAGCAAGTTATTTCCTAGATACAACAAGAGTACAGGCATTGGGTAAATACATCCATTCCAAATGAGAGAAACTGGCCAAAACAGAGGTGCTACAGGCCCCATGCAAGTCCAAAATTCAGCAGGGCAGTCAAATCTTAAAGCTCTGAAAAGTTCTCCTTTGACTCTATGTCTCACATCCAGGTCACTCTGATGCAAGAAGTGAGTTTCCATGGTCTTGAGCATCTCTGGGCCTGTGGCTTTGCAGGGTATGGTCTTCCTCCTGGCTTACTTTCATGGACTGGCGTTGAGTATTTTTGGCTTTTCCAGGTGCAAGCTGTTGGTAGAGCTACCATTCTGGGGTCTGGAGGATGGTGGTCCTCTTCTCACAGCTCCACTAGGCAGTGCCCCAGTGGGGACTCTCTGTGGGGACTCCAACCTCACATTTCCCTTTCATACAGACCTAGGAGAGGTTCTCCGTGAGAGTTCTGTCCCTGCTGCACACCTCTGTCTGGACATCTAAGTGTTTCCATACATCCTCTGAAATCTAGGCAGAGGTTCCCAAACCTCAATTATTGCCATCTGTGCACCCACAGGCCCAACACTACGTGTAAGCTGCCAAGGCTTGGGACTTGCACCCTCTGAAGCAGTGGCCTGAGCTTTATGTTACCCCCTTTTAGTCATGGCTGGAGCTGAAGCAGCTGGGACACAGGTTACCATATCCTGAGGCTACATAGAGCAGGGGAGCCCTGGGCCAGGCTCACAAAACCATTTTTTTCCTCCTAGTCCTCTGGGCCTGTAATGGGAGGGGCTGCCATGAAGACCTCTGACATGCCCTGGAGACATTTTCCCCATTGTCATTGTCTTGGCGATTAACAATTGGTTCCTTGTAACTTATGTGAATTTCCGCAGCTGGCTTGAATTTCTACTTGGAAAATGTTTTGTTTTGTTTTGTTTGTTTGTTTTTTCTATCACACTGTCAGGCTGCAAATTTTCCAAACTTTTATGTTCTGCTTCCTTTTTAAACATAAGTTCCAATTCCAAACCATATTTTCATTAATGAATAAAACTGAATGCTTTTAAGAGCACCTAAGTTACATCTTGAACACCTTGCTGCTTAGAAATTTCCTCTGCCAGATACCCTGAATCATTTCTCTCAAGTTCAAATAAGTTCCTCATCTCCATCTGAGACAACCTCAGCCTGGACTCTATTGTCCATATCACTATTAGCATTTTTGTCAAAACCATGCAACAAGTCTCTAAGAAGTTCCAAACTTTCCCACATTTTTCTATCTTCTTCTGGGCACTGCAAATTGTTCCAGCCTCTGCCTGTTACCCAGTTCCAAAGTTGCTTCTACATTTTCAGGTATCTTAATAGTAGTACCCCACTCTCCAGGTACCAATTTACTGTGTTAGTCTATCTTCATACTGCTATGAAGAAATACCTGAGACTGGATAATTTATAAAGAAAAAGAGGCTTAATGTACTCATAGTTCCATATGGCTGGGGAGGCCTCACAATCATGGTAGAAGACAAAGGAGGAGGAAAGGCATTTCTTACATGGTGGCAAGCAGGAGAGCATGTACAGGGGAACTGCCCTTTATAAAACCGTCAGATCTCGTGAGACTTATTCACTATCCTGAGAAGAGCATGGGAAAAACCCCCCAAATATTCAGTTACCTACCACCGGGTCCCTCCCATGACACATGGGGATTATGGGAGCTATAATTCAAGTGAGATTTGGGTGGGGACACAGTCAAACCATATCAACTGGAGACCAAGTTCACTTAGGCCACTTAGAAAACTCTATCGGAAGATGGGGCAGGGAGTCTCCCCTCTCTTTCTGCTTCACGTAGAGTCACATGTAGGCCTTTTAGAAGAAGGGGCTATATGTGAATAGAGTACATTTCTATTAGTCATCTATTTTTCTGGTGCTCACTGAACATCTGTTTTTTTAATCCATGCCAGTTCTTTCTGATTGACTGATGGCTTTGCTGCTCCTTTCTAATTTAGGTTATTTGTAGCATTGGTTTGTCATGGCCCAACACTGGCCCCAACTTTACAACTTTACCTCCCATGTAATTGACTTTGCCTTTCCCCTTTAGTTTTTGTTTGTTTGTTTTTTGGAACAAGTTGTCCTGGTTTGGAACAAGGATTTATTCCTGGCCCTATCGGTAATAGCCAGAAGAATTGGTCAACTTCCCAATCACCAGGGATCAGGATGAAAACAGATTCTCTGAGAAAGGGATGAGGACACGGCAAGCAAATTGACTGGAATATCCACAATCATGTCAGGCTCTACGAACAGCCCTAAAATTATCAGAAATTGAACTTGCAGAAAGTATATCCTATCTCAGGGTTGAAGACATATATTACTTAAATAATTACTGTAGTTCTTCAATTCTAAAATGAATATATTTTCACATTTTAACATTTTTCAAATTGAGACATAAGATTGCAATCAACCTGTACATTTAACGCAGTGTTTTCCCCCTCCACATAATAGCTGCTATTAAATTGATGATGCATCTTAAGTTAAAGTTTCTCTAAAAATTAAGGAAACATGGAAAGCATAATTCTACTGGCTCAGTTTTGTCAAAAGTGAGAAATTAAATCTTTTTATATAAAATTACTGTTAAGCACTATCTTCCTAATTGTTCTGTTTTTGTCTCACTTTCATGAGGAAGATGACAATTTCATCGTTTCTTCAGGTAATTCCCCAATCTCATCGTGTTACTCTGTCCTCTGATATCATGCCTAAATCATGTCTCCCTGGATTAACTCATTATTCCAATTAAAGTCCTTGATATATGTCAAAGACATGCCCTTATTTGTGAGAAAGCCATAAAAATGTGTTACTTTAATTCCCTCTATAAATCAGTTTTTCTACTCCATTCCCTTAATTATGTGCCAGTTTTCTCTGGAATCACTCCAATGTCTAGGATTTTTTTTTCCTTAACCCAGAATGTTTCCAAAATAAAAGCGTGGGATACCAATATGGTCTGACAAACCTGCCCTTCCTCTTTAGTGATACCCTTTACACCCATTTCCAGTGACTCCTTTCTTTTTGTCAAATGATTTAAAAAAGAACTAAGCTATCTCTAGATTCATCCCGCATGCTTATTTGTGGGGGCATCTGTTCATCAGTGAAGACTATCCAATTTGAATTATTTTTCTATAGATAGCTAATTTTTCACTTTTTTTCCTCCTATGGAATCTCTTATTATTTTTTTTAACTCTGGAGTTATTTATTTAGTCTGGTAGGTAGCACCAGGTGCTGTGGACTGGCATCATCAAGGAGTGGAATGGTATAACAAGAAGACCATCCTACCCCAATAGAGGTTTTTGGTTTTGTTTTTTGTTTTGAGATAGGGTCTTGGTCTGTCATCCAGGCTGGAGTGCAGTAGTGCAATCTCAGCTCAGTGTAAACTCTGCTTCCTAGGCTCAAGCAATTCTCTTGGCTCAGCCTCCTGCGTAGCTGGGATTACAGGTGCACACCATCAAGCCTGGCTAATTTTCTTTCTTTTTTTTTTTTTTTAAGAGATGGTGTTTCACCATGTGGGCCAGGCTGGTCTCAAATTCCTGGCCTCAAGTGATCCTCCCACCTCAGCCTCCCAAAGTGCTGGGATTACAGGCATTAGCCACCATGCCTCACCCCATATCCCAGTAGAGTTTTAGTTCAGGTTGTGATACTGACACACTATTTGGCTTTAAAGAGGCATTTAATGTCTCTGGGCCTAGCAAGCAGTTAGGAAGACAGAACTGGGTGATTCCTAAAACTTCTTCAGTTCTAACATTCCACAGTATCATTTCTTAATGGTCTGGTTAATATCTTTTCTGAGTTCTCATAGGCTTAAAATCAAACAAAGTCCTGGACCAACATCTGTAGTATCTTGCCAAGCCTACATTCACTACGCATATTCTCCATATGTCAGGAGATGACCATCCAGGCTCTTTCAAAGTCCATTACCTACCAAATGTACATGTGTGTTCATGCACACACATGCATGCACACACACTTAGCTTTGAAAGTGAGCATTTATGAAATCCAGTCCCACAGAAGTTCAGCTCTCATCTTTTCTTCCTGCTGGATATGCAAGATAAAAGAAATGGTGTCCTTGTCCTTCACTCTGATAAGAAGGTGGCACACTGCCTTCCCCTCTGATAATCTAAAGAAGAAACTATTTATCTGGAATGACTTATGCTATTTTCTAATATTCTGATTATAAAAACAGGTGAATATACCACAAAGTTACCTTAATAGACTGTGGCCTGCCCTTTGCAATCTTTTTTGTGTATTTTTGGTTTAAGATATCCCTCCTTCATGCCCAGTCCCCTTGATAGGAACCAGCCATGCCTGGACTGAATAATCACCATTATACGACTTCTCTCTAGTTTTGCAGTTTAGAATTCCATTTGTTTGGCTTCTGGGTTCATCTCAGATCACAATTCTGCTGGCTAAATGAAGAAGTAACTACCCAAAATCACATAGGCATGTGTCAGCGCCTTTAATCTCCTAGGAGGCATATTGCCCTGACCTGCTGATTCGTACAGTATGTGTTACGTTCAAATTACTGAAGAATTCCCTTACCAGCCTTTTGTCAATAGTTATTTTTGCAAGGTCTTCATTACTTTCTAATTGACTAAATTCATTTTCTTCATTTCTTTCATTAAAGATAGGCTTAGAAGTGGCATCAATTATGTAGCTTTTCTAATGGCTTTCTTCTTTCAGGCTTGTCCTCATTTCTAGACAGGTGTGTATTCTACCCTTAGCTTATCTCTCTCTCTCTCTCTCTCTATCTATCTATCTACCTACCTACCTACCTACCATCTAGCCATCTATCTATCATCTGTCTTTTTGGATTTAATTGAGATTTTGAAAAGTCGCCAGTAACTAGATGTCTAGCTTTATAAACTTAGGTATGAATAACATTCCTCCTAGTAAGATCTCCCCCTTGTCTTAGTGCAATATGCATGGAACTGCATGGCTGGACTAGGAAGAACCCAGCCTCTTTATTTCCTGACCATCATTTTCCCCTGATCTGGGCTTCTAAGATCAAGTCATCCTTGGTCTTTTTTGCATAGAGGATCCAAAAGTTTGACGTACCTTCCTGAGGCTAGAAGGCCCTACTACCATATAAAGTTCATTGTCCCAGAATAAACTACATCCCACCGGGCTCTGGGTGCTGCATTCCTTGCCAATGCAAGTTCCTATTGAAGATTCAACAGGTCTTTCTTCAATGCTACATTCAATTTGCTTCACGGCAAAAGTGCCCTGAATGCCCAAATTATAGTTGGGGTATGTGTGCTTGTGTATGTGTGTTTTAATTCACTGAAAAAGTTGCTTCCCAAGGTTCAATGTTGTACCTGGAAGATCTGAATCTGAGCACGTTCTGGGGTCTTCTGTTCCCTGGGCCCAGAAAATCCATTCCCTTCATCATTTTAATGGAGGGTTGAAGTCCTAGATCTGTGTCTTTCCAAATTATATAAATAACTCTCAGTCATTCATTTTAGGAGCCTTGAAACCTCCCTTCACCAATGAGTCGCTAAAAGGCACCCAGACCACTTTACTAGATGGAGACAGCCTAGAATTATAGAGAAAAGGAGTGGTTCCATCATGACTCTCTTAGAAGGTCTTCAGGCTCCAAGGCAAATGTTCTTCCCACTCCATTGGGCTTGCTTAGCAATAGTTTTTCTGGCCAGACACCTCACTGCACACTCTAAATATTCTTAAACATTAAAGCATTTTGCTAGTGGCTTCTTTTAGCATTTCCTTCTGAGACACTATCCACACCTGGTTGACAATTTTAACCGTCTGGCTGGCTGGCCAACTTGGCTCAACAAACCACAGTAAGGGTGTGGGTGTTTTTCACTGAATAAACTGCTTTTGCTGTTTTTACTGGCTTGAGCAGTCAAGCAAATTAAAAGAGGTTGCATGTGCTTTTAAAAAATTAAACCATTTTTGGCACTTCGATCAGTGTTTTGTTGAAATCTAACTGATTTTTACTTGAGTTTCACACAAGTTGAGGTTTAAACTTGCTTTCATCTATAGACCCCCCCTTTCTATGAATAACCCATAGAGCCAGTCAACCCAGTATCACCGTTCAGCTTGTCAATTTTGCCGTCTGCTACTTGGGCATAAAATCTAATGGTCCCCATTCATTGCTTAAGATCAAGATCTTTGAATATGGTGACACGTTGAGGGGGTCTTTAGCCTGGTTTTGCCCTGCACTAGCTACATGACCTTGGGCAAATTACTTCCCTTTCTTTGTGCTTCAACCATCGAATGTGAAATGGGTTATTACTTTATCTGTGATAAGTGCTCTTGTGGGTACAAAGATTATCAAAATAAGATCCCATGATCAATTAATTTATATTCTAAATGGAAGAAGAAGACAAAGACACAAATAAGTACGTTAAGTAGTGAGTTCATGAGAGATCTACGAAGGGCCATGGGGCATTAAAGAAGGAGAGATTACTTCTCTAGGGAAAAAGGTTATCAGGAGGCCTCCTTGAAGAAGGTGATATTTAATGAAGAGTTTGGTTCAACAGGCAGAAGCAAAAATAAGAAGAAATCAGCAATAGCAATAGCAGTTAACACTTTTAGAATGTCTCCTGCAAGTCAGACCCTATGCTGAGCAGGTGACTTGTGACGTCACTCAATCCTTCCCACTGCCCCATGACTGAGGTATCATTAGCATATTTTATTTACAAGGCTGAGGAAGGTTCAGTAACTTGCTGAAGAACACACATCTCGTAAGGTTGTGCCTAGATTTCAATCCAGAGCTTGTGTTCCTAACCACTGGGGATGTACTGCTTCCAAATAGTTGGAAAGAGGGTGACAGCAGAACCAGTAGGAAGAGTTTATACACATGCAAAAGAAGGCTGCGGGACATGGATGCAGCTGGAAACCATCATTCTCAGCAAACTATCGCAAGAACAGAAAATCAAACACCGCATGCTCTCACTCATAGGTGGGAACTGAACAATGAGATCACTTGGACTGGGGAAGGGGAACATCACACACCGGGGCCTATCATGGGGAGGGGGGAGGGGGGAGGGATTGCATTGGGAGTTATACCTGATGTAAATGACGAGTTGATGGGTGCAGCACACCAACATGGCACAAGTATACATATGTAACAAACCTGCACGTTATGCACGTGTACCCTAGAACTTAAAGTATAATTAAAAAAAAAAAACTGTATTAGGATCATACTGTATGTGCTGCTCTAATCCTGCTTTCTCTTTCACTTAAAAATATATTATGGAAGCATTTTACATGCACCTTTTAATTCTTCTAAACATGATTCTCTTTTAAATGGCCATGTTGGATTTTGAGGAGTGAATACCAATTTTGTCAATTTGCTATTTTAGAAATTTTAAATAATAAAATCAGAATCCATGTTGATGACAAACTGAAAAAAAAAAAAAGAGGGCTGCAACAGTGTTCAAGACAACTGGGTACTTACGTTTGGCTGCAGGAATGCATGAGAGAAGAGCAGGAGTAGGAGGTAAGGATGAGAACATAAGCTGAAGTCCCCATAGGGAGAGATGGCCTTTAGGAGCCCTGCAATCAGAGTAAGTCACACAGTCAGAGATGTGCTTCAGGAAGATGGATTTGGAAAGGAAGGTCACTAAGGCTGAACTGAACGGACTTTGGACTGGTTGGATTCAGGGAGATGAAGGTGAGGCATGATTGCCAAGTTTCCATCAGGAGATAATGTGGAGGAAAGCATGTTAATAATTAGTAAGTGCCAATCAGATGTAAGATTTCTCTTTTTACTCATGCTCAAGTTGTGTAAGAGTAGGGGCTCACCATGCTTTTCTCTCACTAAAGAATATTCAGATTCCCCCAGATACTCTCCCTCATGGAACGGGGTGGCAGCAAGGACACCTTCTAATGTCCTTTCTAAAATCATATGTCCATGCAGTCTCCTAAGCCACAAGCACAACAAACTTAATGATAACTGAGTTCTTCATCCCCTGACATCCCTGTCAAGAAGAGGGTTACAGGTAAAACAGAAAGGCACAGGACTAGGGGCCAGTTTGAAACACATCCAAGTCACTTTCAATTTACATTATTTTGGACCAAGTCACTGATCTCTGTGCACCAAATTATCTCATTAAATCCTCTTAACCACTCCAGGAGGCATAGTTAATCCCATTTTGCAGGTGCAATAAACTGAAGCTCAAAAAAATTAAGTAAATTACCCAGTGGAAGGGCTGGGGTATGAACTCACATCTGTCATGCTCAAAAGACTGGTGGTTATCAGACCACTAAAGCCTTTAAAAATGTAACATTAATTTATTTGTAGTACTGACAGTCTCTATTTTAAGCACTCTAAAGTATGTGTAGCTCAAGTGATCTTCCAATACTTCTTAATCTTACAATGCAGAAGTTTCTAGAACAATTTTTCCAAGCATCTTAGGTTTTGCTGAAAGAGGCTCTTGCATCATTCCAACCCTGGCAAAACTCTCTTAATGATGTTATTTTACACCATAGGCATTGTGGTTGGCCTGAGTCAGCCTTTCTTTTTACTTTTGATTTTTTTCTCCCCTTACCCCCTTCTTTTCCAGTCAACATTCATTTTAAATGCAAGAAGTCAGCCTCCTTTTTAGCTGACGAGCCTGGTTGTTCATACACCTTTCGGGTGTATAACTGAGAAGTGTTCACTTAGGTGTGGGGCGGATTCTAAACAATCCCCTGAAATATTCAAAGGAGAAAATGCAGGGAAACCAGGAATTTGCTGAGCAATGGATGTGCTGATAATTAGAGCCAAAGTGGTTCCTAAATATTGTTCTGAAAAGCCTCGTGATTAGAAAAGGTGAGATTGGCAGCCTTCAAGCATTTCCACTCCAGCCCCCTGTGTCTTCTTCACTAATTTTTTCATGGATGAGAGGAATCTGCCCACCTGGGGCAGCAAAAACCTCTCTTCCAGATGCAACTCTTCATCCAGACCCAGTCTGACAGCTTCTTTTCCCTCCTAGTGCACTCAGTAACCCTCTCTTTCTGGACAAAGCGCCTGCTTGGTGGTATTTTAATCCTGACTGCACGTTTGAATCACCTAGGAAGTTTTTAGAAATGTAAATACCTCGGCCTCACTAATACTAGTTAAAATTGTGCTCATGGAGGCGGTCCCTGAGGTCCGCAGGTTACTCTAATGTGCAACATGTTCAGATCTACCATTTTAGGGGGTCAGAGCTCCGGACCAGGGTAATTCTGAAGAAGAAATGTTTGAGTAAAAGTTTGTCCGTAGGTCTCACTGTCATCCTTTTTCAAGAGTAAGACATGTTATTAAAACAAAACAAAACAAAAACCTTACATTTAATCAGGAGTTAATCTGATTTTCCAAAAAACAGAAAGCAATACCCATTCTAATTTTGAAAACAAAGGAGAATCAAGCAGCAATGTGCATTAAGATCTCACCATGGTAGCTTTATTTTCTCCACTCCCCTCCTCTCCATCCCAACCAGGCTGTATATCTTTTTGAGAGAAGATGGCATCTTGCTCATCTCTGCATTCTTCAGGCAATATCCGGCATAGAGTCTGGCACTGAGTAGATATTCAGTAATGCCTATTAATGGATGTGAATCTGTAATTTACTCTTTGCAACATATGCAGAAGTTTCTGCAACCATAGGCCCAGCCAAGGTGAGACTCCTGTTCCCTACACACTATGTACACATGCAAATACTCTTCGCAAAGCCACTTTCCCACAGCATCTTGTTGAACTTGACTTAGTTTCTCACAGACTGTATCCTTAACACTAGTTTCCATTATATGATTGCATGCCAATGATCCCTACAGAGATCAAACACCCGAAGCCTAGTCCAGGTTTGCTTTTAAATAAAATAAAATAAACTTTTATATTTTAGAATAGTTTTAGATTTCCAGAAATGTCACAAAGAGATTACAAAGAGTTCCTGGATACTCCTTTCCCAGATTTCCCTGTGGTTAACATCTTACATTACTATGGTACATTTATCAAAGTAAGGAATCAACACTGATACATTACTATTAACTAAACTCCATACTTCATTCAGATTTCCCTAGTTTTCCTCTAATGACCTTTTTCTGTGCCAGGATCTTATCTAAGGCTTTATGTTACAGTTAGTTGTCATGACTCCTTAGCCTCCTCTGGTCTGTGATAGTTTTTCTGACTACCAGATTCTTGTATTTGATGACCTTGACAGTTTTGGGAAGAGCTAGACAGGTTCTTTGTAGAACATCCTTCAGTTTGGGTTTGTCTGACATTTTCCTTCATGGGGTCATGGATGGGTTGGGAGAGAAAGATGGCAGAGGTGAGGTACCTTACTCTTCACAGGATGGTGCCATTCCTATCAGATCTTTGGGATTTACTTTTGAGAGAACTATGCTATAATGGTAGCCCTATAGTCAGATGGCCTGATCCCACACACTATCTCCACTACTTACTCATGTGTAATGTCAGGCAAGTCCATTGTTCTCTCCAAATCTCACTTGCTTTATCGGCAAGTGAGATTTAACAAATACATCTGTCACATATATTTATAACATTCGCCACAGTACCAGGCACATGATTACGAGTTAAAGAAATGATAACTATTCTTACTATTTATCATTGTTAATCATTATCTTGATAAAATTTTCCCATGTTTTCTACATTGAATATGAGAGATGAATGAAGTAATATTTAAGTTGCTTTTAAGTTATAATATTCTTGGATTATGGGTAAATGTATTCAGGTGTTTTACATATTTTTTTAAAAATGGACTCATCACTGTATGCTGTTTCACAATTTCCCATTCTAATGTTCTAATTACCCTTTGTAACTGAAAGCTGACTTAGCAATTCCGCCAATACTAGTTTAGTTGGCTTTGTCTATAGATCAGAAGCAGCTACAAAGTATGAAAAAACAGTAGACATAGAATGAGGACATGTGAGTTCAATCAGGAGACTGGAGTTGACATTACCAGTTGTTAAGTTAGTTTGGAGTGTGTTTCAGTTCTAGGGATGGGTTGACTTTGACTCAGCCAGGCTCCCTTGAATGAGTGCATCCCAATTAGACTGTAAATTATTTGAGAGAAAGTGGCATCTACCTCCATGGTAGATGAAGGTCTGAACCACGAGTGTGACCTAGGACGAGGAGTAGAATGTGGCAGGGCACAGTGGGAAAAAAGAGGCACCTTGTGGAGCACTTAGCAAGCCCAGTCTAACAGGTGAGAATTGTCTAGCATGGCCCCAGGACTCTCCCTAAAGTGTGGCTGGCAGTTCAACCTCAAGTTCCTTATTTACAAAGTGAGAATAAATAATTCCCAGCTTCTGGAATTACGGAGAGGCTCTAATGGACCATATACTTGGAAAAGCATTATAAACGTGAAAAATACTATTTAGATTTACTATTACTTGTGAATGTCTAGGATGGAAAACAGTGAGTAGTAAGTGGAAATAGGCTTATCATATTTACACAAGCACATTTATTCTTCCTGTCTATAAAGGTCAATGACATGGCCCAAGCATGAGCCTGGCAAAGGTGAGTTTTGCTCTCTGTAATGCTTAGGAAGTTTGAGTTTAGGCACTCTTGTAAATCTTGAGGCCACTAGGGTAAACCTTGGAACAACTCAGTCAACCAATGGATGTACAGGAATCTAGATTCAATGGGTTGGGAATTAATGGGAAACTTGCTTCTCTCAGATAAGAGCCTCTGTTAATTAACATTTTAAATTTTAATGTGTCAATAATTTAGGAGCCTAGTTTGCTTAGGTTGTAGTTCGGTTTTTTCCCCCCTCCCATGAAGAACAATATTGCAAGGGCAAAATCACTGAGCAGAGCATTTCTGCAAGTTTCTTAGGAAGGTGAGAGGAGGTTAGTAGATTGTCTTAACATAGCCATTTCTTTTGTTGTTCCTGATTTTTATTTTATGCGCTCAGGATGATGAATCTGATCCTCAAATATGAGACACATGTCTTGAAATTGGGGCTATCTCAGAAAATAGAGGTAAATTGTAAATAGGAAATTTTGCTATTCAATTAGTGTTCAGGTTACTGCATTTAGACTGTGCCTAAAATGAACCAATATAGTCACCTAGAAAGTGAAAATATCAATAAGCTCTTTGTTTCATCTAGAGCAGGAGTTGGCTAACTACAGCCCGTAAGCCAAATCCAGCCCTCCTCCTATCTTCGTAAATAAACATTTTATTGGAACAGAGCCATGCCCATTTGTATGCAGGCCTCCCATGGCTGCTTTCGCACTGTTGTGGTGACAGAGATGGCATGACCCACCAACCCTAAAATATTTACTATCTGACCCTTTCCTGAAAAAGTTTGTTAACACAAGACGAGATAATTTTAGGCAAACATTGTTTTATTTGAATTGTTAAGTGTTCATTTTAATATGTATTAGAAAAAGATAAAACTGCCGATATGCAGTTTCGTTTTGTAGATTTGTGTTATTGTTGTGAGGACAAGTTAAAGAAGATAAATAAGGAAATCTCTGAGTCAGTTTAAGGAAGAATACTCCATAAATAATATTTAAAAAGGTCACAGTAAAATGTAAAACTCTAATATTTGGGAAACACAGATACATTGGGCAACAAACAATTTAATTTGTTTGATTTTTATAGTGAATTGACCTCTTTGCTTCCAAAAAACATTGGCCTGAGAGGTTTTTAAAAAGTATCTTTTTAACTTATTTCTAAGTCTAAAATAGTTTTGGAAGAAATTAATCAAGTAGCATTAATGGCTTCCCACTCCTACACATGAAGAAGAGACATAAATGAACACTTCATTCGCAGTAACACAGACATAAGCAAACCTGTTGTGGTCGGGGAGAAGAAAGAAGAAAATAATTTTTGAAGTAAAGCTTTAATTCTAGTCTTCGCTCATCAGAAAATGGTCTTGACTAACTGGAAAACTCCTTAAGGTGTGAAATCAGACCTTAAAGCTGCGTGCTTTGTCATGTGATCATGAACAAAAGAACTCAAACTAATCTGGTTCTGCCACCGTAGGCAAGTATGTAGGCTACAAAGAAAACCATGTATAGCCCCCATAATGTACCACCTTCAGCTCACTCTAGGGCAGTGTTTCTCTCAGTATATCCCATGCAATATTTGTAGGCTTATTTTTTTTAAGAGTTCGGTAGCCAAATAACCTCAGGAAAGAAACGCTGATTTAAACAGAGTCAAATTTGCCCAAATTAACTGCAGGACTTTCCAGCATTAGCATAGAGACAGAGGTTGCAATTTTGTCCAAACCTTTCTGACTATAGAACTCTTTTCTCATGTGGCATTTTGGGAAAGGCCTCTTTTAAGGATCTAGAGAAAAATGGACATAGATAGGCATCAATATGACTTGGGGTCTAGAATTTATTCTGACTTTTTTTTTTGGAATTCCTTTTCTTTTGGTTGCATCACCAATCTAATGAGAAGCGGGTTTCATGGCAGCAGATGGTACAACTTCCAAACATGAGCGGATTTGTGCACAGAGAACACTTGGGAACTTTGAAAATCAGTCTGTACTAAAACTTTTAGGAGACTAATTAGACATAGATACCAAAATCCTTAGAATTGTGCCTTATCTTGCATTATCTTCAGTCAGCAATTTCACTTTTACAAATTATCCTTTGGAAATAACCAGAGATATACGTATAAGGGGATTCCCTGTAGAGTGACTTATAATACTAAAAAATTAGAAACAATTTAAACATTCAATAACGAATGATTGTTGGGAGGGCTTAAGTATATTGGAATATTAAGGAGGCAATAAAAATCATAAGATTATAGAGTACTTATTGACATAGGAAATTGTTTATAATATTTATAACATATGTAAGAGAAAGTACCATTAAATGGTATTAGTAGTATTCTACTTTTATAAAACTATGTAAAGGAATAAACATGAAGAATATTAAAAAGACACAGGCAGTATAAATCGTGAGATTATTATGGGTGGTGGAATTATAGGGAAAATATTCCTTAATTGTGCTTTTCTGTTTACCAGTTATCCTGCATTGAGCTGATATCATTTAATTAGAAAAAAAGTTAGACACAATTACAGTAGAAAATCTTACAAAAAGATTTCTCCTTATACCACTTTTTCCTAGGACATGGAACATTTTGCAGATGTACTAGGTTACATATCACTAGGACCAGAAAGGATTTTCTTCCAGGTGCACGTATGGCCAAGGATGATACCAGAGCCCTAGAGGTTTCACGCTAAAAATTGCTCTTTGTGTTTGGTTCTGTTCAGAAACACGTCAACATGAGGAATGACTGGGCCAGTATCTCAGGAAATGACCTCCGGTTTGTAATCCACATGGACAATTCCCCTGTGGCACATCAAAGCTCTGAGTCAGCTTGTCCTATAGATCTGCTACCCCCATATATAGCTTAGATCTCCATGGTCTTGTCACTTCCTTCCTCTGTCCACATTTCACCCTGACATGACAATGCCAGAAGTAAAATATTTGAGTGAGAGTCAAGCTGGAGAACGACTCAGTCTAGGCCAGGCATGGCCTCCCAGTTGCTTCTGCATCAGATAGCTAGCCCTATCTTCACCTTGTTGGGTAAAACTAAAGCAGCCAGCACAAATCTCTGTCCACTGCATCTTTAAAGATTCTGCCAATGTCAAACATTATTTAAAGAAAGAAATTTGTGACCCTGCTGGATGGCACTGGCCTGAGGTGGTTTGCTATGAACTCACTATGTGACCTTAGATAAAAAGCCTCCCTGTTCTAGACCTCAGTTTCCTTGCCTATTTAATGAGATGCCTTGATTCACTTTCAAATGTGTATTGAGTTTCTACTCTGGGGCCCAAAGGTACACAAGACAGACATACCCCTTGCTGTAGTGGAGCTTGCAATTTAGTGGAATAGAGAGATAACATTTTAAAAAGTAAATCTGAAGTAGTGTGGAAGTATTCCACAGAGGAGAAATTATAGAGATTCCACTGAAACCAAAGGAGGGGCAGCTAGGCCAGACTCAGGGAGTCAAGGAACATCTTGGCACCAATAATATCTGTGATGGTTAATACTGAGCATCAACTTCATTGGATTGAGGGATGCAAAGTGTTGTTCCTGGGTGTGTCTGTGAGGGTGTTGCCAAAGGAGATTAACATTTGAGTCAGTGAACTGTGAAAGGCAGATCCACCATCAACCTGGGTGGGCATAATCTAATCAGCTGCCAGCGCAGCCAGGATAAAAGCAGGCAGACGAAGGTGAAAAAACTAGACCGGCTTAGTCTCCCGGACTACATCTTTCTCCCATGATGGATGTTTTATGCCCTCGAACATCAAACTCCAAGTTCTTCAGCTTTGGGACTCTTGGACCTCTGACCGCAGACTGAAAGCTACACTATCGGCTTCCCTGCTTTTGAGGTTTTGGTACTCAGACTGGCTTCCTTGCTCCTCAGCTTGCAGACGGCCTATTGTGGGACCTCACCTTGTGATCATGTGAGTCAATGCTCCTTAATAAATGCCCCTTTATATATACCTCTATCCTATTAGTTCTGTTCTTCTAGAGAACCCTAATACAACATCTAAAAAGTGACTTTGAGAAAACATATTGAAGTATGAGTAAGAGTTAGTGAAAGAGGATGATGGGAGGAAACACTTGCCTACCAAAGGCCCAGAAACAGGAGGGTAACTGATGAGTTCAACAGGTTAAAAGAAATTCATATGGCCAAAGCAGAGGCTGCAAAAGGGCATGGAGTGGGATGAAGGCAAGTCATGGCAAAGTTTAGATGGGTGCTGTCCAATAGGTATACAATGTGAGCCACATGTGCCATTTTAAATCTTCTAGTAGCCACATTTTAAAAGTACAATGAAACAACTGAAGCTAATTTTAGTAATATATTCCAGTTAACCCAATTATCTAAAATATTATTTTAACATGTAATCAATATAAAATTATCAATAAGATATTTTACAACTGTTTTTTCTACTAAAGCTTTGAAATCTAATGGCTACATTTAAGCTCATCTATGTTCTGAATCACCACATCTTGAGGGCTCCGCAGCCTCACATATGGCTACTGCATTGGACCAAATAGGTTTAGACTTTATCCTTAGGATGCCGCAAAGCCACCAAAGGGTAATAACAAGGGATGAGATGCGATGATCACCAGGCTGCTATGTAGATAGTGGATTTGAAGGGTAAATGTGAGAAGCAAGGAAACTGGGAAGGAGGATACTGAATAAATCTAAAGAAAACATTTGGTTAATGGCAGGGAGAATAAATAGATCTCGATGGAGTCAAGAGATATTTCGGAAGAGATTTAAACATCTTGACATGCACATAAGCCCATGAAGTACTCAGATCCAAGAGTTACTTCACAAGGCATAATGATGTATTTATTTTTTCCCCTTTGACCTCTTCAAGCTGAAAGTCACAGACCTGGGTGAGAAGTCACAGAGGCAAGATTGGTTTCCTAGGAGCCGTGTAGCGAATAGTTTCGGTGAATGGTTTGTGGTGCTGTTTTGACCCTTTCTAGTCTGTGGAGAGTGAGATAGAGGAATCATCAGAGAGCCTGAGAGTGATTATTGCTTTTTTTCTCCTCTCTCCATCAGCTGACACATTGAATTTGTGAAGAGAGGAGGGGAGGAGGAGATAGGTGGAGAATACTGCTTCTTAGGAGTGATTACAGTCACAGAGGGACTTGAAGAGACATCAATGGGCCCCATATTTCTTTTGCCACTAGTGACTTCCAAATCAAATGAGTCCAATCTGCAGATCAAAATGAGATTTTTCTTATTGACTTCCCTGAAAGCTTAGCCGGCTCTCTGCAAATCGAGTCATGTGTATCCTGCATCCTCATCAACCATTGCCGATTGCAGGGATGTCGGAACTGGGCCAAGATTGGCAAATATGTCACTGATGCATGAGGCTAGGGAAAATCCAGCTCTTATTGGCCTGGCAGTGCTGACCTGGTTTGTCCATAAATGAAGAGCAAATGCAATTTGCAAAACACATAGAACTGATAAGGGGTTACAACAAGGCGGGGTTGAAGCTGCTTTTCAAAGAGCAGGCCCTCTTGAAAAGGGGACAAAGCCGATTTCAAGATTGAAATCGGACAGTATTTCTTAAAGCGTGCTCTGTATGCCATCTTTATCATAATCACCTGGAGCTTATTTTAAAACTATGTATCTGGGTCTAACCCCAGGCCAGTTGAATTAGAGTGTCTGGGGGTAGGGCATGGGAAAAGTCCACATTTAACAAGCCCCTGGATGATTCTCGTGCACATTAAAGTCTAAGATGTCCTTGAAGAAGGAAAGTTTTTCCACTTGGGTATTGGAAACAACACTGAATTTGAAGTCAGCCCACTTGATCCTTCATGTGGACTCTGCTGTTAACTGGCTGGATGACATCGTAGTGAAGGGGAAAGGAAACGGGATGTGAAATCAGAAGCAGGCACAGGCCTACCTCTCACAGAAGAGCTGAGTAATGACAGTTAATAGCTAAGCTAAGTCTCACCCTCACCACCAGAAAATGCAGAGCTGGGCTTAGGTGACCTTGAAAAGTTTGGTAGCTCTGACGGTCTATTTCTTTAAGTTACATAACATCAGTTTCTTCATCTGAAAAATGGGAAGTTTATGTTCTGTTTTGGCTATGCTTTTTGGAGGATTCAATAAAACAATGTACATACATTTAAAAAATATGTACATACATTTAAAAAATATTTTTAAAGGTTTACACAGTATGAAGAAGTATTATTAATTTATGATAGTTATCTCTACTTAGAGCAAGCTTGTCAAACCCGTGCCCCATGGACTGCATGTGGTCCAGGATGGGGGCTTTGAATGCGGCCCAACAAAATTCATAAACCTTCTTAAAACATTATGAATTATTTTTGCTATTTTCTTTTTTTACCTCATCAGCTATTGTTAATGTTAGTGTATTTTATGTGTGGCCCAGAGAAACCAAAAGATTGAACACCCCTGACTTATCTGTCATAAGACTTCCCACACTGATAAAGTCTCCTTAAAAACATAGTATTTTTTTTTTTTTTTTTAGCAACACTGAAATCAAGGTGCATTTTACTGTTTATGGCATCTTCCAATTACAATAGGCAACAATATTTCTTCCTTATTGCCACACAAAATAATGGTGCATCTTACAATTGGTGGCATCTTAGATTTTGTTCAATACAATGTATTTTTTACAGATTTGGGGGTATGTGGTACCAATACACAGGTTCACACAGAATTATGTTGTTCTCATAGCTTTCATACAATAATTTTTCCAGTAGCTCTACCTTCTAAATATCAGAACTTTTCACTGTATTCCATTCTTCCTCTTCTTCTTCCTCCTCCTCCTCCTCCTCCTCCTCCTCCTCCTCCTCCTCCTCCTCCTCCTCCTCCTCCTCCTCCTCCTCCTCCTCCTCTTCTTCTTCTTCTTCTTCTTCTTCTTCTTCTTCTTCTTCTTCTTCTTCTTCTTCTTCTTCTTCTTCTTCTTCTTCCTCATTTAAGTTCTAGGGTACATGTTTTTGTTTTTCCTTTTTTACAAAGCACAATACCAAGTACAAAGGGATTTTGCATTGTTTTCTATAGCTCACATAGTATGAAATGGGCCACGTTAACCTCTACTGATCCTCTGTTTAACACTACCACCAGCCTTGGAGAGGATAAGAGAGCCACTTTGTAATACTCCAAGTTTTCTTTCCAAATATTAAGAAACAGCCCTTATTAATGGCTATACTTTAGCTTGGCATTCAAGTCTATCAATAATTTGGCCACTGTCCTCTTATACCTACCTAACACTAGCAAAATTTGATTATTTGATGACATACTTTATATTCTCCTAACTTCACAACTTTGTGCTTTTTTGTGCCATACACTTGCTCTGAAATGTCCCCTTTATCACTCAATATCTGCCTAACAGATTCCTACCTATAAAAATATCATTTAAACTATTCAGGAGGCTGAAGCAGGAGTATCACTTGAGCTCAGGAGTTCAAGTCCAGCCCAAAGAACATAGAAAGACCTTGTCTCTTTAAGAAAAAAAAAATCATGGATACATGCAAATATTTAGTGTCAAGAATGTTGACTTCACTGCTGTATATAAAAGCAAAAGCAAATATGCAAACAAAATGGGACATGACATAAATGTCCAACATTAGGGGATTGATTACATACCTGCAGTTGTACAATAGAATACTACATGCCAGTTCATGTGCTGTTTTAAAGAATAGTAAAGGCATGGAATGATTGTCATGATATACTATTAAGCAAAAGAGAAAAGTAAGTACCATTATAAAAAATCACCTATAGATAAAACATAAATAAAAACAGATGAGAGAAGGACACACACTGTTGGTTAGGATCTAATTTTGTATCATGTCATAGGATGATACGGTTTGGTTCTGTGTCCCCACCTAAATCTCACCTTAAATTGTAATAATCCCCATGTTGTCAAGGGGAGGACCAGGTAGAGATAATTGAATCATGGGGGCAGTTTCCCCTATGCTGTTCTCATGATAGTAAGTGAATTCTCACAAGATCTGCTCGTTTTATAAGGGACTTTCCTCGCTTCACTCTGCACTTCTCTCTCCTGCTGCCATGTGAAGAAGGACGTGTTTGCTTCCCCTTCCACCATGATTGTTAGTTTCCTGAGGCTTCCCCAGTCATGGGGAACTGTGAGTCAATTAAATCACTTTCCTTTATAAATTATGCAGTCTCAGGCAGTTCTTCATAGCAGCATGAGAACAGACTAATATAGAAGGAGTTTATTATAAGGCCACACAGAAGAAAGGCAAAACAGGCAAGTTCTTGGAACCAACATGCAGATTTCACAGAGAACACAACATCCTACACCCTGTTCAAAATTGCAATATTGTTATAGTCATGCAATGTAACTTCTCTCAGCTTCTGCTTCCCTCTCAGCTTTTTTTTTTTTTTTTTTTTTCATTTCCCAGTATGTGTCTCAAATTCCAGATATGAGTAAGAGGGTCTGATTCACTCACTTAGTCATCACCTCATACAGAGCCCCTGCACTGGACAGACCTCTCAGGCCAGGCTACTTCATGGCCAATGGGCTACTCAGCCCATTACTGGTGCCTATCCAATCAGTTGTGTGCAGGGTGGCATGATTGCATGACAGAACATGGAATTGTAGAGGTCAGGAAGTGCTGAGGCTGCTCCTCTGAAATGGGGCAGAAAGCAGGGCACGCACTCCAAGACTCATACACATTCTTTTCCAGTACATTCATCAAAATAATATTTGTGGTTATGATTGAAGGATGGGGGAAAAAATAAATTCATTACTGTTGGATTTGGCTCCATGAGACGGAAAACCCCAAATTACAATGGTTTCAACACAGGAGGGTTTATTCTCTCAAGTGGAAGAAGTCTGGGATGGCAACTCACAAAGTTGAGTTCAAGTGCATTCTAACTTCCTGCTCTTCATCATAGCACACAGTATTGAAGTCATTATTTCTGTTCACTAATACTCTTTTTCTTCCCTCATTCTGGGAACACAATAGGACTTCACTTTCTTCCCCTTTGAATGTTGGTGTGTCATGTGACTTGCTTTGACAAATGAACTATAAAGGGAAGTAACATGAATCACTTCTAAGCAGAAGCTTTAAGAGTCAATGCCAATCTATTATACATCCTTCCACCTACTACTGTGATTTTAAAAGCACATGTTGAGAGAAAGCTGCCATGAGTCTGGGTAATGGAGTGACTCTAGTTAGCACAGGTTCTTTGTTGAAGTCTATTGGATATTTAGGTGAGGTGGAAATAGAAAATCATTGAGGTTAGGGGACTGTTTGTTATTATAGCATAACCTGGTCCATTCTGACTAAATACATATAGGCATCATCAAAATCACTTCCTGGTCCACTCTGGTTGCTAGACATTTAGCCATCACCTTCATGTCCCAGGCATCAAGAAGAAAAACTAGAGAAGGACAAAAGGACCAAACTTCCTAGTGAAGCCATCTCCCTTATAGAGTCTTCCTGGAAGTCCCACACAATGTTTTAACTTACATCACTCAGAATTTAGTTACACAGCCAATGTATTGATAACTGGCTGCAAAGCATTCTGGGTAATGTAGTCTTTTAGCAGCACATTGTTGCACTGAATGTAATTAAGGCTGAGTTTCTAAGAAGGAGAAAAAAGATATTAATCAACCAACACCATCTGCCATAAAATATGACCCTCACTTTCTTTTATTTATATTTTCTTAATTTCTTAAATAAAAACTTTCATAATTTCATATAAGAAAAAAAGCTATTGGAACCCTCTTATTTATTCATCAGGACGGCTCAAAGTCTCTCTTAATCACCCCCATAGAAGCCCAGATTTTCCCTCTAAGTTCTCCCTAAATCTCATATGCCCCACCCCTCATTTTCTGACCACATTTTCCATCGTGTCATAGTTTCATACCTACCCTACAATAGATCCCCTGAGGGCAGGGTTCAGCTTTTATTTCCTTCTGTCTTCTAAGATTCATTTCACGTATGGTGGATGTTCTATATCGGAAGTAGGAAGCACAAAGGGCTATTTCTCAAATGCTATTTATTTTTATTTTAAAATCCCAAATTGGAAGCAGAATTAGCTAATACTTTCTCCAGAGTAAGTACATTAAGGAAGTGCCTAAATGCAAAGCACCACCTTCCTATGCTGGTCAGAGTTCAGACAGTAAACCAGCTCCACAGACATTTAAGAGGGGCAACAATGTGACTTCCATTGGAAACATGGACAGGTCAAATCTAGGTATATTTGAACTTAAGAGACATATGGACAGATTGTTCTGGCAGCTGACTGTCATGAAGACTAGCACAGGAATGTCATCCAGAGGATGCCAGAGCCTCCCTCCACACTGCCCATGCCTCCTGGCCACCTTGTATGTGAAACCTTTTTAGAATAAAGTGCATGGTAGCATTTAGTAACTAAAGTCCCTGAAATTGCATCCAAGTAAATTTCATACAAAATTTCAATCTACAGCAGAGTATTGTGGGAAGAACTTGATGTACTGGCATTACCGTCTAGGCAAAAGTGTTTTAAATAAGTAAGATGAGACTGAAAAATGTCCCACATAATTGGGGCAGGAAAGAGGATCCTTATTCTAGAATGGCAGTCCAAAATAACAAATCTAAGAACTACCACCCTGAGTACTTGTTATAGGTGCTATGTACCAGGCACTAAGCTAAGCACTTAATATATATTGCTTATTTTATTCCTACAACGTCCCCATATGACCTGTAGTATTTTAACTCCTATTTCTAAAAATCAAGCTAACAAAAGAGCTCAGGGCTTTTAGCAGATCAGTTATAGTAATGGTCTCATTTAAAAGACCCCATTTAAAAGGCACATTCTTTGGTGACTTTGTGGCTCCTCTTATCAAAGGATTGAGCCTATTTTCCCATACCTTGGATCAAGGCTGGTCTCATACTTGCTTTGGACAAAACAGAAAACTGGTAAAGGGATAAATAAGAAGCAATAGTTCTGAGCTCTGAGACCAGTGCTAGTTCTGAGTCTATATCTTGAGAGGGCTTGCCTGCTTCTCTTGCCTCTCTTAAAACTTTGCTACTGCATGTAAAAAGCCTGGGCAAGGCTGCTATATTGTGGAGGCTCATGGAGCAGGGATGAGTCATACTAGCTGGGATCATCTTCAACCAGCCAGCCCCCAGCTGACTCACCAGCTGACCACAGAAGTATAAGGGAGCCCAACCAGGTTCAACAGACCCACCCAGCCAACCCCTAGACTCTTGAGCAAAAATAAATGTTTATTGCTGTATGCCATTGAAGTCCTGAATTTGTTTGTCAAGCAATATTATTGTGGCACTAGAAAACTGGTAAAGGGACAAATAAGTAACTTCCTCAGGGTCACCTAGCTAGTAAATGGCAGAGCTAAGCTTTGAACCAAGTGTGTCTAACTTCAGAACCTGCCATGTGTCCAGAAGACTCGAGAAACAACAAACCCCTCACAATATGAAAAGTTCCTCAGGATCTCAGTCTCCTAGTCAGAGGCCGTGTGTTCCATCCTGAGGTCTCTGTTAAGTGGTCCAGGCCTCTGGACCTTGGTTTCTTTACCTTTAAAATGGGCATAATAAATATTTCTTTTAACAAGATTCCTGTTAACATCCAATGAGTTACCTGATGTGAAAGCATTTCACAAATGGCTATGCAGATGCCGACTGGGTTAACGATCAGGCACATCATCCTCTCTTCCCCTGCCAGTACTCAATCACCCAGGGCAGCTCTGCCTGGAAGAGGCTTTGCCTGGAAGTCCTCCACACTTCTCCACTCAGATTAATTATGGAGTGTGCGTGTCCCTGTGGAGGAGAGGGTGTGGATGGTTTGTCTTTGCGGCAGTCCTACTGCTGATAGCAGGAAAGCTTTAGCTGAGTTTGAAATGGGATAAAAAGGGAGAGAAAAAAAACAACCAACAGCTAAAGCTGCTATCAAACTCACAGAGGCCCTTAATGGTGATTTAATGCTGGAAGATCTAGCTTGCCACAAGACTGTGACAGGACTGTATTTTTTTCTGTCGGGGTTAGGTGAGTGGTAGTGTGGCCGCATTTAAAGGCGACAGGGAGGGGTTGGTGGAAAGGGCATTAATCACGTACCTTGGAGCATGGTCTGGACTATGAGCAGAATTAAAGGGACAGGGAGACCAGGAGATGACTGAGGAATGACCCTTGGGGCTGAACATTATCAAGGAAACATAAAAAGGAGGGCAGATCCACCCCTCACCTGCACTTACTCCTCTCATTTTTATACCTAAGATCCTTGTCCCTGCATCCCCCGTACTCGTTCCAGCAAAGCGCAAAGCCTTTACAGAGGCAATTTAGTGTTCCTGGTGGTTCCAGATGTGGTCTCAGCATGCAAAAGATCAGGATTCAGAAGCACCACATGCACACCTTACAGTGTCTAGTTAACTCTTCCTTTCACCTTTTGCACATCTAAATACTTTTGAAAAACATACTCAGATGTAATATTTAACACCAGAAACTACCCAGTACTGTGCACATACCAGCATGCATTTGTTCATTCAGTTATCAAACACTGTTTGCACTGCCTATTATGTGTCAGGCACTGTGGTAGGCCCAGGGGATGCAAAATTGAGTGACATATAGTACCTGCCCTCAAGGAGGGCCCAGCCCATCAGAGAGGCATAATTGGAGGAGAAGGCTTATCTGAACTTGGAAAATCAGAAACTGTTTCCTGGAGGAAGTAGCATCTGAGCTGAGGCATGAGGGATAAGGGGGCTGAGAAGCGTGCACAGGCACAGAGGTAAGAAGCAGCATGGTGTGCAGGGAAACAGGTGTAGCTGGAGACACAGGTAAGAGAACCGAGAGGCTGGAGAAGAGTCTGAAAGTTAGGCAGGACTCAGTCATGGTGGGCGAGTGGGGGCTTGTAAGCCAATTAGAGGAGTCTGCAGGTGGTGTGAGACCAGCAAGGGCTTAAGCAGAGAGATATTGTGGTTTAGTTTTCTCCACCTCTACAACTGGCACCATCCAGCTGCTCATGCCAAAAACCTGTGAGTCAACCTCGTACTTATCCACCTCTCTCCTTTCTCTGCATAGCCAATCCATTAGAAAATCCTATACACTCTTCCCCTAGTACACAGCCACTGGTCTTCACTTCACTGCCCCAATACCTCCCAAAGCCATCCCCTAAGAGCTCCCTGCCGCCACCCTGGCATATCTCTGTTCTCTCCTGCAGACAAAGTCCTCTTTTCTAAATATAAATCAGAATGCATCTCTTTTCTGCCGAAAACTTCCCAAGCGCTTCCTGAGGGCTAAAATTCCAGCATCTCCTTGTGCGTCACAGGGCTTTATATGATCTGGCCTCTGCCCACCCCTTTGGCTTCCATTCCCTGCACCCAGGCTCACCCACCCCACCCTGGCCATGTGGGAGCCCCTGCCACTCCTTCAATAACGGGCACTCAGGTCCAACTCACATCTCACCGCCTTTGCCCTGATCGTCTTCTGCTTACTACTCCTCTATCTCACATTGTCCCATGATTCACTCTCAGTTTATTCAGATCTGTGCTCAAACATCTCCCCTTCAGAGAGGCTTTGTCCAGGCTTACTAAAATACCCAACCACTACCCCAAGCCCCACCATCCATTTCTGTCTCTTATTCTGCTTTACTTTGGGAGGTTGAGGTGAGTGGATCACTTGAGGTCAAGAAGTTCAAGACCAGCCTGGCCAACATGGGGTGAAACCCCCTCTCCACTAAAAATGCAAAAATTAGCTGGGCGTGGTGGCGGGCACCTGTAATCCAAGGTACTCAGGAGGCTGAGGCAAGAGAATCGCTTAAACCCAGGAGGCGGAAGTTGCAGTAAGCCAAGATTGTGCCATTGCACTCCAGCCTGGGAGAGAGAGTGAGACTCCATCTCAAAAAAACAACAACAACAACAAAAAAACACACTTATCCAACCTTAAATTGCATTGCTTGTGTATTTGTTACTCTCTTATTCTCTGTCTTCCCCTCTAAAATGTTGCATGAGCAAAGACAAATATGTCTATCTCATTCACCATCACATCCCCATCCTTTAGAACCATGGTCTTGGCTCATAGAAGGTACAAAAAAAAAAAAAAAAAAAAAAAAGTTTGTTGAGGTGGAGCATGCAGGAAATTAGCATGTTTAAGGTAATATGATGAATCCTCTTTTGGAATGGTTGTGGTATCTAAAATTCAGTCTCCATAGCTAAAATCTTTTTTTTTTTTAACTCTTCTGCACCCATGCCTCTCCCTCACCTAAACCCAGATCCTGAGATCACTTTCTAAGGTCTTTAAAAATAGTATTTCACCTCTCTGAATCCCATCTGTAAAACAGGAGTAACGAGACTTCCTTAAAAGGTAGCTGTGAGGAGCCAATGAAAGAATATCAGCGAGATTTACTCCGCAGGCCTGATGATAGATTTAGACTCCAGGAGATCATCACAGGATATTTTAATTTGATGGATACATAAATATTATTATACTATATTCTGATATTTAATATTTATTTGAATTTAATGTTTTTTTCTACTAGACTATAATGACTAATTCTTATTCTTTTTATGCTTCCTCATTTCCCTACCCCAGTGCCTAGCACAGTGTTTACTGTTTATTTCACAGAAAACAAAGAGCTTCTGTTCCAGAATCAGGAGCACTCGGGGATTTTTGGCTTTGTTAGAGCCACAACCCAGCAGGACACACTGATTGTCTGACTACCTCATCTCCATGATCCGATTAATCCTACCCAACTCCCTGATCTCCTATTCCCAGACCTCTCTGCTCCTGACCACAAAAGCTACTGAAATGTCTCTTTCTCTCTCTTTCCATACTGACATGGTCCTAGGCTGAGGTCAAAATCAGACACACTTCTCTCTTCCAATGTTACACACACACACACACACATTTTCTTATTCCAATATATCCTTTTGAAAAAATTAAAGCAAAGCTGTATATACTATGTGAATGCTGATTTTTTTTTTTTTTTTTTTTTTTTTTTTTTTTTTTTTTGAGATGGAGTCTCGCTCTGTCGCCCAGGCTGGAGTGCAGTGGCCGGATCTCAGCTCACTGCAAGCTCCGCCTCCCGGGTTCACGCCATTCTCCTGCCTCAGCCTCCCGAGTAGCTGGGACTACAGGCGCCCGCCACCTCGCCCGGCTAGTTTTTTTGTATTTTTTTAGTAGAGACGGGGTTTCACCATGTTAGCCAGGATGGTCTCGATCTCCTGACCTCGTGATCCGCCCGTCTCGGCCTCCCAAAGTGCTGGGATTACAGGCTTGAGCCACCGCGCCCGGCCGAATGCTGATTTTTTAAAGATGTAATAGAGCTGGCAAATCATTCCTTTTGGTGACTTGGGCGGAAGTCAAATGGACAGAAGGCATTCTTTCTCACAGTTGCATATCTTGCATGGTAAGCCACCCCTAAGTTTACTAAACAGATTTTCCAGCAATGAGCATTTTGATTATTTCTTAGTTTTTGCTATTCAAAACTCACTGTATACATAGATGGGCATAACTGTAGGATGGATTCATACAAGAAGACTGGCAATTTTAGGTATGCTGGAAATTTGGGTTTCTATTGCAAAAAAAAATTACACCAATTTAAATTCCAAACAATAGTATACAAGTGGCTGTCTCTCCAGTATTATCAAGTTTTTTACAACTTTGCAAATCTGCTAAGTGAAAAACAAAATCTCACTTTTAAGAATTTCTATTTTTTATTGTGAGGAAAGTTGAGCATCCTTTTCTATGTTAATACTGTTAATACTTCTTTTCTTTGGACTAGTTCATATTATTGGCTTATTTTTCTCTTGGGTTGTTAATTTTGTTTTTTGATTAGCCAGCATTCTAAAAAATTAAGAAAATTAGTCCTTTATCTGCCATATCTGTTATGAATTTTTTTCTAATTTAATATTGATTAGTTACAGTATTTTTTCCATGCAGAACTTCAAACAT
Source organism: Rhinopithecus roxellana (assembly GCF_007565055.1). Lineage (NCBI taxonomy): Eukaryota > Metazoa > Chordata > Mammalia > Primates > Cercopithecidae > Rhinopithecus > Rhinopithecus roxellana. The sequence continues at coordinate 32,521,250 of NC_044551.1, read as the reverse complement.
TTTAGATAGTCAAATCTGTCAGTCTTTTTTAGGGCATTTGGGTTTTGTTTCTTCTTTATAAAGCTCTTTTGTATGTCAAGATCACAAAAGCATTTCATCAGATTTCCTTGTAGTGATTTGTGTGGTTTCTGCTATTTTTTTTACATTTAATTCATTAATCCATGTGGAGCTTTGCATTACTTTTCTATTACTGCATAACAAGTTATCACAAACTTAGCAGCTGAAACTGACATACATATATTATCTCACAATTTCTGTTGATCAAGAGTCTGGCCAAAGCTTAACCAGGGCCTCTTCTTAGGGTTTCACAGGCTATGACCAAGGTGATGGTCAGAACTGTGTTCTCATCAGAGGCTCAACTGGGGAAGGATCCATTTCCAAGCTCCCTCATTTTGTTGCCTGAATTCATTTTCTGATGCTGTAAGATTTATGGCATCTTGCCTCATCAAAGCCAATAAACAAGAGAAGGAGGTAAGGAGAAAGGAAAAAAGAGAGAGAAAGGTTGAGACTCTAGAAAAATAGGCATTATACTTTTACATAATCACAAACATGTGATCACTTACAACCCATAATCTTTGCCACATTCCAGTGGTTAGAAACAAGACTCTGGTCCTGCCCACACTCAAAAGGATTACACAAAGGTATGAATACCAGGAGGTGGGAATCACAGGCGCTGCTTTATAGACTGTCACTCCTAGGGACTGCTTTATAGACTGGCACTCACAAATTTATTTTGGTAGAAGGAGTAAGGTAGGGATATAAATTTATAGATGATTAGCCAGATGTCTCAGTATCACTTATTAGATTATCTAACTTTCCCATACTGATTAGAAATTTTACTTCTGTTTAAGACAGAGACTTAAATATCACAAACTAGGTAATTTCTCCTTCTTCTTTCATTTCATGTATACATCTGTGATACCAGAAATGTAGTTTGTCAATCTCATATTCAGCTTATTGAGCATAAAAAGAACCTATATTCCCAGAGACAATCATTGTTATCAGTTTCTGTCACATTCATATAGATATATAGTCTTTAGTCATATTTATATCTATATACATATCTAGCTATAAATAAAGGTTGAGGGAAAGAAAATGAAAAGAGGTCATCATTATCTCATTTCCTTCCTCACAAGAGGTGCATATTCCCAGCAGAGTCCAGACAACCTCTGGCAAATTCAAGCATCTGTTAGAAAACACTAAATCAGTCAGCTTAGTCAAGAGCTTACACAAGTCATGCTCACAAATGAGCCAAACTCAGGACCAAAAAGGGGGAAGTGGCTAAACAACAGGTAGACCAGAAATACCTCTGGGGACATGAGCACATTTTAAAGAAGAGGACATAGATGAAAAGGGATGCAGAGTCTGGTAGGAAAACTGCTGCTAGTAAATCCTATGTATGTGAACTACCACAATATTCATTTGTGCCTTTGTGATTATGAGCCTGTTATGTTTGGCAAAATGAATACTTTCTGTGACCACTTTACATTTCTTACTGGAGTCTGTGACTACCCATTAAGACCAATGTCATTGTCTCTTAGAAGCAGGTGATGGAAAGAGGATGAAGCATGTTCTAGATTCCCTGAAAAATGAAAGCATGAAGATTCCCTGAAAAAATGGCCATCATCTCTATTGTTATGACAACCCATTCCCACTATGCTACAACCTTTAGGAAAGAGGCTGTTTGTGTCCTGTGAGTTAGTGGAATTTTTGTAATATTACTTCTTGTTAAATTATATATATATATATATGTGTGTGTGTGTGTATATATATATATATACACACACACACACATATATAATGCAATAGTAGCATGCTATGCACAATTTCTGCACTTTGACTTTTTCACAGTATGGAAAAAGATATATATATACATATATAAACACACACACATACACACACACATATATATCATAGCATGGTTTCATATTAGCACTATACAACTGCCTCATATTTTTGTTTCATATTTTAATAGTTACATAATATTGATCAGAGGTAATATAATTTATGAAACTGTCCCCTATTAAACGCCATTTGGTTTATTTCCCATCTTTTGCTTTTAGAATAATGCTTTAATAAATGACTTCATACTTCACAATACAATTTTAACTCATAATCCTTTTAGAGATTAATAAGAAATTATTTCTAACAAAATTTATGTTGTTTCTATCATGGATTGCCATCTGTCAAAAAGCATTTCTATACAACAATTATCAAACTGAGGTACAAAGAAGAGAAGAGGTCCACACTGATAGTCACTGGCAGAAACTAACATATAAACTTCACATTGTATTTAGCCCACACCATTATTTTTCAAGGTGGAATGAATCATCAGCATTAAAATCATACCGTGTTGATGTAATTTAGAGAAATCACATCAAAATTAAGATGTAGGGTGTCTCTTTAATAACGAAATACTTAGCATTTAGAGGTCAGACTAGTCATGTAAATAATGAGAGAGGAAGTATTTGAGGATAAGACAATGGGGAGTAGTGGTGAGTAGTATGGGCTCACATTCTTGCGCAACAGTAGTTGCTGGAGGTGCATAAGAGCTGCTCAACTCAGATGCGAATGGGCTTCCTCAGTCCACCACACAACCGAAATGGTGACCAAGGTTGCTCCATGTCTTGGAAGTTGTAACAGTTAACAGTTTTCATAACACATTCTGTATTTTCTCCTTCATGGCAGAGTCAAGAAAAAAAGTGAAATATTTTTTGTATTCAAAGAAACTCATAATAGTGGGAGGAAAGGCCAGGCGTGGTGGCTCAAGCCTGTAATCCCAGCACTTTGGGAGGCCAAGACGGGTGGATCACGAGGTCAGGAGATCGAGACCATCCTGGCAAACACGGTGAAACCCCGTCCCTACTAAAAAGTACAAAAAAAAAAAAATTAGCCGGGCATAGAGGTGGGCGCCTGTACTCCCAGCTCCTCGGGAGGCTGAGCCAGGAGAATGGCGTGAACCTGGGAGGCGGAGCTTGCAGTGAGCTGAGATCTGGCCACTGCAGTCCAGCCTGGGTGACAGAGCGAGACTTCGTCCCAAAAAAAAAAATAGGGCGGAGCAAGATGGCCGAATAGGAACAGCTCCAGTCTCCAACTCCCAGCACGAGTGACACAGAAGACCGGTGATTTCTGCATTTTCAACTGAAGTACTGGGGTCATCTCACTAGGGAGTGCCGGACAATCGGTGCTGGTCAGCTGCTGCAGCCTGACCAGTGAGAGCTGAAGTAGGGTGAGGCATCGCCTCACCTGGGAAGCACAAGGGGGAAGGGAATCCCTTTTCCTAGCCAGGGGAACTGAGACACACAACACCTGGAAAATCGGGTAACTCCCACCCCAATACCACGCTTTAAGCAAACGGGCACAACAGAAGAATATACCCCTCACCTGGCCGGGAGGGTCCCACGCCCACGGAGCCTCCCTCATTGCTAACACAGCAGTCTGCGGCGATCTAACCGCAAGGCAGCAGCGAGGCTGGGGGAGGGGCGCCCGCCATTGCTGAGGCTTAAGTAGGTAAACAAAGCCGCTGGGAAGCTCGAACTGGGTGGAGCTCACAGCAGCTCAAGGAAACCTGCCTGTCTCTATAGACTCCACCTCTGGGGGCAGGGCTCAGCTAAAAAAACAACAGGGGAAGCAGCAGAGGCCTGAGCAGACGCGAACGACTCTGTCTGACAGCTTTGAAGAGAGCAGTGGATCTCCCAACATGGAGGTTGAGATCTGAGAACGGACAGACTGCCTGCTCAAGTGGGTCACTGACCCTTGAGTAGCCTAACTGGGAGACATCCCCCACTAGGGGCAGTCTGACACCCCACACCTCCCAGGGTGGAGTACACCCCTGAGAGGAAGCTTCCAAAGGAAGAATCAGACAGGTACACTCGCTGTTCAGCAATATTCATTCTTCTGCAACCTCTGCTGCCGATACCCAGGCAAACAGGGTCTGGAGTGGACCTCAAGCAATCTCCAACAGACCTATAGCTGAGGGTCCTCACTGTCAGAAGGAAAACTATCAAACAGGAAGGACACCTATACCAAAACCCCATCAGTACGTCACCATCATCAAAGACGAGAGACAGATAAAACCACAAAGATGGGGAAAAAGCAGGGCAGAAAAGCTGGAAATTCAAAAAATAAGAGCGCATCTCCCCCTGCAAAGGAGCACAGCCCATCGCCAGCAACGGATCAAAGCTGGTCAGAGAATGACTTTGACGAGATGAGAGAAGAAGGCTTCAGTCCATCAAACTTCTCAGAGCTAAAGGAGGAATTATGTACCCAGCGCAAAGAAACTAAAAATCTTGAAAAAAGAGTGGAAGAATTGACAGCTAGACTAATTAATGCAGAGAAGGTCATGAACGAAATGACAGAGATGAAAACCATGACACGAGAAATACGTGACAAATGCACAAGCTTCAGTAACCGACTCGATCAACTGGAAGAAAGAGTATCAGCGATTGAGGATCAAATGAATGAAATGAAGCGAGAAGAGAAACCAAAAGAAAAAAGAAGAAAAAGAAATGAACAAAGCCTGCAAGAAGTATGGGATTATGTAAAAAGACCAAATCTACGTCTGATTGGGGTGCCTGAAAGTGAGGGGGAAAATGGAACCAAGTTGGAAAACACTCTTCAGGATATCATCCAGGAGAACTTCCCCAACCTAGTAGGGCAGGCCAACATTCAAATTCAGGAAATACAGAGAATGCCACAAAGATACTCCTCGAGAAGAGCAACTCCAAGACACATAATTGCCAGATTCACCAAAGTTGAAATGAAGGAAAAAATCTTAAGGGCAGCCAGAGAGAAAGGTCGGGTTACCCACAAAGGGAAGCCCATCAGACTAACAGCAGATCTCTCGGCAGAAACTCTACAAGCCAGAAGAGAGTGGGGGCCAAAATTCAACGTTCTTAAAGAAAAGAATTTTCAACCCAGAAATTCATTCCAGCCAAACTAAGTTTCATAAGTGAAGGAGAAATAAAATCCTTTACAGATAAGCAAATGCTGAGAGATTTTGTCACCACCAGGCCTGCCTTATAAGAGACCCTGAAGGAAGCCCTAAACATGGAAAGGAGCAACCAGTACCAGCCATTGCAAAAACATGCCAAAATGTAAACACCATCGAGGCCAGGAAGAAACTGCATCAACTAACGAGCAAAATAACCAGTTAATATCATAATGGCAGGATCAAGGTCACACATAACAATATTAACCTTAAATGTTAATGGACTAAATGCTCCAATTAAAAGACACAGACTGGCAAACTGGATAAAGAGTCAAGACCCATCAGTCTGCTGTATTCAGGAGACCCATCTCACAGGCAGAGACACACATAGGCTCAAAATAAAGGGATGGAGTAAGATCTACCAAGCAAATGGAGAACAAAAAAAAGCAGGGGTGGCAATCCTAGTCTCTGATAAAACAGACTTTAAACTAACAGAGATCAAAAGAGACAAGGCCATTACATAATGGTAAAGGGATTAATTCATCAAGAAGAGCTAACTATCCTAAATATATATGCACCCAATACAGGAGCACCCAGATTCATAAAGCAAGTCCTTAGAGACTTACAAAGAGACTTAGACCCCCACACAATAATAATGGGAGACTTTGACACCCCACTGTCAACATTAGACAGATTAACGAGACAGAAAGTTAACAAGGATATCCAGGAATTGAACTCATCTCTGCACCAAGCAGACCTAATAGACATCTACAGAACTCTCCACCCCAAATCAACAGAATATACATTCTTCTCAGCACTACATGGTACTTATTTCAAAACTGACCACATAGTTGGAAGTAAAGCGCCCCTCAGCAAATGTAAAAGAATAGAAATTATAACAAACTGTCTCTCAGACCACAGTGCAATCAAACTAGAACTCAGGATTAAGAAACTCAATCAAAACCACTCAACTACATGGAAACTGAACAACCTGCTCCTGAATGACTACTGGATACATAACGAAATGAAGGCAGAAATAAAGATGTTCTTTGAAACCAATGAGAACAAAGATACAACATACCAGAATCTCTGGGACACATTTAAAGCAGTGTGTAGAGGGAAATTTATAGCACTAAATGCCCACAAGAGAAAGCAGGAAAGATCTAAAATTGACACTCTAACATCACAATTAAAAGAACTAGAGAGGCAAGAGCAAACACATTCAAAAGCTAGCAGAAGGCAAGAAATAACTAAGATCAGAGCAGAACTGAAGGAGATAGAGACACAAAAAACCCTCCAAAAAATCAATGAATCCAGGAGTTGGTTTTTTGAAAAGATCAACAAAATTGACAGACCGCTAGCAAGACTAATAAAGAAGAAAAGAGAGAGGAATCAAATAGATGCAATAAAAAATGATAAAGGGGATATCACCACCGACCCCACAGAAATACAAACTACCATCAGAGAATACTATAAACACCTCTACACAAATCAACTCGAAAATCTAGAAGAAATGGATAATTTCCTGGACACTTACACTCTCCCAAGACTAAACCAGGAAGAAGTTGAATCCCTGAATAGACCAATAGCAGGCTCTGAAATTGAGGCAACAATTAATAGCCTACCCACCAAAAAAAGTCCAGGACCAGATGGATTCACAGCTGAATTCTACCAGAGGTACAAGAAGGAGCTGGTACCATTCCTTCTGAAACGATTCCAATCAATAGAAAAAGAGGGAATCCTCCCTAACGCATTTTATGAGGCCAACATCATCCTGATACTAAAGCCTGGCAGAGACACAACAAAAAAAGAGAATTTTAGACCAATATCCCTGATGAACATCGATGCAAAAATCCTCAATAAAATACTGGCAAACCGGATTCAGCAGCACATCAAAAAGCTTATCCACCATGATCAAGTGGGCTTCATCCCTGGGATGCAAGGCTGGTTCAACATTCGCAAATCAATAAACATAATCCAGCATATAAACAGAACCAAAGTCAAGAACCACATGATTATCTCAATAGATGCAGAAAAGGCTTTTGACAAAATTCAACAGCCCTTCATGCTAAAAACGCTCAATAAATTCGGTATTGATGGACCGTACCTCAAAATAATAAGAGCTATTTATGACAAACCCACAGCCAATATCATACTGAATGGGCAAAAACTGGAAAAATTCCCTTTGAAAACTGGCACAAGACAGGGATGCCCTCTCTCACCACTCCTTGTCAACGTAGTGTTGGAAGTTCTGGCTAGGGCAATCAGGCAAGAGAAAGAAATCAAGGGTATCCAGTTAGGAAAAGAAGAAGTCAAATTGTCCCTGTTTGCAGATGACATGATTGTATATTTAGAAAACCCCATCGTCTCAGCCCAAAAGCTCCATAAGCTGATAAGCAACTTCAGCAAAGTCTCAGGATACAAAATTAATGTGCAAAAATCACAAGCATTCTTATACACCAGTAACAGACAAGCAGAGCGCCAAATCAGGAATGAACTTCCATTCACAATTGCTTCAAAGAGAATAAAATACCTAGGAATCCAACTTACAAGGGATGTAAAGGACCTCTTCAAGGAGAACTACAAACTACTGCTCAGTGAAATCAAAGAGGACACAAACAAATGGAAGAACATACCATGCTCATGGATAGGAAGAATCAATATCGTGAAAATGGCCACACTGCCCAAGGTAATTTATAGATTCAATGCCATCCCCATCAAGCTACCAATGAGTTTCTTCACAGAATTGGAAAAAACTGCTTTAAAGTTCATATGGAACCAAAAAAGAGCCCGCATTGCCAAGACAATCCTAAGTCAAAAGGACAAAGCTGGAGGCATCACACTACCTGACTTCAAACTATACTACAAGGCTACAGTAACCAAAACAGCATGGTACTGGTACCAAAACAGAGCTATAGACCAATGGAACAGAACAGAGTCCTCAGAAATAATACCACACATCTACAGCCATCTGATCTTTGACAAACCTGAGAGAAACAAGAAATGGGGAAAGGATTCCCTATTTAATAAATGGTGCTGGGAAAATTGGCTAGCCATAAGTAGAAAGCTGAAACTGGATCCTTTCCTAACTCCTTATATGAAGATTAATTCAAGATGGATTAGAGACTTAAATGTTAGACCTAATACCATAAAAACCCTAGAAGAAAATCTAGGTAGTACCATTCAGGACATAGGCATGGGCAAGGACTTCATGTCTAAAACACCAAAAGCAACGGCAGCAAAAGCCAAAATTGACAAATGGGATCTAATTAAACTAAAGAGCTTCTGCACAGCAAAAGAAACTACCATCAGAGTGAACAGGCAACCTACAGAATGGGAGAAAATTTTTGCAATCTACTCATCTGACAAAGGGCTAATATCCAGAATCTACAAAGAACTCAAACAAATATACAAGAAAAAAACAAACAACCCCATCAAAAAGTGGGCAAAGGATATGAACAGACATTTCTCAAAAGAAGACATTCATACAGCCAACAGACACATGAAAAAATGCTCATCATCACTTGCCATCAGAGAAATGCACATCAAAACCACAATGAGATACCATCTCACACCAGTTAGAATGGCAATCATTAAAAAATCAGGAAACAACAGTTGTTGGAGAGGATGTGGAGAAATAGGAACACTTTTACACTGTTGGTGGGATTGTAAACTAGTTCAACCATTATGGAAAACAGTATGGCAATTCCTCAAGGATCTAGAACTAGATGTACCATATGACCCAGCCATCCCAACACTGGGTATATACCCAAAGGATTATAAATTATTTTACTACAAAGACACATGCACACGTATGTTTATTGCGGCACTATTCACAATAGCAAAGACTTGGAATCAACCCAAATGTCCATCTGTGACAGACTGGATTAAGAAAATGTGGCACATATACACCATGGAATACTATGCAGCCATAAAAAAGGATGAGTTTGCGTCCTTTGTAGGGAATGGATGCAGCTGGAAACCATCATTCTTAGCAAACTATCACAAGAACAGAAAACCAAACACTGCATGTTCTCACTCACAGGTGGGAACTGAACAATGAGATCACTTGGACTCGGGAAGGGGAACATCACACACTGGGGCCTATCATGGGGAGGGGGGAGGAGGGAGGAATTGCATTGGGGAGTTATACATGATATAAATGATGAATTGATGGGTGCTGACGAGTTGATGGGTGCAGCACACCAACATGGCACAAATATACATATGTAACAAACCTGCACGTTATGCACATGTACCCTAGAACTTAAAGTATAATAATAATAATAATAATAATAAAAAGAAAGAAAAATATGGTCCAACATATTCTTTCAACAGAGAATTTGTTTTCCAGGATCAATGAGAATTTCGTATATACTTGCTCATTTCTCTTTTTAAACATATTACTTTTCTTTAGTGAGCACCTTTTTTGTGGATCACATTTATTAAAACAGTTGCTAATTTCAGAAAAATAAAATAAAATAATAAAAAAATTAAAAAAATAGTGGGAGGAAGAAAACTAGGTCCACACTCACCACCACTCCCTATTGCCTCATACTCAGATGCTTCTTCTCTCATTTACATGACTAGTCTGGCCTCTGAGTGCATTTGAGTTTCCAATTACATATTTAAAAGAAACAGACCTTCCCCAAAGTCAAACAGTCCAAAAGCTGCCTGTTATTTCCCTTCTCTCTTTATTAAATACTCTCTCCATTTGTCGAATTTTTTGATGTTTGGACTGGAAAGCATTATTTGTTTTTTAATACCGTTTCTTTAAAAAAAAAAAAAAAATCCTGAGTCTGTCCAACAGACTTTACGGCTAAAGTAGCTGGTCCGTTGATTCTGGAGGAAGAGCAGCTGGCAAAACTAATCAACGTTGGGCATTTGCATTTTTTTTTTCCTTTTTTATGGTCTCCCCTGGTGCTGGGAGATTGGTTTTCTGTGTTGGAAGGAGAGCATGGAGAGCAGCTGCTGTCTCCTGGTCTAGTGCATAGTAAAGAAGAGCGCGTGGTGCAGAATTCATCTACCAAATATCCCAACAGGTTAACCAGTTCTGGAGTGAGGAAGTCACAGCTCTTGCTTTTGAAGGTTCTTTGTATTGAGTATAAAAGATTCTGTGTTTCTGAGAATAAGAAATCTTCAATTTCACTCTATATGCTCTAGGCAGCAAGATGATGCTTTTTAGACATGATGATCTCCTACTGACGAGGTACTGACAAGAAAAAAAATTTAAATTCAAGAATGAACTTGAGAAAAATAAACATATGCATGTTCCCGAAAACTGGCAGCAATGTAATGTTCACTACAAGTTAGTAGGGGTTTTCTATCTTCCAGGTATTTTGTCTAGTGCTATGTGTGCAGTATCTCATTTAATTCTCTCAACACCGAAAGATAGGTGCTTGTTAACCCTGCTTTATAGATGTAGAAACTGAATATCAGAAAGGCACAGTGGTTTTTGCAAGGGCTCTGAGCTTGTAAATGACAGAGCTGGGATTCATCTACGTCTTTCTGCCTCCCTTATGCCCTCATCTAAATCCTTGGGAAGCTCCTTTTGTAAAGCAAGCATTCTACAAAGAGGTTTGCACTGGCTTCTCAATGAGGACCACTGGGTGTATTCTCTTTGGAATCTATAATGCTGCTGACAATAATCATTCAGGAAGGAACCTTTTGATCCTATCCTTTATGTAATTTTTTTTTCCTTCCACATATTCTTCACAAGAAGCAGGCTATTATTGGCCACCTTCTCCTCAAACAACACACAATTAAAGTAGCTACCCCATGACCTCACTTCTAGTTTGAAAGGGTTTTTTGTTTTATTGGCCACTTTTCTTCTGGCACTTCTAAGCTCTCCTTAATGTCCTAAAAAGTTAAGTCACTACTCACTAGCACTCGCTGCTGACAGCACACCATTCACTGCAACTCCTTGGCAAGAGGTCAGAGAGTCATGTGTAACTCAGGTCACCTATCCTATAAGCTATGAAGCTTCAGGCTCTACATCTACTTCTGTCCAAAAAAGTATTTAGTTATATTATTGTTTTAATAATTTTTTTAGTTTGCATACAGTAAAATTCACTCTGTGGCATATAGTTCTATGAATTCTAACAAATGCATACAATTGTGTAAGAGTTTGGTAAGAAAACTACCACAATTAAGATACAGAATACTTCCTTTCTCCCCAAACTAGTTCCTAATTTTATCCCTTTGACGTCACCAGCCTCCAGCTCCTAACTCCTGTAGCCGCTGGTAATTCTGTGTTCTCTATAAATGTACCCTTTTCCATAATGCCATGTAAAATGTAATCATCCATTGGGTCTAGCTTCTTTCACTCAGCATATGCATTTGAGTGTGCTGATTTGTACAGCTCAAATGATATGTGTTGAAGGAGTTGAGAACAGGAGAGCCATTAAGGAAACTTCCGTGTTGGTTCAGTCTAGCATAGAATTCTTGGAGAACATATTCCATTAGTTCAAGCTAATTATAAGCTTGCTGCCTGCTATTTGAGATTGCATTTGAAATTCACCCATATTTTTGTGTGTATCAGTAGTGTACTCCTTTTTACTGATGAGTAATATTCCACTGTGTGGATGTTTCACAGATTGTTAATTTATGTATCATTGAGGGACATTTGAGTTGTTTCCAGTTTTTGATGATGATGATTAAAGCTGCCTTAAACCTTTTTGCACAGGGTTTTTGTGAATGTAAGTTTTTATTTTACTTATGTAAATACCCAGGAATAGGATTTCTGGATCATATGGTAAATTTGTGTTTAATGTTATGAGAAACTGCCAATCTACTTTCCAAAGTGGCTGTAACATTTTGTATTTTCAGTAGCAATAAATGAGAGTTTCCGTTGTTTTATATACTTGTCAGCACTTGATATTGGCAGGTTTCTTTTTTGTTTTTATTTTGTTTAGCTATCCTAACAGGTGTGAATCTCATCATAGTTTTAATGCAATTCCCTAAATGACTAACATTGAGTATCTTTTTGTGTTTATTTTCCATTCATGTATCTTCTCTGGTGAAGTGTCTTTCAAATCTTTTGCTTATGTTAAAAACTGGGTTGTCCCAAATGTCCATCTGTGACAGACTGGATTAAGAAAATGTGGCACATATACACCATGGAATATTATGCAGCCATAAAAAAGGATGAGTTTGCGTCCTTTGTAGGGACATGGATGCAGCTGGAAACCATCATTCTTAGCAAACTATCGCAAGAACAGAAAACCAAACACCGCATGTTCTCACTCATAGGTGGGAACTGAACAATGAGATCACTTGGACTCGGGAAGGGGAACATCACACATCGGGCCTATCATGGGGAGGGGGGAGGAAGGAGGGATTGCATTGGGAGTTATACCTGATATAAATGACGAATTGATGGGTGCTGACGAGTTGATGGGTGCAGCACACCAACATGGCACAAGTATACATATGTAACAAACCTGCATGTTATGCACATGTACCCTAGAACTTAAAGTATAATTAAAAAAAAAAAAAAACTGGGTTGTGCTTTCGAATAATACTTTTATAATTTAAAGATCAATTCACTTTAAGTTGATCTTCCTTTCAAATTTAAATATCCCAGAAAACAACGCACTAGGCTTCTATGAATCACCAATATCTTATTATAAATTAGATAAATTAGTTTTATCCATTCGCTCAAAAGACATAAGCACCTATTTGTAACTCTTTGTCTTGGTACTATGAATGTAAAAATAAGCAAACACAGTCCACTTTCAAAGAGACTTTGCTAGATACATAGGAGATGCCTTACCAGAATAACCACATATGACTAGAGTAAAAGGTGGAATATAATTAATGTTCTGTGAGATTATACAAGCAAATTGTTAGAGAGATTCCAGGGTGGGAGGGATGATATCTAGTTGAGCATTTGGCCTTGACTAATGGAAACTATTTTCAAAAACAGAAATATAAAGGTAGAAAAAATATTTCAGGTAAAGATACAACATAAGAAAAGGTGAAGGACCTACAGCTAAAATTATACTTAGTGGTGTAAACTGATTGCTTCTCCCTTAAAATTGGAAGCAAGACAAGAATGTCTGCTCTCACAATTTTTATTCAACATTACACTGGAGGTGTGAACCATAGAAATTAGACCAAAGAAGGAAATAAAAGTCATGCATAATGGAAAGAAAGATGTAAAACTACCTCTATTTGCATGTGACATGGTGTTGAGCACAGAAAAATCCTAAAAAGTTTACTAAAAAGGTATTAGAGTTAATAAATGAGTTCAGCAAGGTTGCACAGCACAAGATCAATACACAAAAATCAGTTAAATTTCCATACACTAGCAATGAACAATCCAAAAATAAAATTAATAATTCTGCTTACATAGTATCAAAAAGAATAAAATGCTTATAAATAAATTGAACCAAAGAAGTGCAAGATTTGTACACTGTGAACTATAAATTATTATTGAAATAAATTTAAGAACTAACTAAATGGAAAGACATCCATGGTCATGGGTTGGAAGGTTTGATGTTGTTGTTAAAATGGCAATATTTCCAAAATTGATCTATAGATTTGTTGGGGCTCAGAACGCAATACCCCAAAGTATGATGCCTTGGCATGCTGAGTACTTTTTAACTGAAGGAGATCTCATCTTCTTCCACTTTCCTGTCTCCTATTCCTTTTTCTCCCCCAAATCAAGTCATAAAACCTACAGAGATCACTGTCTGGGTTACCCCTGAAAGTAGCTGATAAGACCTTTCTAAGGCAGGTGTCCTACTCTCTACCCAGAGGAAAGCAAAGTCACACAAAGAGGCCACAAAGAATCTGAACAAATAAAACATGCAAAAATATTGAGTTGGACTTCTGCTGCAAACAACATAAAAATTAATTCAAAATGAACTATAAGGCCTGAATATGAAACTATAAAACTCTTAGAAGAAAACATAGGTATAAATCTCCATGACTTGAGTTCAGCAATATTTCCTTAGATATCACACTAAAAACACAAGCAAAAAGAGGAAAAAATTAGATGAAAAGGACTTCATCAAAATTACAAGATTTTATGCTTCAAAATATACTCTCAAGGAAAGGAAGAGATAACCCACAGAAAATGAGAAAATTTGGCAAATCATACATTTGTTCAGGGACTTGTATCCACACTGAAAAACATTTTGGACAGTTCTTAAAGAATGAAACATAAATATACCACATGATCCAGCAATTCCACATCTAGGTATCTGCCCAAGACAAATGGAAACCTATGATAACACAAGGCCTTCCCGCGAATGCTCACAGCAGCATTATTCATGACAGTCAAAAATGGAAACAATTTGAATGCCCATCAACAGATGAATAGATAAATGAAATATGACATATCCGTACAATGGAATACTATTCAGCAATAAAAAGTAATGCATAATGATACATGCTACAACATGGATAAATTTCCAAAACATTACGCTAAGTGAAAGAAGCCAGATATATTGTAGGATTTTATTTCTATGAAACAGGGTTGGGAAGAGATTGGTGAATGGGCATGATGGATCTCACTGGAGCACTGCAAGTGTTATGACTATGATTGCACAACCCACTAAAAGTCTTAGAAATCATTTAATTGCACACTTCAAATGAGTTAATTATATATATAAAGTATACTTCAATGATGTTTTTAAAAATTGCCCTTAGAGAAGTAAACTTTAAATCAAGTTAGCAGACCTGGGCCGAGATACACAAAGCCATCTTCAGACAGCAGAATGGCTCCCAGACCAACAAGACTTGACATAGTCAGACTAAATGTAGTAAGAAATCTATACAAATAATGTGCCATTGGAATGGAGAGAGGTGGGTGGTCACTCTTGGGACCATAGACAGATAAAGGAGAGAAATGGCCTTGGTTTATATGGGGATATTAGGGTTTCCATTACTCCTGGAATGAGGGTAGTGGTGGAGAGGAAGAGGGATGCTAAAAAGATAGATAAGAGTTAGCTGAATGACTCCCCATGCACTGAGTCGAGGCACCAAGTTCTGGAAAGTAGTTGTTAGTTAGCTCCCATGAAGGTTTGCTGCAAGGTGATGATGCACTGACAGGCCAGTGCAAGTGCTTCCAGACTGTGGCCTTGTTCTTAGTAAATTAACAAGCTTAACATTCTTGGTACCACAGCAGTTTCTGTGGACCCTGTTAATGTTAACCTATCCCTGTAAAAACCAGGCTTCTGAGCTTATGGGGAAGAGAACTGAGCTGGAGTGTGAAGAGTGGTACATTCCCCATAGCAGATGTCCCCAGAGAACAGTTCCGAATGATCAGAGACCTCTCCAGTTGGTACCTTCTTTTCTGATGTGTGTTCCTAGACTGTAGTTGGCATAGCCCAGCGCAGGTCCACAGAGCATTCTGGATAAGAATGTAAACTCTGGAATCAGAGCACCTGGGTTCAAAGTCTGTGCTACTGCTTACCAAGGTGTGCGACATTGGACAAGCTACTTAATCTCTTAGTCTCTCTTAGCTTCAACTTCCTCATCTATGAAACACAGATACTAGGAGTACGTACCTCACATGGCTGTTAAAAGGATTAAGTAAGATCATGTGAGAAAATGGGTGGATTTATGCTGTACATAGCAGGAACAGTCAGTGGGAAAAGGTGAGCACTTAGCACAGAGCTTATTGCAGAGTAAACACTCAAACATAAGCTATTATTCCCAAATTGGCACTATCACCATGTATTTCTGTTTTTTAATTGATTTTCTTACAATGAATGTATAGCATTTTAGTTCATAATCAGAAAACAATGTTATTCAAACAATTTGAAATATGATTTGTGTTCCTCCAGGGGGGAAAGAAAGAAGAATAAGAAAAAGAGATGGAGGAAGGAAGTGGAAAAGAAGGAAAGATCCAAAGATGCAAATGTGGGACATTTTAGAAGAGCACAACGTTGCATTTCGGCCTTCCTGGCTGATATAAGCCATTTGGTGACTGCATTCAAAAGAGCCCTACCAAGATTATTTTCATGGAGTTATTTTGCCACTGTGTATTTCACACTTCATCTTTGCAGGAGAATGGATGGATTTACTCTGCACGTAGCAGTGGACAGTTTGTGGAAAGAGGAGACAAGGATAATCCAATAGCAAAAGTGAGGGGTGATGAAGAGTGAAAGGTAGCAACGTCCCCTTCTGCATATTCCTCTCCACTCAGCATTGAAATCTAAGTCTGAAGTTTTAGACAAGGCTCAGGGACAGCTTAAACTATACGTGCAGTTCCCTTCTCTAGTCCCAAAGGCTCCCAGTCAGCCCTAGGCCTTGTGTAGGGAGCTTCCAAATGCCTTTTCAAGGTTTAATTAATTTTCTGCAAAAAATGATTGGTTGACATGACTGCAATAAACATCAAATTCCATTAATTAATACTGAGACATCAGTGTCCGCGCTGCTTCTCAATTACACATTCAGAGGCAGCCACCCTTATGCTGGCATCAATTTGGTCATGAAGCCCAGTAAGGGCTGTTAAAATGGAAAGAGGACCAAGGGGAGGGAGGGGTAGGGGGGTGGCATCTGTTCTTATGCAGAGATAATCAGCTTGGAAGAATTCACACTCCAGAGCCCACTCCCCAGAGAAGGGTTTAAGAGACCTGGATGAAAGGATTTACATGTGGTTGGGTGAGGCATTTTCATTTTGCTGATGGCCTGGAAGGGAACTATCAGCTTGATGAAAACAAAGCTTCCCTCGGGTTCTAAGACATACTCTTCAAACTGGCTCCCTCCCATTGTTCTTTCATTCTCTCTTTCTTTTTTTCGGAGCTACAGTCATCTCCAATTTCATGTTAATTCAGAAGAGAGTCAAAGGGGAACAAAAAGCAATCTTTGCTTCTTCCACTCAAGAAAAAACCCTAAAGGGACCACAGCTCCCATCAGGCACATGCTTTAGGGCCTGGATACAAAGTAAAATGTTCTCATGCACACATGAAGGGTTAGGTCATGGAGATAAAGCAATGTGATTAAATCTTGATAGATTTTTGTTTTAAGAGTGAAAAGGAAAAAAAAAAAACTGGCCTTGTTTGCCTGGTTACAAAGAGTGTCGTTGGTAATCCCTGGTTAATCAGCATCTTGATGAGCAAATTTCCCTCCCAGGACAAAGGCACCAAGGAAGAATCTATTTGAGGCCATCTCCAGCCCATTCCCACATGGTGGCTCCATCCCTGCCCCTTCATAGGCTCTGCCCCCAGAAGCAGCGGTTTCATTATTCTAGAAATTTTATGATAATTGTTTGTGACTTCAATTTAGAGATTATAAAAATAAAACCATAGCCCCACCCAGCCTCAGAGGGCAATAGGCAAAGCTGATTGTTGTTGCATTTCTTTCATACCTTTATAGGGAAGTATTATTCCCTTATTAATAAGTTAATGATCTTTTCCACTTTAAGGATGGTAAGACAAAGACCCAAAAAGTGAAGCAGTGTGCCCAAAGTCACTCTCCAGATGGGTTACAAGTCCCTAACAGATACTGAGTGTTCAGAACAAGGGAGCAATGGAAGGCGGTGGGCTGAAATAAGAACATGCTTACTGCACGCTCCAGCTGGGCCTGGAGGCTCCAGGTGCAGAGGTTGGTGGAGTTAAGATAGGGAGGACTCTTTATTATGATTTATTTCTGTCACCATGTTTCAAAAGGTTGGAAAGAAGGTGACTGGTCTAGACTAAAAAATATGGAGCTGCACAGAAAGAAATTAAGTGGTAGTGGTTAGGATGTAATGATTTTGGATTCAGATGTACTCTGGTTACAAAAAAATAATGAAGAGAAAAGAAAAGGCCCAATCTGACACAAAGGATCAGACCTAATGCTGAGAAAGGAGTCAAAATATTTCATTCTATTCCCAGGCCCCATCCCTAACTTGCAGAACAATCTTGATCACCTCACTTAATCTCTCTGATCCACAATCTCCCATTTGTTTGAGGATACTTGGTTAAACTTGCTCTGTTATTGGGGTTGGGATGGGATAAGAACCAAATGGCATTTGTTGAGCAGAAAACTCCATTCATTTAAAAAGACCTATACATGGGGTGAAAGTTGGGTATCTACCACTTAGAGAATAATGGCTAAGGCTAATGAGTTTTTAATATGTCTGAGGCACTAGGCTACATATTTGGCAAACTAGCCCATTCAATCTTCACAAATATCCTGTGAAGTAAGTACCAGCATTGCTCTAGGATGCAAGATGAGGAAACTGAGGATCAGAGATGTTAAGATACTTGCCTGACAGTTGCACAACAAGTAGGTCGCTGAGCTGAGATTGAAAACAAAATGTGTCAAATTCTGGAGCCTGAGCACTCATGCTATAGGGCATTCTACATGGCAAAAGCACTCCAGCATAATTCAGAAAAAAAATCACTCGCCTCCATTGAACACTAGATGAAAAATATCAAATGGGAGCACACGTGTGCAAAAAGAAAACAATTTCTGGCCCTAAACAACCTCCTATTTTCGCCAGTCAGTACATTTTCAATCCCATGTCTCAGATGAGAGCCTACAGGGAAAGAAGGTAAGTAGAGAGGTTTGGGGCGGACACAGCCTGAAACATCCTGAACGCTCTACAGATCAGCACGTGGCTCCTTCTGCTTGAGTTCATTCCAAACAAATCCATTAAAAGCACCATCTTAATGAATATTTTATACAGTTATGACATAGTGAGTTCCATTTAGGAGAGGCTCGTACTAAAGGCTGAGACAATGAACTACTCAAATAGCCAACTAATCAGCAGGGCCAATAGAAATCTGGTCGGGGGCACAGTAGTTTCACAGAAAGAAAAAAAATGAAAGCCATATACTCTCTTCTTGCTGGTTTAAGATTTAAAAAAAAAAAAAAAGAAACTCTACCTACCATGTTCAAATACTGCCAGCCACTAGGAAAAGTCAGCTGTTTGAGTAACTCATTTGTTTTCCTTGGCCCTCTCATGGCTTCTGAAGAAAGTCAACGTACAATGTGCTTGTTTTTGTTAAATAAGTTTCTATCTTTGAGCTCTTAGTAAACATGCACGTACTCACACTCAAACACACACACATGCCTTATCCTACTTCCCCTAGAAACAAACTGGAAACAAGGGGAGAATCCCCAGGGACAAATTCAATGATACCCCAGGTACTATTTCCCCAAGTCTTGCCCCTGACGCAGGAGAACCTGGTGTGATTCAAGGACTTTGGAGGAGAAAAAGGCTGATCCTACAACCCAGAGAGTGAATTGGTGGCCTGGGTGTCAATGCACCCTGTGGATGGATTCTGCTTGCTCTGCCAGCCTTGACTTGCCTACTGATTTTTTTGTTGTTGTTTTATTTGAGACATGGTTTGACTCTTATTGCCCAGGCTGGATACAATGGCACAATGTTGGCTCACTGCAAGCTCTGCCTCCCAGGTTCAAGTGATTCTCCTGCCTCAGTCTTCCAAGTAGCTGGGATTACAGGTGCCCGCCACCATGCCTGGCTAATTTTTTGTATTTTTAGTAGAGACAGGGTTTCTCCATATTGGCCAGGCTGGTCTCAAACTCCTGACCTCAGGTAATCCACCCATCTTGGCCTCCCAAAGTGCTGGGACTACAGGTGTGAGCCACTATGCCCGGCCTTGCCTACGGTTTTTAAGAAATTTAAATTTATTGTTAACATTTAAAAACGTAGAGATTTCACAAACTTTTCCAGGTTTCTGAGTTCTCTTGAAAGATGAAGAGAGCTCACTGACATCACAGAGCCTAATTTCTGTACAGCTACAGTCAGCTGGAGCCAAGTTGTAGATGGGAGAAGAGCTGGGATCCCCAGTTCCCAGTCTCCACAGTATTTCCCCAAACAGAAACACAGGATCCACTGGCATTTGTCACTACCTTTATGTGGCTGTTTTCCTGAGTTAAAAGGAGAGCAAGGTATTTTTTTATATCCACATCTCTGTCTAACATGGGAAAGTGAATGGCAGATTAGGATAAGCAGGTATTTAAAGAAAAAGGAGAAGAAACCATAAGCCTAATTCTGTGTGGGAATAAAGACTATGCATTTACGTTTCGTTTAAAGTAAGGTTCTCACCTGGTCCCTGTGGGCATTTGAGATTGACACCCTGGTCTAAAGTTACTGAGGATGTCTGGAAATTGGTCTTTAGGCTCTGTTTTCATTCCCATAGTTCCAGGTGGCTTTCTTAGTATTTGGCCCAGTGCCAGGTATATAGGAAAAGTGCCAAAAAATAAAATGTATAATAAACTAAAATTACATTGCACCCTTTTCTCCTCTTCATTGAACAGATTTCTGGGCACCACCTACCCCACGGTACCATCCTCCTTTCTTGCTGATTTAAGAATCCTTTTAGAGCCTTTTTGGCTGTCTATACAGCTTTATTTCAGGACCAATCAGACTGGAAAGAGCTTGATAATGGGATCACATAGAGACTTTAGTGACTGGTTTGATAAAGTATTCACTTGGAGACCAGCCAAACTTAGATTTAAATTCCAACTTTCCCACTTACTGTCTTAGCCTGGGTTTCCCAAGAGCAGGGCCTGAGATAAAGATGTGTGCGGAGGCTTATTAAGGAATGTGATCCTTGGAATAAGGGGCGGGGAAGTAAAGAGCAAAGGAGGAAAAAGCAATGCAAGGAAGCCTGAACTGCTGCAGGTAATTGGTTTCCTCATTCAGGAGCTTCCGAGGAGCCTTCTGGAATGTGTGTCGGATCCATCGGCTAGCAACAATGGCCTTTACCAGCTCCTGCCCACAGACTCAGGGTATATCAATATCCCCATGCAACCAAAGGAAGCCAAATAAAGTGGCAAGGCCAAGAAGATGTGAGGTGCTATGCGAAAGATGTCCTATACAATGACCTTGGTCGAATTACTTCATGTCTCAAAACCTCAGTTTCTCCATCTGTAAAAGGGGATAACATTAGTGTTTCCCTTTTAGAGATGAAGGGAGGAGGTAATGAAATAATCCGTGTAATGCCTAATAAAATGCATAGCACATAGCACATATTAATAAATGGCAATTTCTAATATTCTAAGAACTGTGCATCTTAGAGGACTTTATCTGAGAGCTTACAGCAAAAATCAATGAAAGTGAACAATAGTAATTACAATCTCAGCATTCGCCCAACAAGAGATGGCAAACTGGCTGCTACTAAGCCAATTCTGTCTCATAAATGTGTTCTTTGTGCCCCCCCACGCTATATATATGTATATTACATATAATATATGCATAACATATATGTTTAACAGAAATTGATTTTTTGCCAACACTTAAAATGCATAAAATTTCACATAAAATAAGATTTCTAGCTTAACCTTGACAAATAGAAAGATTTGGCCCCACCGGGCTAGTATTCCCACAGCCAGCTAGAGTTGAGTGGTGGTGACCCTTTCAGATGGGGCACATCTTCTCCAATTACCCACCATCCCTCCGTGTCCACTTCACCCATTCACAACCTGTCTGCCCCCACGGACATTTGCATTTGAAACCCCTAGTCTGATCTTTAACCTAGAAAAGCAGGGTCCCTGGAAACTCAGCCAGGACCCAGGAGAGAAAATGCCTGGAAACAACAAGGCTTTGTTTTCCAGTAAGAAAGCAGAAGAACCACCCGAGGGCCAGGGCTGTGGAACTCAATGTCCCTGTGATGGAGAGCTAAGTGGATCCTGCTGAGGTGAGAGTGTGTGGTTCCAGCGAGGCTGGCTATTACCAACCTGAGGCTGAGGTCACCCCAGCTGTTCCTGGTGCCTGCAACTCTGTTTATTTCATTCTGGTTCATACCAGAGATTTATTTTTATGAACAGTGAACATTTTTTGTAACATTCCCTCATTTAACCTTCATTATCAAAGTCTCTGCCCAAAGCCCATATAAGCACCATTATTGCCCATATAACATTTTCTAACATCAACCATTTAAGGCATTTTTTCCCATTTTTATTTATTTCTCTTCTGTTACATTTCATTTGAAATGTGCATGGGGGAGAATGTGTCTTGTTTTTATGTTGTCTCATACAGACCATAAGCCCTAATAGTGGGGGCTGCCTATTTTGGAGGTTAATAAGCAGTGGGGACATTCATCATATGGAACAAACAACCAGGATATGCTGGCCTCTTAAAAAAGGACTAGAAAGGAGTTGTGCATGACTGAGGAAATTGAAAGGAAAATAACGCAGCTTCTTTGTGTCTTCTGAAAGCCAAGAAAACAAGAAGCATAGTGTCTCCAGAGCAGGAAGCTGGGACAATTAGGAGCACAGTGCTATAGGTTTGCTCCTCAGATCACCCATTAATAAGCAGATTCTCCATGGAGGGTGACGGTATGCTGTGTATCCCTGGATCCTCCATACCTGGCCAGTGTCTGGTGCATGGTGGGCAATTAAACAGTTTATACTATGGATCTTAGAAACTCAAATGACATAAGAAAAATTGGTAATATATTGGCTCACATAGTTGGAAAGTTCCAGTTCTTCGGGCATCGCTGTATGCAAAAACTAAAATAGTGTCTGCTGTGAGCTGAATGTGTCCCCCAAAATCCATGTATCAAAATGTAATCCACATTGTGGTATTAAGAGGTAGGGCATCAGGAGGGCCCCGCTCTCATGAATGGATTAGTGCCTTATCAAAGGGCCAGAAGCAACTAGCTTAGGCCTTTTTTACTCTTCTGCTCTTTGGCCATGAAGGGACATAGACTTTGTCTCCTTTTTGCCCTTTTGCCATGTGAGGATGTCACCATGAGGAGACACCATGATGGACACCAGGCCCTCACCAAACACCAAATCTTCTGGCACTTTGGTCTTGGACATCCAGGCCTTTGGAACTATGAGAAATAAATTCCTATTGTTTAGAAATTACCCAGGCTCAGGTATTTTGTTATAAAAGCAAAAACAGACAAAGGCGGTATCTTTAGCTTCTCTGTCTCTGTATCTCTCCTGAATATTCACTCTTCCTTTCTTTCTGTTGATTTTACTTTAAGCAGGCTTTCTTCTTTGGGTAGTCAGATGTTCATCAAGAAGCTCTATGCTTACATTTCTACAAATTCAGTAACTCCAATGATAGTGGAAGGAAGGAAAGAAGGAAGGGAGGAAAAAAGAAGGAGAGGGAAAGAGTAAGTCTTTTTTCCAGCATTTTCATTAAAGGTCCTCATATCAATCATCTCGATAGCCCAGTTTGGATCCTTGAACAAATGACTATGGTCCGAGGTAAAGAAATGCATTCATTCGAAGTTAAGTCAAAGGCTAGCCTACCCTCTCCACAGGGGCTGAGACTGGAAAAAGTGAAAAGGTGGAACGCGTTCTGTGTGGGCATAAGCAGCAGACCCACACTGCAGAAAGGGTGGATGACACGATTGTACAAAGACAACAGCCAGCTAGGAAACCGTGCAAAGTCCAGTTAATTCATTGCCACAAAACACATACTGCCTCTTACTACGTGTTAAGATTGTGCTAAGGTCTGAGAAGGCAAAGTTCCAAAGCCATTCACAATGATCTTGACAAACCTAACACCTGCTAGAGGACACAGCTAACAAATCTTTAGGAACCCCTCTGCTGGAAAAAGCAGTGGAAGTATGTGCAAGGTGGAAGGGCACTTCATCTCTTGGGAATTCTGGGAGCCAGTGTGGAACATATGCCTCCAAATTATTAAGCAAGCAATGGTGGGGGCTAATGGTGAGGAAACCGGGGTACTTACATAAGAATTATGTTGATCATTGGCTAAGGGCTGCTGGAGGATAAGGGTGTAACTTCCCAGGCATTTCTGGCCTGCCATATGTGTGGACAGAGGGGGCTTCCAAGGTTCCTAGGGGAGGGGAGGGGAGGGAAAGGGAGGGGAAGGGGAGGGAGGGGAGGGGAGGGGAGGGGAGGGGGAAATTGGACCAGCAAATCCCTGAGGACCTAACCAACTCTAAAATCCTAAGAGGCAAGATTTAGTCTAGCAATCTGTATTTTATACTTCCACACTGGTTTATCTCAATTTTAAAGCAATCTAAAAATGCATGGGAAATGGATACGTGGTAGGAGGTGGAGGCAGCTGGAAGAGTGAGACGGTCAACGATTTTGTGGTAGAAAATCCAGGACTCCACACAAAAATGTATTCATCATAACAGCCTAACTTGTTTATAAAGGATCTGTTTACTTTTAACCCTACAATCTTGGCCTCTGCACTTGCAGGATAGAATAATTACAGCCTATGGGCCATGGTAAGAGGACCCTCAAGGCTGTGGTTTCATGGAACAGATGAAGGTCACTAAGGCCACAGGATGGGTATGCTCCTGACCAAGTGCTCTTCCTTTTGTGCACAGCCAGTGTCAGAAACCAAGAGGTGGATGTAGTAAACCAGGCTTCATTGAGAAAATTAATTTCTTTTCTCCATCTAAAGGCTTAATTCCATATCACATTAGTACTTTCAAAGCTTCCACCCAACCCAATGAGGTTGGTTATACTTGCTTATATTATTTTTAGCATTTCCTACCTTTGGAAGTGTTTTACTGGCAGTTAAATAGAGAGGATCCCAAAATATTATTGCAACAGGCCCATGGCTCCATGTGGCTACAGTTTCAGAGTAGACCTCCCTATTCCAACAAAACCTTGTTCCCCAGAAATCTGCCCATAAAACAAAAACTCCCTGTGAACTCACACTGGGCCCTGTTAGAGCATGTGAGTTCCCAGGGAGAGGTTTATCGTCTTCTCGTTTCCTAAGATGTGTTCTGATAAATTAGATTTCTCTAGTTTTGTGCCTTCCCTTATATAAGAATTGTGTTGATCATTGGCTAAGGGCTGCTGGAGGATTCTTTTTACATTCCATAGAGCACCACTATTGTTGTTTCTAAAGGAAGCTCAAGAATTGCATTTAATTGCAAAGGATGAAGCATTTAAAGTGGGAAGTCTGATTTAAAGTGGGAAGTCTGGGGATGATTTTCAAAGTCCCATAAAAAGACATTAGTATGTCTTTATTAGTCATGTTAGTGTTCCTATTTTATTACTCACATCAGTGTTCCTATTTTACAGACTAGGAAACTGATTACATCTTCTTTTTAAAAAATATTATACAGAAAAAATGTTAAAAAAACAATTCTAACTACTACATCTGTGACTGCTGCTACTATGATTAATATTAACAATGCAGTTAAACATGAACAATTTAATTATTCATTAATAATCTATCATGGCTGGACGCAGTGGCTCATGCCTGTAATCCCAGCACTTTGGGAGGCCAAGGCAGGTGGATCACCTGAGGTCAGGAGTTCGAGACCAGCCTGGCCAATATGGTAAAACCCTGTCTCTACTAAAAATACAAAAAAAGCTGGGCGTGGTGGCATGTGCCTGTAATCCCACCTACTCGGGAGGCTGAAGCTGGAGAATCCCTTGAACCCAGGAGGCGGGGGTTGCAGTGAGCTGAGATGGCACTTCACTCCAGCTTGGGTGACAGAGCAAGACTCCGCCCCAAAAAATAATAATAATAATCAATCATTAATTAGTTAATTTAATCATTAGTTTATTGAAGCATTATTAAACACTCAAAGTTCAAAATAGTGCTAGACATTATTGATAAAAATAAGAGAAACAAGCAATTACAGTCAGATATATCCAAACAGTAATAGGGCATAAGACAGTACCTTGGGAACAACTGTATGCAGTGAGTTTCCTTAAGCAAAATACTATCATTGCTCAATGGTATATACCTAGAATGAAAAACAGAGGAAATGAAAACATGGGATTCTCAACTAAATTCTTCCTCAATTTTGACATGTGTTTAAAATGCACAAATAAAATTTTTAGAAAGCCTCAGAATAAAAGTGATATGCATGTGTCAAGCACTTATGTTAATAGAACTTCATAAGAAAGAGTTGCTTTTTTTAAAAGCAGCAGTAGTAATAGTAGCTTAACTTTTGTTTTTACTTTCTTTTAATTAGGTGTAAGTACTAATTTGGGGATACTGTTTGCTGATATTACAAATAAAGTATCTAAAATAAACACGTATACAATCATTTTCCAGACCTTAAAGACATACTGATGTTGCCCAGAGTCTTGTTTTAGACACTGTCATGCCGTTATTTTTACTACATAAAACATGAAAATTTATTCATCTAAAAGGAGTAATATCCTTGACATGTAAAGAGTTTTTAGAAACTAATAAGAATAAGGTTAATAAACAGCACAACAAGAATAACAATAAAACAACCTAATATAAATTAGACTAACATACAACTCAAGAGAAAATAGGAAGAAGACATGAAAACAATTTATGATAAAATACTTTGGCTTGTAAAATGCATGGCAAAATGTTAACCTAATTTAAATCAAGCAATAAGACACCATCAGTTAAAGTTTGAAAGACATTGTCAGGGAACGTGTATTTCATTGGCCCCTAGTTTATAATAAACATTGCAGGTAACTCAAATGTTGGTCTCAATGCTCTTCATAAAGATTTCAATTGTTTTTCCCCTTTATTCTTCTTTTATCCCCAGGCTGTGATTTTTCTCAGTTTGGCCTTTTCATATTTTCCCTCCAGCAACAATGTTGGCTATGTCTGCACAGAATTTCTAATCCACAGAGGTTACTCAAAATATTTTGGAGGTTGTGTATGTAGCATCAGAGAAAAAAAGTCCCATGCATCTGAATCACAATTTACACCTAAGGGCTCATTAACATTAAGAAGCCATTAGGTGTAAATGCTGTATTTCCAAAGTTATCAACATTTTTTTAAAAAGAGCTGCCCAGATGAAATTGGCAAAGCTATCATTTGCTGCCAAACATCAGTCAACCAGGGAAAACAAGAGGAGGAAACCATTTAAATAAGTGCTATTCTTAATTTGGATACATTTTTAATTTTTGAAAAATATGGGTTATCTTATCTATAAAATTAACCAATATTACCTTCTTAAATTTGAATGTAAACATTTAAATGTAAATAATACTTGTTAATAATCATGCACATGCCTTATCACATTTAATTATTATAATAACCCTATGACATAGGTACTAGTATTAATTATTCCCAATTTAAAGATGAAAAAGCTAATGTTTACAGAAATTAAAGAATTTGCCCAAAATCACAAGACTAGTAAGTAGCAGAGCTGTGCTTTTCGAAATCCAGTTTCTTAAGTACTCTACTATTCTACCTAAAAACTCTTGCTCTGCCCAGAAGATAATTTTGTTTTGCCTCATACTGAGGATCAGCATACCTTTTCATAGAGATAACTTTCCTTTCTCAGAATCTACTGCCCCTTTGAGTGAGACTGGAATTTGGTGATATTTACAGAGGGCAAAGGGCACCTTCTCTGTGCTTTCCTTACTTCTAAGTTCTCCCAATGGACTAGCTCCAGACACTTCTCTTGGTTGGACATGATCCAAAATGTTCTTTTCTGCTTCTGCTTCTAGAAGGCTAATCATCCCAAATCATTCAGCAAAATCCCCTGTAAAAATCAGTAATAGATTAAGTCCCATGGTATCATCAGAGGTTTGGATAAGACCACAGGGAAAGAGCTAATGTCCGCCATATGCAAAGACTTCTTCACAGATATTTGCTATAGGACCTAAGGATACACAATAAAAGCAATCATGGGGAAATAAATTTCAACTCCACTTGAATGAGCTTATTTCAACCGGGCACGGTGGCTCACGCCTGTAATCCTAGCACTTTGGGAAGCTGAGGCAGGCAGATCACGAGGTCAAGAGATCAGGACCATCCTGGCTAACATGGTGAAACCCTGTCTCTACTAAAAATACAAAAAAAAAAAAAAAATTTGCCAGGTGTGGTGGCAGGCCCCTGTAGTTCCAGCTACTCGGGAGGCTGAGGCAGGAGAATGGTGTGAATCTGGGAGGCGGAGCTTGCAGTGAGCCAAGATCACACCACTGCACTCCAACGTGGGCGACAGGGAGAGACTCTGTCTCAAAAATGAAAATAAAAATAAATTAGAGTTTTCTCAGGAAAAAGTGAGATCCTCTGTTACTGGAGTGATGCAAGTGGAAAATGAATAACTACTTGGCAGAAATATAAAGGAGTCTCAAATCTCAGGTGAAGAGTTAGATTAGTTAAGTTTTCAACTTTGCTTCTTGATACATTGCTAGGTCCATAATCACTCATATGGGCCTATCACAGGTAATTTATTACTACTAATACAGATTTGCTTCTTGATACATTGCTAGGTTCATAATCACTCATATGGGCCTATCACAGGTAATTTATTACTACTAATACAGAACATGTTCTGATTAATTTTAAAATCATATAAATTAAAGTGGATCTGTATTAGTTCCTTGATTACAAGCAATAGAAACTATTGGATGGGTATGGAATAGCTCAGATAATTAAAATTTAAAAATCACATATACCCAGAAACCATATTACTTTTATAGTGAGTAAACTCGCCTGACCTGCATCCATGGGAGGTTCTTATCCTTGTCTACATTATCCCTCCTGTGTGTTGTGACAGAATGAAAGTGGAGGATCAGTGTATGTTTGGTTTTTAAGATTTCTTCCAAGCCTCAGATGCTGTGATTCTGTGGTTCTGCAGGGTGGGGGAACAATAACACAGAGCAGAACTGTTCCAGCCTCAGATCCATACTGGGTTTTGTGTGAGCACAATTAACTGGCCATGTTGGTAAGGCTAAGTCTCTGCAATTTATGGTACCAGAAGGACAGGCCAGCCCTTTGGGTTCCCTCTGAGAGAGTTGCAAGGGATAAAATAATGGAGTTACTTTGTTTCTAGATAAACCAGGCTATCTGTGTGAGACTCAAGCAGTGAAATCTGGGGAGAGAAACAGAAGGAAGAGAAAGAGAAATATCTTTACCCTAACACTGATAGAAGGGTTTACTCACCCACAAAAGTACCTGAAATAAGGATTGATCTGAGGAAATTATCTTAGACAGCATGAGATGTGTGTGTGTGTATGTATGTGTGTATATATTTGTGTGCGTGTGAGGAAAGAGGGGAAAATCTAGTTTAAAAAATCAAGTATTTTGAAGAAAATGTTTGTCTTTGCTCTTCATGGAGTTTTATGTGACTTAGATTATTTTCACATTAATTTTCTGTCATTCAGCAAATACATACGGAGCACAAAGTATGTTCCAGGCTCTGGATTTAACTAGAATTAACATATAAATCTCATTCTTGCTTATTTAGTTCCTCAAAAAACCTAGTGAAGGCCACCTTTGCCTCACGAGAGTTACCTATGCAGTGACCATACGTTCCAGCTTGCCTGGGGCAATCCCGCTTTACACATGTGGTCCTAACATCCTTATTTAAAAGAGCCTCTTTCACCCTCAAAAGTGGTTGAATGCATTTCCAGCTTCTATCCCAGGGTGTAGAGAGCTAGGAGTGCTGCTCACAGTTACAAAAATTAAAATAAAAGAGCCAGACTAACTTCAAATTCATGAAATTGAAAAAATCCACTGGAGAACTAAAGTAGCAAAGTCTGGCCCAAAATCTAGAGAGACAGCAAGAGAAGAGATGTGAGCACACGCTTACATAGGGAAGAGAACCATCCGTCCACACACCTAAGATCCTGGAATGGAGTTTATGTTTATGTTTATGACTGAGGATTCATGAGAACAATTGAGATCACATCCCCACATTCAAACGTCACTAAGCTGGTATGCTTCAGATAAAATATAAGAGAAGGATACTGCTGTTTTGAAAAGAATCAGTGAGAAATAAGCATGTAAAAAAGTGCTTTATGAGGCACAAAGGGAAGACCTAGAATTCAGAATTGAACACAAATTTCTCTGTTTTGCACTACAACCACAGGTATATCTAAGTAATTTAAAGCCCATGACACTCTGAGGGTAACCACAGTAACAAAAAAAAAAAATCTAAATGCAGCCAAATCCCTAATGTAACTCAGACTCCCAGACTTAAAGCATAGCAGAGGAAAAGACATGCCCAATGTAAGTTTAAAAATCTACTTATTTCAGTCTCTACTGTACTACACAAGATGTCCAGTTTTCAAATAACAACAACAAAAAATTCACAAAGCATGCAAGAAGGCAAGAAAACCACATTTAGCAATTGTCAAAACCAGACTCAGAAATGACACAGGTGTTGGCAATATATGACAGAGAATTAAAAAGAACAGTGATTAATATGCTAAAAGCTCTAAAGTAAAAGGTGGAGAGCATGCAAAATTAGATGAGTAATTTCAGTAGAGAAATGAAACTACATGAAAGAATCAAATAAAAAGAGTACAAAAGGAAAACACAGGAGGGGCAGCTAAGAACGTCTTCAGTAGATTCAAAAGCAGACAACACAGCTGATGAAAGAATTGGTGAACTGGAAGACAGGTCAATAGGATTATCCAAATTGAAACAAAAAGAGAAAAATGAATGAGGGGGAAAACACACACACACACACAGTGTAAACACCCAGAAAAGAAGTCTATTTATTTATCATAAAAACAAACAAACAACAACAAAAAAAACAGAACCAAACATTCAAGATCTGTGAGACAACACAAATCACTCTAAAATACACATAATTGTAATCTCAGGAAGGGGAAGAAAAAGACAAGGGAACAGAAGAAATATTTGAAGTGATAATGGCTGAAAATTATTTTTTAAAATCTCACTTATCTAGGAACTTCATATTTAAATTGCTGTAAACAAAAAAGAAAATATTAAAGATAACTAGAGAAAATAAGACATTATATACAAAGGAACAAAGGTAAGAATTACAGCATACATCTCATCTTATATCATGCTAGCCAGAAGACAATGGAGTGATATTTTTAAAGCACTGTACAGCACTGATAGAAAAACAACTGTCATCCCAGAATTCTATATCTACAGAAAATACCTTTTAAAAATGAAGGAGAAATAAAGACTTTCTGAGCAAACAAAAACTGAATTTTATTGGAGCATATCTTTTTACTAGAAATGTTAAAAGATATTCTTTAGACAGAATGTTTTGAGTGGATACTGTTAAGCTAAAGTCAGAAAAATCTAAACAAATTCTGTACTCTGGCTGGTAAATCTGTTTAACATAAGGGTATGGGTTAGAAATTCTATGGAATGAGTAGATAGATACAGGTAAAGGCTAGGGAAATAAATATAGATGTGTATGTATGTATGAGTTAGTACAATATACATATATATATATATATATATATATATATATATATATATATATATATATATATATATTTCCTAACAATATCCACTGAGGGGACCTAGAAACAGTGACACTTTGACACTTCAGTAGCCATAATTATACCTTGTACCCAGACCTTGGCTTTTTAAAATTCTCTAATAAAAGGAACCAGGCTCCTTGAAGAACTGCAATACTTTCTGGATTGGGGTAGGGGAAAATACACACTGAGCCTGAAGTATCTTTGTGGTGCAAGAAAGTAAGGAAGTTCTTAACAATTTTTCTTTTAATGGAGGCATACTGGAAGGACACAGG
Organism: Rhinopithecus roxellana; assembly: GCF_007565055.1. NCBI lineage: Eukaryota > Metazoa > Chordata > Mammalia > Primates > Cercopithecidae > Rhinopithecus > Rhinopithecus roxellana. The sequence continues at coordinate 32,489,996 of NC_044551.1, read as the reverse complement.
AGGAAACTTGAAAACACTACCAATGGCTAAAATTGGAACAATCCAGCAACAAAATAAATAATTATAATAGTGGATTATAATCCAAAGAACAAAAACAAAACAGGAGCTAATACTGAACAAATAACTGAATAAATAAATGAGAAATGACTACATTTTCTTACAGAATTCTAACTAATAATGTAAAAAGAATGAGAGAAATAGAAGATCACCATTAGAACTTCACCATAATAATTGTAGCAGACAAGACCCACCAAAGGATAATTAAGTTGGTGAATGAAAGTTTACACAGAAATAAAATATCTTCATGAACTCAGACTATATTCCCAAAAATATTTAGTAATTTTTGAGGGAAGAAATAGTAAATTTACAGTAGAGAGTCCAGGCAGACAGCCAGGTCATCAATGTTAGCTAAGTCAGGGTGAGTATTACTAGTAACATATATTGATGTCACGTGTCCCCTAGGGCACTTCTCTGCTATAGCCTTCTCAACAATGCATAACCTCTAGATAATCAAGGGGAAAACCTGAGACAAACCCAAATTGCAGAGCATTCTACAGAGTAACTAACAAGCACTCTTGAAAAGTGTTAAGGTCATGACAGACAAGGAAAGATGAAGGAGCTGTCACAGAATGGAAGTGAATAAGGAAATGTAAAACCAAAGGTAACGTGGGATCCTGGAACAGAAAAAGAATATTATTGGAAAAATTAGTAAAATCCAGATAAGTTTTATATACTTAACAGTACTGAATGAAAAATAAGCTGCTAGCATAAGTGTATACTACATGAAGGTTATATGTACTATTTTGGTAACTCTTCTCTAACTCTAAAATTATTTCAAAATATAAATTAGTTTTTCAAAAGTTAACAATTACTTATATAGTTACCCTAGTTAGCAGTTATATCTGGAAAGAACATCCTTATTCCCTGTAACTAATGTAACATCCTCCTATACCAAAAGGTTGTCATTTTAAAAAATGACTCTTTAACCAATCATTTTCTACTTATTTGCCCTCACTGGTTCTCAGGATTTTACCATTGTTCATGAATCCATTGGTCTTTCCTAAGGATAAAAAAACAAGAGAGATGGGACACGGTGGCTCACACCTGTAATCCCAGCACTGTGTGAGGCCAAAGTGGGTGGATTGCTTGAGCCCAGCAGCTACAGCCTAGCCTGAGCAACATGGCAAAACCCTGTTTCTACAAAAAATGCAAAAATTAGCTGGGCGTGGTCATGCGCACCGGGAGTCCCAGCTACTCGTGAGGCTGAGGTGGGAGGATGGCTTGAGCCCCAGAGGCAGAGGTTACAGTGAGCTTAGATCACACCACTGCACTCTAGCCTGGGTGACCAGAATAACACCCTGTATTTAAAAAAAAAAAAAAGAGAGAGAGAAAAAGAGAGATAAATCATTCAAATCATTCAAATGGTAAAGAAAATGCAGAGTATTCGGCTGGCTGAAAAATCTCAAGCTGGGCATGGTCCTATTTTTAATATTTGTTTGTCATTCCTCACTTGCATATGTGTGTAGATACATATGTATGTATGTATGTATGTATGTATGTATATACTTATGGCTATCTGGGCCTATTGAGACCCATGAATTGTTCTCTGATTAAATACTACTTCCTCAAAGAGGCATTTTGGGACTTTTTGATATCTGTGTTCAATGTACTGCTGCACTTGGACCTTTTTCAAATTCTGTTTGTAACAGTTTCCTTGTGGCAACAAAGGAATATTTGAGGGAATCATCGAGATAACCTCTTATGGCTTCCTCAATAGGTTTCAAGGAGAACAGCCCCAATCCCAGCTTCCGAATGGAGAAGGCAAGTCAAGGCATGTTGAGCTTCATGGAATCAAGCAATTTGGGAACTGTAGGGATCCATATCCTGTCACCTTTCTTCCTAAAATACTTGTGCTATACTATAAATTGTTCTCCTTGAACAATATCTGAGTCAATATCCCATCAATTAAACTTGAGGAAAGAGGTTGTGTTGGGAGAAGAAAGGAAGAGATGCTTTTTATCACCAGGCTGGCTGGTAAAATGGAACTTGGCATGTGACCAGGGAGGAGGCTCTCTGAGGCTGTTTCCTTGGCTACCGAAGGGGAGAGACACCTGACCATCTCTATGTCTTAGACATATTGTTAGGGTAAAATGGAATAACTAAAGGTAAAATGACATGAAAAAATGTAGACCAGGGTTTCCATTTAAACGTCAGGATTTTCTCTTGCCCTTTCTCTTCGTTGACCTCAGGATAAAATGAATACTCTTTGAAAGTGGTCAACAAAGCCCAACCAGCGTCTCATCCCAGTCACTCTTCTCTTCATCCCTTATCAGCCACACTGGATGGTCCCCCAAGCACGTTCCCACTTCATCACCTTTGTAAATACTCTCCCCGTTCCTGGAGCTGTGCTCCATGCTCTCATCCAGGCCGGACTCCCCTTCACCTGAGTGATTCCTACTTATCCTCTTGGTCTCAACTTTGATGATGCTTCTTCTACAGAGCCTTTCCTGAACTCCACTTCTCCCAAATACCTAGAACTAAGTTTAATTGGTCTGTTTAACTACATACATCCCCTGCCAATTATAAATTACTCAAATGGAAGAATATGCCTTTTCACTCTCACAGATTTCTCTGGCTCCTAACAGAGTCTAATACTCAATAAATGCTAGTTTACACCTACTATGTACTCACACAAATTAAAACAAAAAAATTTAAATTTAAAAAAATAAAATAAATGTTATTGAAGGAATGAATAACTGACAAATGAATAAATGCATGCTTTCAATACAAGTTCCTTGATATAGGTCCTTTTATTTTCGAGAGGGAATCTCGCTCTGCTACCAGGCTGGAGTGCAGTGGCCTCCCGGGTTCAAGTGATTCTTCAGCCTCAGTCTCCCAAATGGCTGGGACTACAGGTGCATGCCACCACACCCAGCTAATTTTTGTATTTTTTAAGGAGAGATGGGGTTTCATTATGTTGGCCAGGATGGTCTCGATCTCTTGACCTCATGATCTGCCCACTTCGGCCTCCCAAAGTGCTGGGATTACAGGCGTGAGCCACCGCACCTGGCCTGATATAGGTCCTTCGTGGGGAACTCAAGTATAGAAACATTTAGTAAATACAAAAGAGAAAACTGTTTAGTGGAGTTAGTCGTTTTAAACAAGGAAGACTCTGCAGTTTAAATCTTCACTTCAATGTTATTATTATAACCACTATTTTATAATAGCAGTATATCATAGAACTCAGATTTATCTATTCTACCTATATGCTAAGCAATTTGCTAAATGCTTTGTACATATTAGTGTTTTCCATCTTTCCTCAAACCTTATGAAATATACACTGGTTTCTATCCTCATTTAAAGACAAGAAAACAAAACCAGAGAGGTTGAGTGAATTGTCCATCGTCACCCAACTATTAGAGAGTAGAGTCGTAATTTAAATCCAAGGCTTCCAGGGCCTAGCGTCTGAATTGTTAAAAATTACGCTCTTCTGCTTCCCCTGCCAGATAGGCAAACACCAAAGTCTTTTGGGTCCCCAGAGTGCAGAAAAACTAGTTTACATACAATCCTGGATTCTCGACTTGAGGGTCTGTGTCTTTCCCCAGCATCTTCTCATTCACGAATAAGGTTCCTCTATCAAGTGGTTCTAATCGCAACTTGCTTCTCTCCTCCCAAAGCCAGGGCAACTACCCCTCCCCCGAATCACCATCTGAACTGCTGAGTTTATGTTTTAATACAATTACGTAGCTTCCACTCCCCCACGGATCCTCTTTTTTCTTCATTTGCTTCCAATAAAGAGACATTATTTGCTTGGGAGCTTTCCAGGGTAACATGAATCCATCTTTTGAAAACTAGTCCTTGCATCTGGGAAACTGAATGATGTTTTGGTGTTTGCTTAGCAAAAGAGTCGGTCTGTGGAAACAGCATTGTTATTTTATTATCTTTTATGCTTTTATGCCATATTAAACAGATTTAATTCCCAAAGAACTTTCTCACTGCCCGTCCCTGCTTTTTAAATGGACAAGTCACTTTCTACTTTCAAACTGGTTGCCTTCAAAAGATGCCACTGAGCACTGATTTGGCCACTTAGCCGAATTAACCATGTGATCCATCTGTACCTTCCTTCCCTGCCATCACAGAACATGTGTTGCCTTTAACATAATGAGAAGGCCTTTTCTGATCAGAACACTTCTTGTAAAATTAAATACACACACATCCCAGAACCCCAAATCCATCATATGAATAAAATGGCATACTTTCTCAATTCAGACAGCAGTTCTTTTTAAAATGAGATGTCTGACACCACCTAATCCATGAACCAAAGAGATTTTTGATCACCCTAGTTTTTCCCAGTATTGCTTTTTATTCTTTGCATCAATAAATGGTGTAGCTGGGGATGCTTACAGTGCCAGCGTGTGATAGCTTCAGTAATCATCTCATCCAGAGACCAAGATACTGCTCTATTTCTTCACACCCCAGGTAAGATTTTGAACCTTGGGAAAGCTAAACACAGCTGGTGTTCTCTATCCCTGAATAAAGGAAATAAAAATGTATTGCAAAGGTATGGCTTCTTCATTTTAAAGAAGAGAAAGTCAAAATAAGAATCTAGTTTTGAATGGAAAGATTTATATAGTAAGAGCCCAAACCAGACACTGAAATACATCACAATGATTACAGTGGTTATTAATAACTAAGTGAGGGACAGAGCAGAAAGTTCCCTGTGAATTTACTCACCTCAACTGAATTTCTAAAATCAAAAGCTGAATTTGTTTATAGACTAGGTCCCTTAGCATAAACATGTAATTAATAATAAAATGTATAATAAATGGCAATATGAGTTTATGGAACTGGAAGTAAACCCTTTGCCCATTCTAATAAGCATTTTCTGGGTCATAAAAGTGGATCTAAAATCTAGAACAAAAATAAACCTAAGGTCTGACGCTCACAAAGGATCCAGTTTTATTTCATGTTCTTGATAACTAGCTGGAGGACAGGATCTGTGTTTTATACAAACTGGCGGGCATGGGATCTTAACGTGGAAAAGCTCCTCACTCACACAGTGGTAAGAAAAAACTCATGGTTAAAAGAAAGAGCTTTGGTTTTGCTTTTTTTTTTCCATTTCCCCTGTTATAATCCATTTATACTGAAGATTTCAATTCTGCAAGAAATTACTGAGCACCTAGTAGGAACAACTGATAGTGTTAGATGTGCACAGAATGATTGCAAACAAATTAAAGTAATAAAACTTTCCCCTTCTTCCTACCTTAACTGGGGATATATTTGTTATCAACAGCAAAAGAAGCAAACTATTAAATCTATATGTGAATATGTTCAGTGGAAGCCTGTCTTTCTCTTTTTTCCTTTATGCCTAATCATCTTTAACACTACCATTTTAGGGTTTGATACTGATTGAGGATCCTAAGGGATTCAGAGAAGCATAAGAAATAGTCCTATTACTGTATAGTCTCACTAATGAAAAAGGACAGATGCACAAAACCATGAGAAAACCAAGGCTTCAAGTTTAAGTTATATGTTAACTGTCAAGTATGCAAAAAGTTATTGTTAAAGGCCTTCTTTCTATGTTTTAACCCAAGGTGCAGTACAAGACAGCATGTGCTATTTCATTAAGAAAATAGAAACTGAGTAAGGTTATTGACTGAGTATGGAATAAACTGGAGAGGAAGCTATGCCAGTAGAATTAAGTCAAGACATTGTTGCAGTTATTCCAGTAGAAGCTGATGAGGCCATAAACCTTTGATGCACATCCAAGTCACCAGGTGAGCTTCTGCAGCCTGCACATGGCCGCATCACCCACTGATTCTAACTCTGTAGATCGTGAGCGTAGCAAGAGCATGTGTCTTTTGTAAAAAGCTCTTTGGGAGAGTCCCTCCTTGGTTAAACACCAAATTAGGGTGTCTCCTCCACCAAACAAAGCTTTTTTGCATACCCAGGCTCTCTCTTCTTCATGGGATCTTATTCTGTCACCCTGGCTGAGTGCAGTGGCACGACCTCAGCTCACTGCAACCTCTGCCTCCTGAACTCAAGCGATCCTCCCACCTCAGCCTGCCGAGTAGCTCAGACCATGGGTGTGCACCACCACGCCTGGCTAATTTTTTGTATTTTTGGTAGAGATGGGGTTTTGCCATGTTGCCCAGGCTGGTCTAGAACTCCTGAGCTCAAGTGATCCACCCGCCTTGACCTCTCAACCTCTCAAAGTGCTGGGATTACAGGCATGAGCCACCATGACCGGCCACATCCAGGCTGTCTCTTATCAGCTGTCTTACATTTGACAAGTCTACTACACTCAGAAAATGTGCAAATACATGATTGGTTGGGTTTTGTCTTTCATTATAGGCACAAATAAATGTTAAGGATTCAACACTATAAATCTTGAGAAATTAAATCAAACCTACCAAGACCCAGACTTCTCAAATAGTAATGCCAAATTCCAAATAGAAATGTATTTTTGGACAGCTTGTTTCATAAACTATAATTATTGATTACTTATTATTTGTCAAACATCCTGTCAAACACTTAACATATGTTATCTCATTCAGTCTTCACCACCATGTTAGGCAGAAGGCACTAATACTATCCCCGTTTTAAAGATGAAGAAACTGAAGCTCACAAGGGTTTAGCCATTTGCCCAAGGTAATGTACAGCTAATAACTTATTTAAAAATCTCTGTGTTAAATTCAAGAAACAGTTCTACAATAAAAAAAAAAAAGCAAATAATTCGAATGTAAACAAAACAACGTAAGCCATTGTTTTTCTGTTTTTCTCCTAAAAAAATTAAAAAAAAAAAAACAAGATTGAAAAACTCACCACAAACTCTATTTTTAATGAAACTAAAAGAAAGCTATATCTACAGACTCCAAAAAGTAGCTGCAAAAAGTAGTTGAGATCAGAAGCCACATGGAAGGAAGTGAAGAGGCAATGCATGGGGAATGTTGACAAGGCCCATCGGTGGAAATTCAAAGAAAGTGCCAACAAAAATATGGTATCTGATTGTAAGGGTCTCACTCAAAGAGCAAACAAGGGTGTTTGCAACAGTACATGTGAGAATTTAGGCGAGCAGAGCTGGATCAGTTTGGGAGAAGAGAGAGCTGTGCAGCTAGTCATAGAAATAGGCCATCTCTGCAGGAAACAGCCTGTCTTTATGGCAGAAGAAGGCTACACTGATGATCTGCCACACCCCAACAGTGTGCCTCCTGCGAATATCTGTCCAAAGAAAATCCAAATAATGTAATGATGAATAATTTTTTTTAAAAAAGCAAAAATACTATGGGAAAGAATATGGAGGAGAGCAACAAAACTCACCAGTAGATAAAAAACACTCACTAGGAAAGTGTTACCATGGAGTAGATAGAAAATATGACCAGACATATTATGAATTTTAAAACATGAGGAATATAATTATGCCTCTGAAGGAATATTATAAAGCAGAGATGCAGAGTCTCAGGAACTGAATGGTGAGATTGGAGATTGAAAGTGAACTGGCAGAGCTCAGCAACAAATATAAAGTAAATAAGAAAAATGAAAACCATTCAATATTGAATGAGCAAATGGGAGAAAGGACACTGTAAGTCTTTCAGTTAAGAGAAATAGGAGGTAGCAGTAAGAAAGACAAACAAAAGGGAAAATGAGTTAAAAAAAAGATTCACAATTAAGGACAGGTCTAGAAGAAAGGATAAGATACAGCAATTGCACAATTGGAGTCCATGGAAAAGAAAATAAAACAATGATTCAGAACACATACTGAAAAATATAATTAGAAAACATCAAATCAAAGCCACAATGAGATACCATCTCACACCAGTTAGAATGGCAATCATTAAAAAATCAGGAAACAACAGGTGCTGGAGAGGATGTGGAGAAATAGGAACACTTTTACATTGTTGGTGGGACTGTAAACTAGTTCAACCATTGTGGAAAACAGTGTGGCGATTCCTCGATGATTTAGAACTAGAAATACCATTTGACCCAGTCATCCCATTACTGGGGATATACCCAAAGGATTATAAGTCATGCTGCTATAAAGACACATGCACACGTATGTTTATTGTGGCACTATTCACAATAGCAAAGACTTGGAATCAACCCAAATGTCCATCAGTGACAGACTGGATTAAGAAAATGTGGCACATACACCATATACACCATGGAATACTATGCAGCCATAAAAAAGGATGAGTTTGTGTCCTTTGTAGGGACATGGATGCAGCTGGAAACCATCATTCTTAGCAAACTATCACAAGAACAGAAAACCAAACACTGCATGTTCTCACTGATAGGTGGGAACTGATCAATGACATCACTTGGACTCGGGAAGGGGAACATCACACATCGGGGCCTAACACACAGAGGGGAGGGGGGAGGGGTTGCATTGGGAGTTATACCTGATATAAATGACGAATTGATGGGTGCTGACGAGTTGATGGGTGCAGCACACCAACATGGCACAAGTATACATAAGTAACAAACCTGCACGTTATGCACATGTACCCTAGAACTTAAAGTATAATAATAAAAAATAAAAAATAAAAAAAAGCAAAAAAATAATAATAATAATGTTGGCATGAAAAAAAAAAGAAAATGTGGCACATATACACCATGGAATACTATGCAGCCATAAAAAAGGATGAGTTCGTGTCCTTTGTAGGGACATGGATGCAGCTGGAAACCATCATTCTCAGCAAACTATCGCAAGAACAGAAAACCAAATACCATATGTTCTCACTCATTGGTGGGAATTGAACAATGAGATCACTTGGACACAGGACGGGGAGCATCACACACCAGGTCCTATTTTGGGGAGGGGGTTTGGGGAGGGATAGCATTAGGAGACATACCTAATGTAAACGATGAGTTAATGGGTGCAGCACACCAACAAGGTACATGTAAACATATGTAACAAACCTGCACATTGTGCACATGTACCCTAGAACTTAAAAGTATAATTAAAAAAAAAAAAGAAAAGAAAACATGTAGTCTCTGGTTACTGGTGCTTTCTATCATTCCTTCTACATTTATCAGGAGACTGCCATTGTAAGAAAGATATGTCTCTTTCCCCCATTTACTTATTTATTCAATATTGCTATATATTCAATCATATATTTATGAAAGTATGGACTCACGAATGATTTATTGTATTCTACAGGTTGTAATGCAATCTGTCATTACTCATTTTTTTGTTCAAATTGTTTCAGCTTTGGATATTGGAAGGATCTTCAAGGTGTTTCCCATGTCCTTTCAAACATGTCCTCATCCTTTCTTAAATACTTCCCTACTTTTGAAACCACAATATTTTCCAGGCTCATCTTATATTTTTCCTATCACATCCCTAGAATCCACTGTCATATTTCTTAAAGGAGCTCTGGTTCCTGCTGCTGGAGGATGATATATAGAAGCCATAAACTGAGTGCCAGGTGTGCTCAGTGCTACTGGAGTATCTAGTCCCTCTCATTGGACATAGCCAGAAAAGATATGTATGTATGCTAACTTATGCATACACACACCTATATTTATTTCTGTATCTGTCTGTGTATATTAACAAATATAAGTTCATTTTGATATTTCTAATTCTAATCTAACAAACCACAAGGCTTTCCCTTTCCCTTTTCCTTCCTCCTTTCTTTATTATAACTTGTTCCCTGAAAGTGAAAAATGTGCTTTCATTATCTATATTTATTAGTCCAGTTCTAGTATACACACAAAATAGATCCAGAATTGCTTGCCATATCCCTGCAAGAACCAAATATAGAAGCTAGAGAACAAAATTTGCATAAAATTAGTTTTGTCTTTAGCTTTGTAGCATGCAATCAAAATACTATTTCCAAAGTTAATTTTCTTCTCCATTCCTTTTAGTGTGATTAAGCTATTCATTTGTAATACAGTTAGAGTTCATTTGTATTTTTATATTCTAGTTTGGATTCCACCTCCATCCTGATGGATTTTAACTATTGTTTTAATATGTGAAAAATTATCATGGTTCTAAGAGTTAAAGTTATATAAAAATGTATACTTGAAGAAGTATTGCTCCCCACTTATCCTCATGCTCCATTTTCATGCCCTCATTCTTTTCACCTTGTTACCATCCATCCATATTGGTAAGCAGTCTAATTAGTTTCTGGTTTATACTTTCTGTATTTATTTTTGCCCAAATGATCAGATACATGTTTATTTTTAATATTTCTTTCTTCCTTGAAGAGTATAAATATTCTTTTGACCTTTGAAAAGATCATTATTTTAAAAATAAAATAAAAGGTAAACTCCCTAACCTAATGAAGAAAAAAGGGGACACAAATATTAAAAATAAAAATTATAAAAGGGAAATAACTTCAAAGTAAGAAATAATTTTGCATAAATCAATGTCTATAAATTTGAAAGCATTGATGAAGTGGATAATGTTCCTTAACAACATATTTTACCAAAACAGTCCTCAGAAAGGATAGAAAAATGTAAACAGTATGATTTCCAAATAAGACATAGAGGAAGTTGTTTGGCTATAACCACTACCTCCACCCCACCCCAAACCACATGTCCAGATGATTTCATGGGGGAATTCTTTCAAATCTTAAAAAGCAAATAATTTCAATTCTATCTAAAATGAAACTAAAGCTTAACAAAAATTGAGCATGTGCACCTACAGACAAAGACACACAAGCACATACGCCCACACAAACAAGTAAGAAAATGATAGGCCAATCTCACTGGTGAGTATTGATGCCAGCATTTTAAATAAATATTAACATACAGAATCTAACATCATATTTTTAAAAATGCAGTTGACCAAGTGGGGTTTATTCTAAGAATACAAGAGATGTTCAATATTATGATATCTATTAATCATATCATATAACTATTATATCATATAATCTATTAAGTATATCTCTATTAATATGACCTATCACACTAATAGAGATGTAAGCATTAAAATATTATAATTATCCCCATAAGTACTAAAAAGGCATTTGACAGAATTCAATCATTCTTCACAAAAACATTTAATAAAATAGGATTAAACTATATTTTGAGCCAATGGTCATTGGAAAAATACTAGATTCATTTTGCTAAACAAATGTTCTATTGGCATTAGACTCATGGGTCACTCATCCACTAAATTCCAGGAGGAAATTTCCCCAATTACTATAGAAACAAAATATACCTCATGCATTCCCAAATGCCCCCCCAACACCGTGGATTTAAAGTAAAAATCAAGACAAACGTGCACTATCATCACACCATCCTTAACATATTATTAGAAATGTTGGGCAACATAATTAGAAAAGAGAAAGAAAATAAATGTATGAAAATTAGAACCGAGGTAAACCTATCACTTTTTGTAGATTACATTTATGTACCTGGAAAACCTAAGAGAATTAACTAAAATGGCTACCAAAAAAATAAAATAATTGAGTAAAGTAACAGGACCCAGTAACAGAAATCAATAGCCTATATATATAAACATATGAAAACAAACAATGACCAATTAAAAGACATGATGGAAAAAAGAACTTATTCAGGTAGGCACAACACAGATAAAATACTTGGACGAAATTAATTACAAATATTGGACACCAAACAAGAAAACTTTAAAACAGAACTGAATGGCACAAAATAATGTTAGAATAAATTAAAACTGTTTTCATAATATTCGTGAGTAGAAATACTCAACAACATAAAGATTACTATTCTTCTTAAATTCATTTATAAATGTAATATGATCCCAATAAAAATACAAGTTTTTGTGGGGATAGTTACAAATAGATATTCTCACTCTTATCATCCTATGAAAAAAAATAAAGAGAAATAATAGCTAGGATAACTTTGTGTGGGTGGGGGATCTCTTTAAAGAAAAATGATAGCAGTGTACCCTTATTACATTAAAATATAACCACTTTATATTTTAAGAAAAAGAATAATACAGCCACTAGAATAAACAGAAAGACCAATAAATTAGTATTAAAAACTCCATAGAAGGTGCCCAAATACATATGAGAATTAGTGAATAATAAAGAAATCAATTCAAATAAGTTGGAGAAAAGCTAGATTCTTCTATAAATGCAATTTAAATAACTCTAAGCATAGAAATCTTGAAAAAAAAATAAAGCTGGAACCATAGTTTACCCCATACAACAAGAGAAGTTCCTAATGGACTTAAAATTAAAAAAAAACAGTAAGTCATTTAAGTACTAGAAAAAACATGGAAAATTCATTTATAAACCTAGATGAAAGAAGGGTTTTCTAACTACTACTCAAATTCAGAAGTCATAAATGCAAAATTTGCTAGATACACTTTTAAAAAATTCCTTCTGTGTGGGAAAAAACCAAACTTTTACAAATATCAATTGGGAATAAATATTGAAATTCAAACCACAGTCATAGGCTTATTGCCTTAATATATAAAGAGCTCCTAGAAATGGATATGATAAAGACTGATAACTCAATATAGAAATAAAAGAGTGACATGAACAGAGTTTACATAAAAGGAAATAAACAAGGCTCTCAAGAACATAAAAAGATTTTTCAAAACAGATGTTCAACCTGCAGCCAACAGACAATGGCAGATCCCCTCCTGCTGTTTATACTCCTGTGAAGTTCCCACCCCTTGAGTGTGGGTGGAACTTGTGACTTGCTTTAACTAACAGAATATGGCACAGATGATGGGATGTCACTTCCATACATCATTACACTACATGAGACTCCATCTTATTCATAGACTCTGAAGATACTTTCTCTCTCTTTTTTTTTTTTTTAACTTTTATTTTAGGTTCAGGGGTACATGTGCAGGTTTGTTATTTAGTAAATTGCATGTCACAGGAATTTGATGTGCATATTATTTTGCCACCCAGGTAATAAGTATAGGACCCAACAGGTAGTTTATTGATCCTCAGCCTCCCCTTCCATCCTCAAGTAGGCCCCAGTGTCCCCTATTCCCTTCTTTGTATCCACATGTACTTAATGTTTAGGCTCACACAAGTGAGAACATGTGGTATTTGGCTTTTTCTGTGTTAGTTCACTTAAGATAACAGCCTCCAGCTGCATCCATGTTGCTACAAAGGACATGATCTTGCTCTTTTAATGGCTGTGTAGTATTCCATGGTGTATATGTGCCACATTTTCTTTGTTCAGTCTACCATTGATGAGCATTTAGGTTGATTCCATGTCTTTGGTATTGTGAATAGTGCTGCAATGAACATATGAATACCTGTGTCTTTGTGGTAAAACACTTTATATTCCTTTGGGTATACATCCAATAAAGGGATTGCTGCATTGAATGGTAATTCTGCTCTGAATACTTTGAGAAATTGTCAAACTGCTTTCCACAAAGGCTGAACTAATTTACGTTCCTACCAGCAGTGTATAAGCATTCCCTTTCCTCCACAACTGCACCAGCATGTTATCTTGTTGACATTTTAATAATAGCCATTCTGACTAGTGTGAGATGGTGCCTCACTGTAGTTTTGGTTTGCATTTCTCTAATGATTAGTGATGTTGAGCATTTTTTAAATATGCTTGTTGGCTGCATGTATGTCTTCTTTTGAAAGGTGTCTGTTCATGTCCTTTGCCCAGTTTTTAATAGAGTTGTTTGTTTTTTCCTTGATTTAAGTTTCCTATAGATTCTGGATATTAGACCTCTGTCAGATGTATAGTTTCCAAATATTTTCTCTCATTCTGTCGATTTCTGCAGAGACTTTCTACATTGCAGAATAAATAAGACAGCCTGTTGGAAGGCCCATGTAGTAGGGAACTGAGGGCAGCCTCAAAAGTGGCCACCAGCTGATAGCCAAGAGCCAGAAAGAAGCCAGAGCCTCAGTCCTACAACCACAAAAAATATATTTCTGCCAACAATCTGAGTGACACTGGAAATGGACTCTTCTCCAGGAAAGTCTCTAGATAACAATTCAGTCCTCACTGACACATTGATTGCAGCCTTACAGAGAACCCATTTAAGCTATGCCTGGAATCTGGAGCCACAGAAACTGAAAGATAATAGATGTGTGTTGTTTTACATCTCTACGTTTGTGGTAATTTTGATGCAGCAACATAAAATGGAATACAAGCCTAACATCATGAGATAACTACAAATTAAAAGTAAAATGAGAGAGTATCCATTACCATAACACAATCACAAAAATCAAAACCAAAACGTTTCTTAATACACACTTTTGCTGAGCCTTTGAGAAAACATACCCTCTCATATATTGTTAGTAAGAGGGCCAACTAGTGCAATTCCATATGAAGGGTAGTTTTGCAATGTCCATAAAAATTATAACTACTTTTTGCCCAAGTGATTGCAGTTCTTGGAATTTATCCTACCAGTATACTGGCTCACAAATACAGTGCATTATATTTGGGGATTATTTATAATAGCAAAAAACAGAATTTATTGGGGGTTATTACAGCAAAAAAAGGGATCATTCTAATTGTGTGTGATAAGAGACTGATTAAATAGATTATGGTACACTCATATAATAGAACACTATTTGGCTATAAAAAATAAGATAAATAAATAAACAAGGAGGAGACATCTGGTCTCCAGAACAGGAAAAAAGCTGAACAAACTGCAAATAAACAACTTTCTGAGATACATCAGAGATCTGAGGTCACAGGGCAAATCGTTAAACTGTCACCCAAAACTGGAGAGAGAGGAGAATACAGAGAATCAGACTTAGGATAGCAGCTATAGCTGGAACCTGGTAGGAACATTCAAAAGGTAATCGACTAATTGGTGGAGTCTGAGCTTGGACTAGCTTGAGATATTAAAAATCCCTGGTGCTCAGCCTTAGGAGGACCCCACACTTTCATGAGTTTTACCTTCAAGAGCCCCAGTAGGTTACCAGGGTGAAGATCGGGTAGGGGAAATACTGCTGATCTGTCAGTTTAGGGAGGGGAAAAGTAACCATTTTGAAATACACCCAGAGCATTCTATTCTGATTAGTGAAGATCTATCCTCAATGGAAACTATTTTATGGGAGCCCAGCTAACTTCAGAGGTGAGAAACACCTCTGCTAGCCTTCCTGACTCACCTAACCAGAAAAAAAAAAAAAAAAAGCCAAGATGCATTTGTGAATGTTACAGAAGAAGGGCATAGGTCCACTAAAAGACTAAGACTTAAACATAGGTATATAGAACGCTTCCCCACATCCCAAACCTTACCATCACATCAACAGGGCTCATGTGTAATAATGAGGGAGTATAGCTGAAAGAACTGCAAAGCTCAGACTCTATTTAAGAAGGAGTATCTCAGCAAACTCAGATACACAGGGAGACAAAAGCAAGGACACTACAGGAAATTTTAGCTATTGCAAGCAGTAAACCCAGCCTAACTCTTGGCCAGATCAACATAAAATCTCACATGAAAGGGTTGTTTACTTCAGTTCCTTTTACCTAATATACTATATCTAATTTTCAAAAAAATTTAAAGGCATGCTAAAAGGCAAAAAATACAACTTGAAGAAACAAGCCCAGTATCAGAACCAGACTCAGATACAGCAGAGATTTGGGAAATATCAGACTGGGAACTTAAAATAACTGATTGGTAAGCTAAGGACTCTCACAGAAAAAGTAGATGACATGCAAGAAGAGATGGGTAATGAAGGCAAAAAGATGGAAACTTAACTGGGTGTGGTGGCTCACGCTCGTAATCCCAGAACTTTGGGAGGCTAAAGTGGGTGGATCACTTGAGGTCAGGAGTTCAAGACCAGCCTGGCTAACATGGTGAAACCCCATCTCTACTAAAAATACAAAAATTAGCTGGGCATGGTGGCCCACACCTGTAATCGCAGCTGCTCAGAGGCTGAGGCACAAGAATTGCTTGAACCCAGGAGGCGGAGGTTGCAGTGAGCTGAGATTGCACCACCGCACTCCAGCCTGGGAGAGTGAGACTCCATCTCAAAAAAAATTAAAAAAACAAAAAAGATGGAAACTTTAAGAGGGAATTTTTTTAAGGGAATAATCAAAACCACCGTAATAGAAATGAATAATGCCTTTGATGGGCTTATGTGTAGACTGGAAACAATCAGTAAACTTGAAGATGTGTCAATAGAAACTTCTCGGCCGGGCGCGGTGGCTCAAGCCTGTAATCCCAGCACTTTGGGAGGCCGAGACGGGCGGATCATGAGGTCAGGAGATTGAGACCATCCTGGCTAATACGGTGAAACCCCGTCTCTACTAAAAAATACAAAAAACTAGCCGGGCGACGAGGCGGGCGCCTGTAGTCCCAGCTACTCGGGAGGCTGAGACAGGAGAATGGCGTGAACCCGGGAGGCGGAGCTTGCAGTGAGCTGAGAGCCGGCCACAGCACTCCAGCCTGGGTGGCAGAGCAAGACTCCGTCTCAAAAAAAAAAAAAAAAAGAAACTTCTCAAACTGAAAAACTAAGAGAGAAAAAATTTAAAAAGAAGCAGAATATCCAAGAGCTGTGTAACAGTTACAAAAGATTACGTACCTCCTGATCATCATCTCCCTCAGGGACTTTCAGTTGAGCTTGTTGTTCCCACGTTGGATTCTTTGGCATTATACCCAGCTGGAGCCAGCCCCGGAGAGCCACATGCCAGGGGGCCTTAAAACCTGTGGGACTTCTACAAGCCACCAACTCAAGAAGAGCAAAACTGAAAAGTAGGAAAAAGATTTTCAAAACTGAAAACCAGGCAAAAGCCCACAACAGAAAAATTGAAAGCAGAATGAGGTTGAGAAGTGGGTCCACACAGAGGGAGAACTGGGATGAAGATGAGAATCTGATGGGCAAGATGAGGTGAGAGGCAACGAAGCTGCTGAAATAAAGGTGCATAAGGGAAAAGACAGGATTACGGAGAGCTCAGGTGAGACGTCACTTAGTAGTAGGCAGAACACATGCAGTTCTGTTTTGTTTTGTTTTGCTTTGTTTTTGAGACAGAGTCTCACTTTGTCACCAGGCTGGCGTGCAGTGGCACGATCTCAGTTCACTGCAACCTCCGCCTCCTGGGTTCAAGCGATTCTCCTGTCTCAGCCTCCTGAGTAGCTGGGATTACAGGTGTCTGCCACTATGCCCAGCTAGTTTTTGTACTTTTAGTAGAGATCATGTTGGCCAGGCTGGTCTCGATCTCCTCACCTCAAGTGATCCACCTGCCTCGGCCTCCCAAAGTGCTGGGATTACAGGAGTGAGCCAGCGCACCAGGCTGGGAGCACATGCAATTCGGTACAACAGTCAGAAACCTAGATTCTAGTCCCCCCACTGCCAGACCTTGGGTAAGTCACTTAATCTCATGTGATTTTAGAGTCACATGACCTTGGTTAAGTCACAAACTCCTTGGTTCTGAGTAATCTTATCTATTAACCGAGGAATTTGTGTTAGATCTGTATTTGTCAGAAAGCACATAAATGTTAAGAGGTACAAGGGGAAATGGAGGGGTTCACAAAGTTATGGCATAAAAATGCCGCATCTTGGATTACTTTTATATAATGGAACAATTTTAAACACTTTAATCCAGAGAATAATGGAGATGCTATGTATCAAATGCAAAATTGGAACAGTTTTAGGAAGAAGCATGAGAATACAAAGAAATTTTATTCATGGTGAGGCCTCTGTAGACTTTTCTGCAAAATGTGTATGGAACCTCTTTTTGCTACTCTCTACTATTTGGGGCCCTTCAGTGGACATGTATGAGAAAGAATGTCGACAGTATTAGACTCTTGCCAGCTTAAAACAAGAAATTTTAAAAAATAAGTTTAGCATAATATGTTAAATATGAAGTTTACTAATAACAGTGTTCTGTCTCTTTGAAATAAGTAAAATAATAACCTTTAGATGGCAAAAAAAAAAAAAAGATTACATACTGTAATGAGAATACCTGAAGGAAAATAACAAGAAAAGATCAGAAGAAATAAAAGGTAATAAAGTAATAAGTAATAGTGAGGTGATAAGGAGGAGAATTTTCCAAAAAATGACAGACTTCATAAAGATATTATACTCAAATTGTAGAAAATCAACATAAAGAGAAAATCTTGAAAGATACACACACACACACACACACACAACGTGCCTATGGTTTAGTGTCCATATATAAGTGAAATTAAATTAATGATCTATGTATATTGCAAACTCTAGGGAAAACAATGAAAGAGTTTTTAAAACAAGTATAAAGGATAAACTAAGATAGGAGAGAAAATGAAATTATAAAATGTTCAATTAAAGCTAGTGAAGGCAGAAGAAAAAGTGGAAGACCAAAAAGAAATAAATACCAAGAGTAATGACTACAAAATAGTTATAAATGGGACCAATGTCAATACAATTATATCAGTAGGTATTTCAAATGTTAATGGTCTAAATATACCAATCCAAAGACAGAGACTGTCAAAATGGATTTAAAAAAAAAAAAAAGACTCAATTATTATTATTATTTTTTTTTTTTTTTTGAGACGGAGTCTCGCTCTGTCGCCCAGGCTGGAGTGCAGTGGCCGGATCTCAGCTCACTGCAAACTCCGCCTCCCGGGTTTACGCCATTCTCCTGCCTCAGCCTCCCGAGTAGCTGGGACTACAGGCGCCCGCCACCACGCCCGGCTAGTTTTTTGTATTTTTTTAGTAGAGACGGGGTTTCACTGTGTTAGCCAGGATGGTCTCGATCTCCTGACCTCGTGATCTGCCCGTCTCGGCCTCCCAAAGTGCTGGGATTACATGCTTGAGCCACCGCGCCCGGCCACAAGACTCAATTATATGTTGTCTACAAGAAATTTATTTTAAACATAATGACACAGAAAGATGAAAAGTAAAGGGATGGAGAAAGATATACCATGCAACACTAATCAAAATAAAGCAGGAGTTGCTATATTAATTTCAGACAACACAGACTTCAGAGAAAAGGAAATTATCGGAGATAAAGAGGGACATTATATAATGGTAAAAGGGTCAATTCTCTAAAAAGAAACAGTAATTCTTAACATTTATGTGCCTAACAACAAAACATCAAAAACAAATATGAAGCAAAAAGTGATGGAACTGCAAGGAAAAATAGATGAGTCCACTATTGTAGTTGGAAACTTCAAAACCCCTCTCAGTAATTGACAGATCCAGCAGGGAGAAAATCTGTAAGGGTATAGTCAAACTGAACAGCATCATCAATCAACTGGATCTAATTGACATTTACAGAATACTTCATCCAAGAACAGCAGAATACATATTCTTCTCAAGCTCACATGGAACATTCACCAAAATAGGCTACATTATAGGCCATTAAAATACACATCAACACATTTAAAAGAATAGAAATCATGCAAAATATGTTCTCAGACCACAGTGGAATTAAACTAGAAACAAGTAACAGAATGATAGTTGGATACTCCCAAAATATTTAGATATTTAATACTCTTCTAAATAATCCATGAGTCAAAGCATCAAGAGAAATTTTTAAATATTCGAAATTAAATGAAAATACAACTTATCAGAACTTTTGGGATGAAGAGAGGACCCAAGATGGCTGATGAGATGCAGCCAGGAAGAGCTTCTCCCACCATCAAGAAGAAAGGCACACTCTGAGCAGATCTTCAGAAGGAAGCCATTGAGAATGGACAAAGGGAGGGCGAGTACTCTGGGCTAAAGAAGGAGGAAGCTGGGAACCCTGCACAAGATTGCCAAGCACCAGGACTCATTGCTGGCCCTGTGCAGCTCCTGGGGAAAGGATAAGTTAAATAGGCATGAGTGGCCCACTTTCACCACAAACCTCCAGAATCCTAACTGCAGGAGACCTCATGATCCCCACGGACATTTGAGCTGGCAGGAAGTGCTGCTCAGAGAGTTGGCAGGAGCAGGACTCCAGCCTTGAAGGAGGCCAGAGGGTATGACATGGGAATGGCCGAGTGGAACCCAACAAGGAATGCTCATCCCCCAAGGCTTGTCACACTCCTGTAGGTGGCTTTGGCCTTTGCTGACTGTCAGAAGTGGACAGGACAGGAATATCTTGCCATGAGATGGGACCAGTATGATCTGAGCAACCCCCCTACCACCACCCAGGGTTCCTGCCTGGCTGCACCCACTTGCAGCCTCAGATGCCCAACCGGGGCACTTCCTAGTGGCAACCACCACAGCTCTTTCACTGGCATATTCCACTTAACCATCAGAGAGCTTTTTGCAGATGGGTCCCCCACAATGAACATTCGCGTGTAGTCTCTCCATGTTGCTTTTGCCAGCATGTGCACGTTTGCAGACCTCATTGTCATCACCTCACCTCCACTAGTGCATATGCACACAGATCCCACCACACCAACACCACAGGCGTACACACACAAGCATGGACCCTGCTGCCATCATCCTAATGAAGTGCTTTTTCTGGCAGCACAAGCTCCCCCACTTCAGCCCCCCACATTGAAGTGCTGTTGCTACCAGACTGCAAACACCTTGGCCCCTTCAGTGCAGCAGTTACTTAACCTTGAGCAGCCAAACAAACCCATGGACATGGTCCAGGCCCTTTAGGGTTACAACACACAGCTCAGGAGTACTGAGCAGAGATTTGGCCCTCTAAAACCATCCAGAAACATAGCCAGTCATCTAAACCCAACTTATATTACAGACAAATCCTCCAGAGCATCAAAGACTATAAAGGCAAAAAGCACCACCCAAAGAATAGCAATTTCAAAGATTAAAGGAACATCAGCCCACACAGATGAGAAAGAACCAGCACAGGAACTTTGGCAACTCTAAAAGCCAGAGTGTCTTCTTACCTCCAAATGATTACACCAGCTCCCAAGCAATGGTTTTTAATCAGACTGTGAAATGACAGAAATAGAATTCAGAATCTGGATGGCAATAAAGATCACTGAGATTCAGGATAATGTTGAAACCCAACTGAAGGAATAAAAGAAATCCAGTAAAATAATTCAAGAGCTGAAGGATGAAATATTCATCTTAAAAGGAAAGGACCAAACTGGTGTGATAGAGCTGAAAAATGAACTGCAAGAATTTCATAATACAATCAGAGGTATTAACAGCAGACTAGACCAAGCTGAGAAAAGAATTTCAGAACTCAAAGACTCTGGGATGGGTTCTTCAAATCAATTCATTCAGAAAAAAAATAAAGAAAGAAGAATTTTAAAAAACAAACAAAACCTCCAAGAAGTATGGAATTATGTAAAGAGCGCATATCTATGATTCATTGGTGTCCCTAAAAAAGAGAAAGGGAGCAAGTAAATTTGAGAATATTGTCCACAAAAATTTCCCAAACCTCACTAAGAGAGGTCAACACTCAAATTCAGGAAATTCAGAGAACCCCTGCAAGATACTACACAAGACAACCATCCCCCAGACACAGAGTCATCAGATTCTCAAAGGTCAACATGAAAGAAAAAAACACCCACAAAGAGAACCCCATCAGGCTAACAGTGGACCTTTCAGTAGAAACCCTAAAAGTCAGAAGAGACTGGGAGCCTATATTCAGCATCCTTAAAAGAAATTCCAACAAAGAATTTTATATCCAGCCACCCTAAGCTTCATAAGAAAAGGAGAAGTAAAATCATTTTCAGACAAGCAATTGGTAAATGGAATTCATTACCAACAAACTTGCCTTACAAGAGGAACTTAAGGGAGTGCTCAATATGGAAATGAAAGACAGTTACTGACCACCACAAAAACAAACTTAAGTGCAAAGACCATGGACACTATAAAGCAACTACACAATCAAGTCTACCTAACAACCAGCTAATAACACAATGGCAAAATCAAATCTGCACATATCAATATTAACCTTGAACATACTTGGGCTAAACACCCCACTTAAAAGGTATGGACTGGCAAGTTGGATAAAGAAGCAATTGTATGCTGTCTTAAAGAGGCCAATTTCACATGCAGTGACACCCATGGGCTCAAAGTAAAGGGATGAAGAAAGACCTATCAAATAAATGGAAAACAAAGAAGAGCAGGGTTTGCTACTCTTATTTCAGGGGGAAAAAACAGACTTTAAGACAACAACTATCAAAAAGAATAAAGAAGGGAATTACATGATAAAGGGTTCAATTCAGCAAGAAGACTTAACTATCCTAAATATATAGGCAGTCAGTACTGGACACCCAGATTCATAAAATAGGTTCTTAGAGACCTAAGAAGAGACTTAGATAACCACACAATAATAGTGGGAGGCTTCAACACTTCACTGACACTATTAGACAGATCATCAAGGCAGAAAACTAGAATTTGAGACCTAAACTCAACACTTGACCAAATGGACCTAACAAACATCTATAGAACACTCCACCCAACAACAGAATATACATTCTCATCTCCCCATGGCACATACTCTAAAATCAGCCACATACTTGCCATAAACAATTTTCAACAAATTCAAGAAAACCTAAATCATACCAACCACACTCTTGGATCACAACACAATAAAAATAGAAATCAACACCAAGAAAATTTCTCAAAACCATACAATTACGTGGAAATTAAATAACTGACTCCTGAATGACTTTTGGGCAAATAATGAAATTAAGCCAGAAATCAAAAAATTATTTGAAATTAATGAAAACAAAGAACTTTCAGAATCTGTGGGACACAGCTGAAGCAGTAATAAGAGGAAACTTTACACCGCTGAACACTCACATCAGAAAGTTAGAAAGATTTTGAATTAACACCCTAACACCACCCCTATGGGAACCAGAAAACCAAGAGCAAACCAACCCCAAAGCTAGCAGAAGAAAAGAAATAACCAAAATCAGAGATGAACTGAACAAATAATATAAAATGGAATATAAAAAACCATACAAAAGATCAATAAAATAAAAAGGTGTTTCCTTGAAAGAATAAGTAAGATTTATAGACTGCTGCCTAGACCAATAAAGAAAGAAAAAAGAAAGAAGATCCAAATAAACACAATCAAAAATGACAAAGATGAAATTATGACCATTCCTACAGAAATGCAAAAAAAAAAAAAAAAAAAAACCCTCAGAGACTGTTATGTGTACTACCCACACAAACTTGAAAACCTAGAAAAAAATGGATAAATTTCTGGAAACACACAACCTTTCAAGATTGAACCAGGAAGAAATTGAAACCCTGAAAAATTAGCTGGGCATGGTGGCGGGCACCTGTAGTCCCAGCTACTTGGGAGGCTGAGGCAGGAGAATGGCGTGAACCTGGGAGGCAGAGCTTGCAGTGAGCCAATATCGCGCCACTGCACCCTGGGCTGGGCGACAGAGTGAGAATCTGTCTCAAAAAAAAAAAGAAAGAAAGAAATTGAAACCCTGAACAGACCAATAACAGGTTCTGAAATTAAATAGTAATAAAAAACTTACCAACCAGAAAAAGCCCTAGACCAGACAGATTTACAGCTGAATTCTATCAAATGTGTAAAGAATTGGTACCATTTCTACTGAAACCATTCCAAACAATCAAGAAGGAGGAACTCCTCCCTACCTCATTCTATGAGGCCAGCATCATTCTGATACCAAAACCTGGCAGAGACATAACAAAAAGAAAAAAACTTCACACCAATATCCACGATGAACATAGATGCAAAAATCCTCAACAAAATGCTAGCAAACTGAATCCAGCTACACATCAAAAACTAGAAACGAATAACAGAAAGATACACCACGATTAGGTAGGATTTATTCCTGGAATGCAAGGTTGATTCAATGTATGCAACATAAACAACATATGCAAATCAATAAATGTGATTTATCACATAAACACTAAAATCAAAAAACACATGAACATCTCAATAGATGCACAAAAAGCTTTTAATAAAATTCAACATCCCTTCCTAATAAAAACTCTCAATAAACTAAGCCAATCAAAGAAACATACCTCAAAATAATAAGAGCCATCTGTGACAAACCCATAGCCAACATCATACTGAATGAGCAAAAGCTGGATGCGTTCTTCTTGAGAACTAGGACGAGAAAAAGATGCCCACTCACACCACTCCTATTCAACATAGTCCTGAAATCCCTAGCCGGAGCAATTAGGCAAGAGAAAGAAATAAAAAGCATCCAAATAGGGAAAGAGGATGTTTAACTGTCTCTCTTTGTAGATGATATAATTCTATAGCTAGAAAACCCCATAGTCTGCCAAAAGGCTCCTAGGTCTGATAAACAACTTCAGCAAAGTTTCAGGATATAAAATTAATGAACAAAAATTAGTGGCATTTCCATATACCAATAACATCCAGACTGAGAACCAAATCAAGAATGCAATTCCATTCACAATAGCCACACAGAAATACAAAATACCTGATAATACAGCCAACCAGGGAAGTGAAAGATCTCTGCAATGAGAATTACAAAACACTGCTGTAAGAGATCAGAGACAACACATATGAAAAAACATTTCATGCTCATAAATAGAATCATATTGTTAAAATGAACATACTACCCAAAGCAATTTACAGATTCAGTGGATTCCTACCAAACTACAAACAACATTTTTCAAAGAATTAGAAAAAACTATTCTAAAATTTATAAGGAAACAAAAAAGAGCCTGAATATCCAAAGCAATTCTAAGCAAAAAAGAACAAAGCCAGAGTCACATTCCCTGATTTCAAACTACACTACAAGACTACAATTACCAAAACAGTATGGCACTGGGACAAAAACAGACACATAGACCAATGGAACAGGTTAGAGAACCCAGAAATAAAAATGAACACCTATAACCATCTGACCGTTGAGAAAGTCAACCATAAAAAGCAACAGGGAAAGGATTTCCTATTCAATAAAGGATGCTGGGACAAGTGACTAGCCATATGCAGAAGATTGAAACTAGACTCTCTTCTTTCACCATATACAAAAGTCAATGCAAGATAGATTAAAGACTTAAGTGTAAAACCTAAAACTATAAGAAACCTAGAAGAAAACCTAAGAAATATCCTGGACATAGATTTCATTATGAAGACTCCAAAAAGCAATTGCAACAAAAACAAAAATTGACAAGTGGGACCTAATTAAAGAACGTTTGCACAGCAAAAGAAACTATCAGCAGAGTAAACAGACAAACTACACAATGAGAGAAAATATTTGCAAAGCATGTATCCAACAAAGGTCTAATATCCAGAAACTATGTGGAACTTATACAAGTCAACAAGTGAAAAACAGCCCCACTAAAAAGTGGGCAAAGGATGAACAGACACTTCTGAAAAGAAGACATACATGCAGCCAACAAGTATATGAAAAACTGTTCAACATCCTCAATCATTAGAGAAATCCAAATCTAAACCACAATGAGATACCATCTCACACCAGTCAGAATGGCTATTAATAAAAAGTCAAAAAATAACATACTGGTAAGGTTGCAGAGAACAGAGAAAGCTTACACACTGTTAGTGGGAATATAAATTAGTTCAGCTACTGTGGAAAGCAGGTTAGAGATTTCTCAAAGAACTTAAAACAGAATTACCATTCAACCCAGCAATGTACACTTATGTTTACTGCAGTACCATTCAACCCAGCAATGTACACTTATGTTTACTGCAGTACTATTCACAATAGCAAAGACATGTACTCAACCTAGATGCCCATCAATGGTGGACTGGATAAAGAAAACGTGATACATACACATCATGGAATACTATGCAGTCATAAAAAAGAATGAAATTATGTCCTTCACAGCAACATGGATGTAGCTGGAGGCCATTATCCTAAGCAAATTAATGCAGGAGCAGAAAATCCAAGACTGCATGTTCTGCCTTACAAGTTGTAGCTAAACGCTGAGTATACATGGACACAAAGAATGATAAACACCAGAGCCTACTTGAAGGTGGAGTGTGGGAGGAGGGTAAGAATTGAAAAACTACATTTATGCTCACTACCTGAGTGACAAAATAATTTGTACACCAACCCCCATAACACACAATTTACCCATGTAGCAAACATGCACATGTATCCCCTTAACCTTAAATAAAAGTTGGAAGGAAAAAAATGTGGGATGCAATGAAAGCAATGCCTAGAGGCAAATTATAGCAACTCCATATATTAGGAAAAGAAGAGAGATCTAAAATCAATAATCTAAATTTCTACCTTAGACGCTAGAAAAAAGATCAAATGAAATACAGAGTAAGCAAAAGAAAAAAATACTATTTAGATCATAAATCAATGAAATTGCAAACAGAAGAACTACAAAATCTAAAAAAAAATCAAAAGCTGGTTCTTTGAAAAGGTCAATGAGAGTTATAAACCTCTGGTCTTGAAAACCAAGAAAACAAGAGAGAAAACACAAATCAGAAACAAATATCAGAAATGAAAGAAAGACCATTGGTATTGTTTCTGTGGACATTAAAAGGATAATAAAGGAATATTATTAATAACTATATGCCTTAAATTAAATAACTTAGAGATGGACCAATTTCTCGAAAGACACCATCTATTAAACTTCCAACTCACCCCAAAAGAAATAGACAATGTGAACAGACTTATCTATAAGAAATTGAATCAATAATTAATAACCTTCCAAAACAGAACACAAAGCCCAGATGTTTTACTGGTGAATTCCACCAAATATTTATGGCAGAAGTGATACCAATTATTTACAATCTCCTTCAGAAAGCAGAAGCAGATGTAACACTTACTAACTTGTTTTATGAAGCCAGAATTAGCCCAATACCAAAATACATTACAAGACTGGAAGATTACAAACTAATATTATGAATATAGATACAAGATTACAAACCAATGTTATGAATATAGATACAAAACTTCTCAACAAAATGTTAGCAAATTGAATCCAATAATGTATGAAATAATTATTCACTATGAACAAAAGGGAGTTCTTCTAGGTATGCATAGCTGGCTTGGCATTAGAAAGAAATTAGTTTAATCCATACCCTTTACTCGACTGAGTAAAGAAGTCATATGACTATATAAATGAATTTTGAAAAAGCATTTGTCAAAACCCAGCACACATTTATAATAACTCTCAGCAAGCTAAGAAAAGAGGCAAACTACTCCAACTAAATAAAGAGTATCTATAAAAACTCTATAGCTATCATCATACATATTATGATTTTCTAGATACTTTCTCCCTAAGAATGGGAACAATGCAAGGATATCCCCTCTCACCATTTGCCCTAGTCCATCAGGGCTACTCTAATAATTAACCTTAGACTGGATACATTACAAACTACAGAAATTTCATTGCTCAAGGGGTAAACACTGGGTCCTTACATGGTAGAAGGGGAAGCAAGCTTCCTTGTACCTCTTTTTTAAGGGCATTAATCCCATTCTTGAGAGCAGAGCCCTCATGACCTCATTACCTCACAAAGGCCCCACCTCTTAATACTATTGCTCTGGGGATTGAGTTTCAACATATGAGTTTTTGAGAGACATACACATTCAGACTGTAACACCACTTCTATTCAATATCCTACTAGAAGTCTTAGCTAGTGCAATAAGACAAGAAAAGTAAGTAACAAATATACAGATTGGGAAGGAAGAAATATAACTGTCTTGTTTTCACAGATGACATGATTGTTTATGTCAAAAATTTAAAAAGAAATCAGCAGAAAACATCCTGGAACTAATAAGTGATCATAGAAAGGTTGCAGGATTCAAGGTTAATACTCAAAGTTAAGTTAATCACTTTTCTATATAGCAGCAATGAACAATTGGGATTTAAAATAAAATACACAACACTATTTACATTAACACTTCCCCAAAAGTGAACAGTTACATATAAATATAACAAAAATATGCACAAGGTCTATATAAAGAAAACTTCAATACTCTGATGAAAAAAAATCAAAGAAAGTCTAAATAAATGGAGAGATAGTCTACACTTGTGTGTAGGAAGACCCAGTATTTTCACATTGTCAGTTTTCTCAAGTTGATCTAGAGATTCAATACAATCCCAATAAAATCCTAGCAAGTTATCTTGTAGATGCCAACAAAGTGATTCTAAAGTTTATACAGGAAATACAAAAGATCCAGAATAGCCAACATAACACTGAAGAAGAACAAGTTTGGGAGGGCTGACACTTCACAAATTTAAGACATACCATAAAATGACAATAATCAAAATAATGTGGTATTGATGAAAGAATAGACCTATAGATCAATAGAGAGCCCAGAAACAGAACCACACAAATATAGCCAACTGATCTTTGAAGAAGGAGCCAAGGTAATTAAATGACAAAAAAAAAAAAAATATTTTCAACAAATGGTGAAAATAACTGGGCATGTACATACAAAAATAAATAAATCTACACAGAGACCTTACACTTTATAAAATTAACTCCAAATAGACCATAGTCCTAAATGTAAAATTAAAAACTATAAAACTCCTAGAAGATAACATAGGAGAAAATCTAAGTGATCTTAAGTTTGGCCTTGCGTTTTCAGACAGAACAGAAAAGCAAAATCCATGAAAGAAAAATAAAAAAGGATGTTGGATTTTATTAAAATTTAAAACTTCTGTTCTTCAAAAGATACTTAAAAAGGAAAAGGTAAGTCATATACTGAGAGAAAATATTTGCAAAACATATCTGATAAAGGAGTTATATCCAAAATATACACAGAACTCTTGCCAGGCACAGTGGCTCACGCCTGTAATCCCAGCACTTTGGGAGGCTGAGGCGGGTGGATCACCTGAGGTCAGGAGTTCCAGACCAGCCTGGCCAATATGGTGAAACACATTCTCCACTAAAAATACAAAAATTAGCCAGGCGTGGTGGCAGGCACCTGTAATCCCAGCTACTCAGGAGGCCAAGGCAGGGGAATCGCTTGAACCTGGGAGGCAGAGGTTGCAGTGAGCTGAGATCACACCATTGCATTCCAACGTGGACAACAGATCAAGACTCTGTCTCAAAAAAAAACAAAAAAAAAGAACTCTTAAAATTCAACAACATAAAATAACAAACAAATTTAGTGAGCCAAAGATCTGAATAAATGTCTCACGAAAGGAGCTATACAGAGGCAAATAAGTATGTGAAAACATACTCCACATCATTTGTCATTAGGGAATTGCAAATTACGGCAGTGAGATACCACTACACACCTATTAGAATGGCTAACCTCCCAAAGACAGACCACACCAAATGCTGGCAAAGATGTGGAAGAACAGGAACTCACAGTCATTGCTGGTGGGAATGAAAACTGGTGCAGTCACTTTGGAAGACAATTTGGCAATTTCTCCCAAAGCAAAACTTAGTCTTACATGATCTAACAATTACACTAGTTAGTATTTACGGAAATGAGTGAAAAGCATATGTCCACATAAAAACCTGCAAATGAATGTTTATAGCAGCTTTATTCATAATTGCCAAAACTTAGAAGCAACTAAGATATCCTTCAATAGGTAAATAGAAATTGGTATATCCATACAATGGAACATTACTCAGTAATACCAAAAAAAAAAAAAAAATACTAAGCCACAAAACGTCATGAAGGAGCCTTATATGCATGTTATTAATTGAAAGATGCCAGTGTGAAAAGGCTATATATTGTGCGATTCCAACTAGATGATATTTTGGAAAAGGCAAAACCATAGAGACAGTAAAAAGATCAGTAGTTGTCAGAGATTTGGAGTGAGGGAGGAAGGGAAGAATAGGTGGAACACACAGGAGATTCTTAGGGTAACAAAACTGTTCTGTTCGGTACTGCGCAAGAAAGGATACATGACATTATGCATTTGTCTAAACTTATAAAAGCGTACAGCACACCAGTGATCCCTAATGTAAATTATCCCTAATGTAAATTACTACTGATAATGTATCAATACTGATTTGTCAATTGCAATAAATATTTCCACTCAATTTTTCTGTAAACCAAAAAACTTCCCTAAAAATTGTCGATTAATTTTTTTAAATAATGAGAAATCTATATATTTATATGGAAAGATCTATCTGATGCATGGATAAGAGGAAACAGCAAGGGTAGAACAGTGTAAAAATGTGTTGCTTTTTACATAAACATAGGGGAAAATAAATGTACATTCATATTCACTTGTTTATAGATAAAAAGCATTGGAAGAAAACCTACAGAACTAATCACAGTGGTTACCTGTGAGGCTGGCTGTTGAACTGACTGGAGGAGGGAGAGTTATGAAAGAGAGAATATGTGAATCTATGTCATTTGATTGTAGCATTATTTATTTTCTAAATTATATTTTTTTAAAAAAACAAGCCCCTCAGAAGGTTTGTCTGAGCTCTGGGGAAAGCTGCGCTTGAATGTCCTAGAACTAATATTTTTATTTAACACTCTGAATAACTCTCCAGAATTTACCCTATAGAAATTCTTTCATGTGTGCAGAAACTACAAAGATATTCACTGCAGCATTATTTGTAATAGATGAAATTTTGGAAACATCTTAAATATGTGTCAACAGTGGAAGTGGTTAAGAGAATAGTAATACAGACACACTAGGCACTGCGATGCATCAGTTAAAAAGAATAAAGTAACTTCGTATGAGTTGTTGAAAACATCCATGATTTATTGTCAAGAAAAAAAATTAAGTTGCAGAAAAACATGGACAGAAAACTTTTTAACTATAATATGATTTTGTTTGTAAATGTAATAAAGATCTGGAAGGATATACAACAAACTGAAAACAGTGCCTACCTCGGGGGAAGTTATAAGGGTAGGAGGGGAGTGTCCTGCTTTTTACTCTACTTCCTATTGTTTGACTTTTTTTCTTTGCAACTATGATGTATTGCTTTTAATACATGAATACACACATAAAGATTTTTAAAAACCCAATGGAGTGTTCCTGTCCAGAAGCAGCAGCCATCTCAGGGACTGTTTGTCATTACCTCTATTCATTTCTTTCGGACCAGGAAGGGCTAAAGGAACCTCAGTGTTCTCTGTAGCATTGTTAACTGGGGCACTGAATCTAACTTGCCATACCCTGTAATTGGATCCTTCCAGTAAAGCTGCCTCAATAAAATGTCCCAAGTGCAGCAGCCAAGTGTTTAGGAGGCACATAGGACCTTGGTGGCAGCCTTGGAGGTAGGGGTGGGAGCCTGGGCCTGGGGCCTGGGTCTAAAATGCTGTAGGAGGCATGCATTAAAGTCCCAGCAAGCTTAACTAGCAACAGAGGGGCATGTCTGCATTTTTCATGCAGGCTTAGAGAGACTTGTTTGCAAGGCTCAGGATCCCTGGTGAGCAGTTTTCTGTGGCTTCAGTTACAGCACAATTTCAAAAGTATTAATGCAATGAGACTTTCGTATAACTACATTAGGAAAAAGAAAAAAATTAACTCTGGTTTCTCCAGCAGGCATTCTGCTATAATGAATATATCACAAGAAGGAAGTGATTGTCGATAATTATCCCCTATAATCTCATCTCATGCAGTACCAAAAATGATAGACAGAAAGGGGCCAGCGACTTTCTCTTTGCTTGGTCTGTAAGCACAATGTAAGTTCCATTCATATGGTCTTTCCTTTTATTGTTTCATCTCCCAGGGGCCATGAATTCTCTTGTGGTCTAAAGAATAAGCTCTCCATCACAGTCATTTTTTGTTTTAAGGTTTCAAAACCCAAGAGCTGAATCCAGATGTGGCCTTTTAAGTCAAGCCAGCTTGGAGTCACAGACTGTTGGTGCCTAATGCTTGTCTGTCTCAGTTCTCCTCCTTCACACAGGGGGAGTAAAGGTCTTCAGACACGAAATTACATGGAGGTGTCAGTCACAGAGTAGGGACCTGAATTTTGGCCTCCGGAAATTCCATTCCAGATTTCTGAAGCCATGTGTTTATTCATTCATATCCTCACTCATTTCTTCATTCAACAAATTCTTATTGAGCACCTACTATGTACAGAGAAGGATAGCATTATAATTTAAAGTGCTAACTTTGGAAAGAAATTGCTTAGGTTTTTATCCTAGCTCCAATGCTTATTACCTGTGTATCCTTTATGGAGTTACATAACTTCTCTGTATCAGGTTCCCTATATTTAAATGGAAATAATGGTGGAACCTACCTCATGACGTTGTTGGGAAGACTAGAGGAGTTAATATATGGAAAGCACTTAGTATACAGTATAATGATTGCTACTGTTGTCACATTTTTATCATTATGTACCAAACATTATGCAGTGGATTTGGAATACAATTACGAACAAAACAGACAGGGACTTACTTTCATAATGTGCATTGACTAGTGTGGAAGAGCTGGGACTTAATCTAACCAGGATGGTCAGACAAGGCTGACCTGAGAAAATGATGCAGTTCTGAAATCTAAAGGAGTTAACTAGGGTAAATGGGAAAGGAAAGTTTTCTGAGTGAAGGAAAAAGAATGTGCAAAGGTTCTGAAACAGCTGGAGCATTGTTTTTTTTTATAAAACTGCAATACTATGTGTGTGGCTGCAGCATAGATATCAAAGGCAGGGCAAGATGAGGTTGAGTTCTGTTAAGTGTCACATCTCCTAGGGCCTTGCAGACCACTTTAATGGGCCATCGTTATCCTAGAAATAATAGGAAGGCATTGGGGGGCTTTAAGCAGGGAAATGCCATGATTAGATTTCATTTTAGAAAGATCTCTCTGGCTGCTAAATAAAGAATAGATTGGAGGAATGTCCTTTCTCAAATAACCAGTGTCTCTCTTTGTTGACAATCATGGTAGATAAAGGGAGGGCATGCATCCAGGGAAAGAAGTCAGTGATTGTCTTCACAGAGAGAGGTGCAGAGAGGTTGGGTGGTGGGAGAGGGCCAGATGGGAGGTAAATTTTGCCTGCTTGCCAACTTAGAGAATTGCACAGCCAGTCTTTCTTCTTTAAATGGTCACCATATTGAATAGCAACAAGAATAATTTTTTAAGCAAAGGAAATTCATTCTGGACACCTACAGCAAAAAGGAAATTTGTTAGAAGATGTGGAGGTATCCTAGGATCAAAGGGAAGGCTGCAAAACCAGGCTTAAAATGCACAGAGTCCAAGCAACTCCAAATCATTGGTAGAGGAGCCAATGAAGAAGAAATCTCTACCCCTCTGCTCCTCTTCTTCCCTGCCCATTTTTTTGGAATGGATGCTAAGCAACTAAAACCCAACAGGTATCCACTAGAATATTCAGTCATGGAAGCATCTTCCTCTCCTCACACCTAATCATCTCCACCACAACCTCTCCCAACTGTCCCCAACACATCCCCTCAGACCTGACAGTTTTCACCACTCTTCCAGATTCCTTGCCATCAGATCCTTCTTTGTAAATGATAACATGCAGGGGTGCCTCCACATTCCACCCTTCAGTCATGGGCCCCCACTTGTTTCCAAATTTCTATTTTGCTTTCTGCTTCCTGATGGTAAACACCCATCTGTATTTTGAATTTTTTAAAGACAGTAACCTAACTGGCTACGTTCAGGGATATGTGGTAGGGTCAGAGAAAGAGCATTAGGTTTGCACATAGAAAACAAATTCTGGCTTCCACTCACTAATTACGTGACCCTAAATAAGTCACTTTCTCTGAGCCTCAGTGTCCTCATCCATAAAATGGGCATGACAACAACAGTTATTTCACAGATTACAGGACAATCAAAAGAAATTGTGAATGTGAAAATGCTTTAAACCAGTGGTTCTCAATACTGGCTGTGCTTCAGAATCTCTTGTTGTTTTGTTTCTTAAAAGACAGATGACTTTCCCAGACCTACTGAGTCAAAATATCCAAGGGTAAACCTCAGACAGCTATATTTCTAAAAAGTTTCTAAAGTGATTCAAATGTGCAGGCAGAGTGAAAAACACATTCTGGATGTAACCTTTTGGATGCGCACTGCTGTCCAGCAACACTTACCCACTGTGGTCTGGCTACTATGTTCTATCCCTTCTCCCTGCTGTTATTCCTAGGCATCTCCAAACCATTCTCTGCTTAGACTTCCTGGGAAGCCTTCAGTGATTGTAAATCAGACACATCAGTGCTCCACTTGAATACCTTCAAGTGCCTCACAGTGTTCTTAGGATGAGGAACAGATAATGACTTGAGGCCCCGCAGGATTTGGCTGTGCCAACCTCTGACCTCAACCCCTCTCACTCCCTCTTCTCCTTGTGTTCTGGCCCACAGTTCTTTCTGGTTCTCCAACACACCAGGTTCCCTTTCCCTGGAGTCCTTTGCACTTGGTGACCCTCCTGTCCAGAATGTTCCGCTCCAGATCTCTGAATGTCTGGATTTTTCTTAACGTTGAGCCAGAGGGAGACCTACCAGACCATCCAACCTCAATTACTCCCTCCCCACCTGTCACCTTCCATTCATCACGGCACCTGATTTATTTTCTCTAAGTCACTTAACCTTCTCTGAGATCATTCCTTTATTCATTTTCTTATTTCTATACATTTTTCCTGGCTAGAATGTAAGTTCTGCAAGAGAGGGATATTTCAAATATAGGTGATTGATTTATCTGTAGTGCTAAGATTGCCTGGCACATAGTAGGTGCTTAGCAAATTAATCAGAGCATGAATAAATAAATGCACATTTTGTTATCTAGGGCAAAGGAGAACTCATATCTTGCCATCCCCCAATGGTTTAGCCAAGCTATAAAATGATCAGAATTTCTACTTTGATTCAGCTTCCAGTTGCTGAATTGCAACTCCCAAAATTCACAGCCAAGCACTATCAGGTGACCATAGACTCCAAAAGGTATCATAAATTGCTTCATATGTGTTCTTCTGGGGCTTAGGCAATGAACTTGATATTTACTGTTTGGCAAAGTCTTTCTGTTTTACTTTGTTGGTAGGTGTAAGTTGATTTTTGCAGCCCAAAACACCTCTTTCTGGCTGGCTTCCCTGTTTTTCCTCCTTTTACTAGCATACCCTGGAGTAGTATAACCAAGCTGAGGTGAGTTATGTGCAGGGAAATGGGCCTTAATGAATAGAAAATCCATGGAATTCATTTGATGTTAGCACATTAACACTCTTTTTGCCAAGTCTTCCAAATTTCAACTTTTCTGCACAAAAAATAAAAATATTGGAGGAAGGTATATCTCTTTTAAGACCATGATCTTGGAATTACATAAGCAATTCTATACCCTTTTTTGTAGTGAAACGTGGTCAAAAGCAGTCAACCGTCATCAACGAACCCCAGACCCAAATGTCAACAAGCCCCATTGGTATAATATATTGGCAGGGGCTTGGTCCATGACGTCAGGTATACTAGGTGCTGTGGCTTATTGGCTATGGATCTGGGGCAAGGAACTTAGCCTTCCTAAGTCTCAGGTTCCTCATCTGTAAATTCAGGGCAATAATAGCACCTGTGTCGTATTATTAACCATCGTTAGGATGAAATAAAATAGATGTCAGGTGCCTAGCATATTACTAGCATGGAGTAACCATTCTATGCATGTTGGCTGAAAACTAAATAAATTAACTAAATAAGTGTCATTCCACTGTCTCTCCTTTTTAGATTCCATTTCCCTACCATGCTCTTCCATGCTATGCTCCCCTTCAAGAACGCTGAATGATAGGATCGATCTGGAGAGAAAAATAGGCCCAGTTATAATTGGGGTCCAGCCTGGAGCCTAGTCTCCTGAAAAACAACTATCATTTTCACATCAGAAATGTCCTGATGTACTGTAGAACATAGTCTCTCACCCACCAAATAGAGATAATAATATACCCTACAGGCTGAATGTGGAGTCGAATTATTCTCACGAATCTGTTTCCTATAAAATCTTTTGCCAGGTTCTGGACATATTACATTAAAAAAGACACGGGCCCTCCCCCACGGATCTCACAGACTCACTTCAAATCTCAATTCTGTCTCTGCCTGGCAAAAATGTGAGCAAGTCACTGGGCTTACTGAGCCTCAGCTTTGTGCTTTAGAAAGGGATATCTGGCCTCCTACACCCTCTGTGCTGAATGGGACTTCAATAAGATAAAGCATTTCTAGTGGTCAGAAACCAACTCTGGATAACTTAAGCAGAAAGGTATT
The DNA here is from genome assembly GCF_007565055.1 of Rhinopithecus roxellana. Classification (NCBI taxonomy): domain Eukaryota; kingdom Metazoa; phylum Chordata; class Mammalia; order Primates; family Cercopithecidae; genus Rhinopithecus; species Rhinopithecus roxellana. The sequence goes on along the minus strand of NC_044551.1, from coordinate 32,454,196 downwards.
TTTAGAAGGTTATCAGGTTACTCAAACTACCAACCCAAAGGCTGGAAAACACACAGTATCCAAGCGCCCCACAGCTACTTGCAAAAGGAACGCCTGCACAGAACATAGTCACTGCTAGACACCAAGGCCCTCACCACAGAAAGTTGCAGCCACCCATGAATAATTAATTCCCTCCAAATTTACATCCTGGCTCACAACCCAAAGGCCCAGGGAGGAACATCCAGTTGTCTGAGCCTAGATCATGAGTCTACTCTGCAGCTGCCAGGGACTGGGGAGAAGGAAATCAAGACACTGTCAGTTTCCAAAGTGGGAGGCAAGAACTGCCTTCCTCCATGCCCTAGGTTGGAGGGGTATGTGGGTGCTGAGCAGTCCCCCAATGCCAAATACCCACTGAAGGATATGAAAGTACTCTGCACACCATGGATAGCTGTGTCTTTCTGAATCATGCTGACTGGGCAGAGTTCAACCGCCTATGAATAGGGTTGATGAGGACCACAGACCTAAGGAGCACGTTCATTGTGCTTTAAAAGAAAGAAGAATGAATTATCCATACTCAAAAGAGATTTACTGTAAGAGCCCATGGGCATTTCCTAGAAAAATTCCAATAGTTTCATGCTGTTAGGACAAGGCATTTGTGTAACTTCTACAGGGGAAATGGCTTAGTGCTTTATTCACTAATATCAACCTGTCATCTCGTTACTATTGATCAGCACTGGCTGGCCACCGGCATGTTGGGAAGGAGCTGGTTCCTCAAAGGTCGGCCCTGACCTGAAAATCCTCCTGCCCAGTGCCAGGTACTTTCTGAGAGCTCCAGAAAATTCTCCAGCCAATGGTATCTTCCTCTATAGCCTCCTCTGCCTCAGAGGGTGAAAAAAAAAAAGAGTGGCTCCATGTATGAATTGAGAGAGGTATTTTAAACACTGCTGGGCACAGCTGCCTTCACTCGGTAAATATATTTGTTACACAGTGCCAGGAAATTGTGAAGGAGAGAGCAGAAGAGGGAGAAACAATAGCTATCTTTGGAGCCTGAAGTCTTGCTTGGAGTCACTCACCACCCTGGCACCATGCCAAAAGCATGCTTTTCCCCACCATCTCAATCCTCCAACGTACCCCTGCATCCTTTTATAATAAGCAGCCTTGAGTGCTGTCATTTAATACCCATACACAGGGCTCCCCAGAGCTTGGAAACTCTTGCAACTGTCTCCTTGATAGGCATCTAAGAAACAAATGAGGAGAAAGGATGTCTAAAGGCTCCATTAACATTGTTAGGTTAGAAACGTTGACAATAAGTCGATTCTTTTTGACATGACTGTCCTGGTAATGAAGGGACATTTCTACATGACTCTTCCTAATGTAAGATAAGATATGGATGGCCTCTGATTTTTCTGACACATGTCCAGTATATCAAAGGGGTGGGGACTGGTATAAGAAAATGGGTTGTTTCAGTGACACATTAATAGGAGCCCTGGTTGGGAGATTAATGATAATGCTACCTTGGGCTTGAGTGTTCTGGCAGCTCACCTGGGAATGTAAGCTGGAATTCCTAGAAGAGGGGGTTAGAAAACCCAGGGGCCTCCACGTAACACCCAGATGAAGTCCCCTCATTTGCCCAGAGAATCCTAGAAAACCACAGGCAGGAGGGGAATTGTCCATGCTCTAGAATGGTATTTTTCGTCTGCCTCTGGCTGGGTTATGGTTGATAATTAGGTGGGCCTGGTTCTGACCTGTCAAAAAGAATGGATCTGCTGAGATTGGTAGCAGACCCCTTGAGCAGGCAGGAATGAGGCTGTTGGGACAGTAGACTAGCCGGGCTGGCCAGGAGGCTAGAGCAGGGAAAGCTGGCCCCCCATAATTGTATGAGAATAGAACAGAGACTCTGGAAGCAGAAGTTGAAAGACCAGCAATTTCAGCATCCAGTGATCTTTCCCCAGACACTGAGCCTGCCCCGTAGAGCTCCAGGAGTTCTTAGGAGGTCACATTTGGTACATAAAAACAGAACTACACAAAACCCAGCCTCTGTGCTCCCAACTCACCTCACCCTGCCCTACTTTTTCCACAGCCTTTAACCACCTTCCAACATATACTATAATTTACTAGCATGTTATCTTAGGTGTAGATAAGCCTCAAGGCATGGCTCTTTGTTTTGTGTTCCAAGCGCCTACAACAATGCCAACATATAGTAGGCACTCAATAAATACTTCCTTAATAAATGACTGACTTTAAAAATTGTTAAAAGTCAAATATTTCCTTTTTTTAATTTTTTAAGGACAGAGTCTCACTCTGTTACCCAGGCTAGAGTGCAGTAACACAATCATGGCTCACTGCAGCCTCAAACTTTTGAACACAAGTGATCCTCCCATCTCAGCCTCCCAAGTAGCTGGGACTACAGACCATACTTAGCTAATATTTTTATTTATTTATTTTTGTAGAAATGGGGTCTCACTATTGCCCAGGATGGTCTTGAACTCCTAACTTCAAGCAATTTACCAAAACACTAGGATTATAAATGTGAACTAACACACCCAGCCATCAAATGTTTCTCTTTTGAAAAAAAAAAAATTATAAAATTAGTTAAACTTCTTTGGCAACTTAACCACACGATATGAATAAGAGATGTTGTTACATTATTATTAAATTTTAAAATCATCAAAAAGATGCAAAGAAAACAGCAAGTACTTGGGAAAAGGTGAGCATTCTAGGGAAGGCACTAAAAGCAGAAGATTGATAGGTTGCTTATGCATTTTTGGGCTTTAACTCCCTTCTTGGTAATAATACAGACAGTTATGGTACGAATGAAAGTAATAACCATCAATGTTTATGAAGTTCTGATAATGTCCCAGGCCCCAGGGCAAAACAGTTTAGCTGCATTATCTCACCTAATTCTTAAAGCAACATATTAGAGCAGTTGCCATGATTACCACTTCTGTTTTACAGATGAGGAAACTGAGTCACAGAGCGGTTGAGTAATTCTCTCAAAATCACACAGTTATAATAGTACAAGGCAAGGCTGGGCACTCGAACTCCAAATTTTCTGATTCTGAGGTCCCACGTCAGGCCCTATGTCATAACTCCTGTTTCTCATTCTCTCCTTGCCTCTTTGTCGATCACTTTTCCTCTAGTCCACACTGGTAAAAGGAAAAACCTAAAAAGGTGAAGTCATTGTAGTCTTAGGAAGGAGAAAGGTAGAGTCAGCTATGTGGACACATTGCAGAGTACTCAAATTTGCTTTCAACCAATCTCGCCCTTACCCTCAGAACACATAATGCTAAAGATGCAACTAGGAGAGTTGTATGAACTTGAAGATGCTCATTGGACTCCTTTCTTTAATCAATTTAATCTCAAAGCATTAAGAAAATGCTTCTTATCAAATAGCCCAACCCACCAATGAACTGTGTACCTGATCTGCCTCCCTTCTCAGGCTGCCTCGTGATTTATTCTGTCACAGCCCCACCTCAAGCCTCGCAGGGCAGATGGTGCCAGATGGTAAACTTATAACAACTTCTGCAATCAAACTGCAGAGAGGTTGCCAAACTTCCTTCCTCTGATCCCTAAGAGTCACTGGAAGATGCTTCACGTGCCCCGTGGGAGGGAATGTGATGGGAAGGGGTGTACTTCAACCAGAATGTGGCTCTGCTTTTATCTACTTCACACCTTGAATTTCTGAACTAAGTTTGTTTCTAAAGGCTCATCTGTAACAAAAGAGAAGAATATGAAATCACAAGATAGAGAAACACAGTTTATTAAAAAGAGACCTTGGTTCACAGTTGAGAAAATTGGGTCCTGGTTCCTCCCCTGCCATTGCCTTGAGCAAATCACTTAACCCCTTGGGACTCAGTTTTCTCACCTGCAAAATGAGGAGATTTTGTATCAGTATTAGTTAATTAGTTGTGACAAATGTACTAAAATGACGTTCACAATACGGCAAACTGAGGGTGGTGTAAACGGGAACCCTCTGGAATACTCTTACAGCTTTTCTGTCAGAAACTATTAAATATTTTAAAGTTTATTAAAGTTAAAAAAAAGTTGAGCCTCATAAAATCCATTTCAGGGCTTTTTTTTTTTTTTTTTTTGAGACAGAGTCTCATCCTGTCATGTTGTCACCCAGGCTGGAATGCAGTGTCACAATCATGGGTCACTGCAGCCTTGATCTCAAGTGATCCTCATGCTTCAGCCTCCTGAGTAGCTGGGACCACAGGCACGCACCACCATGTCCAGCTAATTTTTTTTACATAGAGACCGGCTTGCACTATATTCCTAGGCTAGTCTTGAACCCCTGGCCTCAAGCAATCCTCCCGCCTCAGCCTCCCAAAATGCTGGGATTACAGAAGTGAACCACTGCGCCCAGCCGATATTCCAGCTTTAAAATGCACCTGATGTTATACATTCTTTAAAGAAAGCTACCTCGGTAAAGTTTTCAAGTTTCTTTGGTTAAAATTTCAGTTTGCCATTTATTGGCTTTCCACTATACCTGGAGATGCAGAGGAAAACTCTAAATTCTGGAATGTTTTTTGATATTGGTTTATCTCATAAAATCAGTTCGTCTGGATCCTGGAGGCACCTAGCTCTGGGCATCTTCTGTTGTAGAGTCTTGGGATTTTTTTCAGCCATCCTTACTCCCTGGTCTTATATATACTTACTATATTGGTCTACAACATGTACCACAACTATGTGTATGCAGTGTACACACACACATATGCACTTACACACACACAAACACTAAACTAAAGTTAGATATTTTAGTCAATATTTTAGTTTTACTGTCCTAATGTTATAAACCTGTAAAGTCATGCTAGTACTTTAAGTAGATGAAGTAGACAGTTCAAAACTTAGTTAAGTTTAAAAAGAGAAGTCGGTCGGGCGCGGTGGCTCAAGCCTGTAATCCCAGCACTTTGGGAGGCCGAGACAGGCGGATCATGAGGTCACGAGATCGAGACCATCCTGGCTAACACAGTGAAACCCCATCTCTACTAAAAAATACAAAAAACTAGCTGGGCAAGGTGGCGGGTGCCTGTAGTCTCGGCTACTAGGGAGGCTGAGGCAGGAGAATGGTGTAAACCCAGGAGGTGGAGTTTGCAGTGAGCTGAGATCCGGCTACTGTACTCCAGCCTAGGCAACAGAGCGAGACTCCATCTCAAATATTTAATTAATTAATTAATTAAAAAATAAAAAGAGAAGTCTTGGTTCTCAAAAATAGACTTTTCCATATCAAATTTCAGCCTTTGGGTTTCACCATAGTCTCCTTTGTTATTTCCAGATCACTGATCAGCATATGACTATATTTTGCTGGTTCCCAACCAACATCGCCATGTAAGAAGTTTTTGTCAGAAAACTACTGATGTTCACAAATGATTTTAATACACATTGGGGTTTTGAGAATATATGGCAACAAGGGCAGTATGGTGTGTTGGCTGCAGTGTTTATTTCACTGAATAAAATGGGCAAGTGTTTGCTTCTTAGCAATGCTTTCTGTTTCCCTTCTTGACTCCAAATGCCTTAAGGATAGTTAATGACAATACTATCTTGGGGGCTTCCAAAGTCCCCCAAACACTTGATTCCATGGGGCTTGGACCAATCTATAAATTGGGTGTTTGGAACCAAATTGCACAGCTATCACTGACTAGAGTGGCCATAATGAAATCGTAGCTACTTGACCCGCTTACTTGAAAGGCCTTTAAAAAAAAAAGAAAATCCATTAATCAATTTGTTTCTTGAGGCAACTTAGCAACAGGGATCCCTGCAGTAAATTGGTGCTTTTGCTAATGAGCAAGTTGGATTGAATAGTTAGTTGCATCAACTTAATTCAATTTTTAGGCTATTGATTTTCATTAGGAAGATTCAACACAACCTTCCCACCTTCCTACAGACATACTTTTCCCATTGGTGATATGCTATGTTTCACAATTGTCCCAATGGAATATGTCCAGAAGACTATTTCATCATGTCAAAAATTGGGGGAATCTGTGGCAAACAGAACTTCCCATTATTATGAAACCAAGACAGAACAATTTCTAAGCCCCATACTTCGAAGATCAACTCATTTTTTTAAACTCATATCCATTACAATGTTCTCTAACTATATCTTCTGTATATACCCTCTACTCAAGAATATTTGGGTTGAGCTTCAATTTATTTCTTCATTAATTCACTTCTTCAACAATTTTTTTTATTATCATACTTATGTTCTAGGGCACAAGTGCACAATGTGCAGTTTATTATATATGTATACATGTGCCATGTAGGTGTGCTGCACCCATTAACTCATCATTTACATTAGATATATCTCCAAATGCTATCCCTTCCCCCTCCCCCTACCCCGCAGCAGACCCCAGTGTGTGATGTTCCCCTCCCTGTGTCCAAGTGTTCTCATTGTTCAATTCTCATTGTTCAACTTTGAGTGAGAACATGTGGTGTTTGGTTTCTTGTTCTTGTGATAGTTCGCTGAGAATGATGGTTTCCAGCTGCATCCATGTCCCTACAAAGGACATGAACTCATCCTTTTTTATGGCTACATAGTATTCCATGGTGTATATGTGCCACATTTTCTTAATCCAGTCTGTCATTGATGGACATTTGGGTTGGTTCCACATCTTTGCTATTGTCTTCAACAAATATTTATTGAGCATTTACTATATCCATGTACAATACTGAGTTATCCAAGTACAGTGCTGAGGATACTTTGGTAAATAAAAGAACCAAAGATCTGCCCTTAGGAAGCTTAGCTTCTACTGGGGAAGACAGATAATTAACAAGTAAATAAACACACGCATAATTACCTAGTGTGGTAAATGCTATGTTGAAAACTAAAAGAGAAGATAATAGAGAATAATAGGAGTGAACCAACTGATACATGTTAGGGAATAATTAAAGTTAATATGTATTGAGTATTGCTCTGAGTACATATATTTTCTTATTTAAGCTTCTTAATAATCCTATGAGGTAGATATGTAATAACCTACATTTTTAAGATAAGGAAACGGATTAACAAAGAGTTTTCAAACTGATTAAGGAGTTTGCCCAAGGACACATAGTTAGCAATTAGCAGGTTCAAATTTTGACCCCAGCAGACCTGCTCCAGAGTCCACACTCAACCACTGCACCATACTGTCTTTTTGGAGAGATGTTATTTACTCTGATAGCTGAAAGCTTGCAATGAGGCACCCAGACAAGAAGCAGGGGCAGAGCATTTAGCAAAGCTGGAATGGTGTGCATGATGTTCCAAAGACAAGGACTCTGCTGGCGTTCTAGGAGGCAGGCCAAGCTGCCACATGGGGGGTGGCAGATGAACTTTATCTTCTGCACGTGTACAATAGAAACATTTTAAATATGTTTTTTAAAACCATGTCTATCAGACCAGAGATTCTAAAACATCCCTGTTGAAAGTTGTCATAAATGGGGTCATCAGATCACTGAAAGGATAATCCTGGCCTCCGAATCTCAGTGGTACATGCAGAGCTTCTCTCTCACGCTGCAGGGAGAGGCCTTGAACCAATTTATTTGACCTTGTAAGACTGTTTAGTGTCTATCCATAATCACAACTTTGAACTTCTTGCGAGCAAGACACCATCCTATTCATCTTCATAGCCTTAGTCCTAGCACAGCCCGTGGTACAGAGGAGGTGTCCAATAAAGGAGGAAAACATGGCTAGGGACTGGATGCATGACAGTGTCTCATGTACGGCCTGCAGTCAACAAATGTTTCAGAAGGGGAAGATAAAGGCTTGTGTACATCTGAATGACGAGGCGGTGGGGGTCAGGGCACAGAATCAGCAGCTAGAGTGGGGTAGGTGTGAAATCATCTGAAAGTTCAAGACAAACACCCCCACACCTAACTGTAGGCTGGATTCATAGGGGCAACCGGCTCAGTTCTCAGTTTCCCTCTGCCCAGAGAGCACTGTGTTTATGAGCCTATTCAGCTGCTGGGAGTTCCAGGGGGAGATGACTTCAGAAGTGTGATATTTAAAAGCAGGAGGAAAGAACGGCTTGGTAAGGATGCTGGGCCTCTATTTATTCCACTCCGTATGCCAGGCTCCAAGACTTCTCGGCGGATTCCCATTTGTCTTTCTCCTGTGGAATATTTCAGATTTACAGTGCCATCTGTTAAGGAGCGCGGGCCCAGGCGGCACAGTTCAGCCTGAGGCCCTTCTGCTGCCCAAGGCCAGGAGGTGGCCCAGAGTGGCTGGTGCCAGGCTCGTGACTTCCCTGCCCGAGCCAGGCTGAGCAGCCTCCAAAGAGTGATGGATTAGGACCCCGACAGGGCTACCTCCTCTTATTCCTGCGTCTGGATTGGTGGCATAGGCGCGATTTCTGGTCCTCCTTGTTTGTCTGCGTCTTGCACACTCTCACTCACGTTGTTGAAAACAGTCTCCTGGCTTGGAACTGGGCTCCCTGGGCTTTCGCTCTTCCACCTTGTACATTAACTCCTCTCTCTTCTGGCATTTTCAGAAACTGCTTTTGCCAGGGCCCCAGGGGGTGGCTGCTGAACTCTGCAGCTCTGACTAAGGAATACACCGTCACAAAATTACCAGAGTATCATTCAGACAACAAAGGGCACAATGCTTCAAACACTCAGATGCTGTTTTGGAGTATTTGGGGTCTACCCATTTGTCCCATTTCACCCAGGAAAGCCTTTGTATTTCGAAAGCAAAGCTATCTGCCTACCTGGAACTGACACATACAAATGCACCCTGGCTCCTTTTGCACAGCAGGCACCACTGCAATCAACAGGCCATGTGCGTGCCCTGGAATTTGCAATCGGGCCATCCTCCAGCATCCCAGGCTGGAACAGTAACCAGCGGAAGTACAGGATTGATGGGCAGGAATCTGCTCTGTCATTCAACTTGCATCACCTCCTGCCTGAACAGCACATTCATCTTTTCAGAGTGCTTTCCTGTGCCCATGCTTCTTCTAATTGGATCTCATAAAACCCTGGGCAACGCACAGAGTGGGTCTCATCACTCCCACTCTCATTTGGCTGACAAGATTCAGGGAGGGCATATGATTTGCCCAAGGTCACACTTTTCTTAGTGGCACATGATCCAACTCATCATAATCCAGCGTTCTTCCCTTCATATCAGATTTTCACTCCGCTTTCCAATAATAAAATAATGGTGCTTCCACCAGTACCACCCAATACATGACTAGACGCTTTTCTTTGTGATTTGCTTTGGGATGTCAAAGCCTTAATTCGGGAGTATGTTAGTAATTTTAGTAATTCACACTTAACCAGTTTAGAATCATATTAGAATGGACTCGCCCACTTTGTCTTAAACTATCTATGAAAAAACAAAGAAGTGCGGGTTAAACAATTTGCTAAACCACCATCACCACAATAATGACTGGAGCAGCTAACATTTAGTAAGTGTTAACCCTATACCAACATCTCTTCTGCTTTTCACATACTTCAATCTTAATGAGTCCATGTGGTGGATAATATTGTTTTTACTATTTTACAAGGAAGAGAATCGAGGCACAGAGAGCTCAGGTCACTCGCACAAGGTCCCACAGTTACTCAGTGGCTGAAACAGGATCTGAACTCTGAACTGCAGAGGCTATACTTCTAATTGATTTCACTACAAATCAGATAAGATTCTCAGAAGGACAAAGGGAAGTTGAGGGAGCACATAGTTAGACAACAACAGGAAAAACATAATGCCAAGAACTCTTAAAGCTCAGTTCTCAGTACATGATACCCTAAATATAAAAGGTTTTTCTCTTTTCTTTAAAACAGGCCCTGAGGAATTATGTCTCATATCTCTGAAGTCAGAGAGTATTACTGAATTACTACATTACCTATTCTGTACTCAGGCTCTCACTCTATGGTCACCCTGCCCGTCGTGTGTGTGTTACATGTTCCATAACAGTCATTTAAAAATAGATGGACCCTTTGGCCGGGCGCGGTGGCTCAAGTCTGTAATCCCAGCACTTTGGGAGGCCGAGACGGGTGGATCACGCAGTCAGAAGATCGAGACCATCCTGGCTAACACGGTGAAACCCCGTCTCTACTAAAAAATACAAAAAACTAGCCGGGTGAGGTGGCGGGCGCCTGTAGTCCCAGCTACTCGGGAGGCTGAGGCAGGAGAATGGCGTGGACCTGGGAGGCGGAGCTTGCAGTGAGCTGAGATCCGGCCACTGCACTCCAGCCTGGGCCACAGAGCGAGACTCCGTCTTAAAAAAAAAAAAAAAAAAATAGATGGACCCCATCACACAGTCTGTTTACAAGAAATATCAACCCTCTTTCCATTTGCTTGTTTAAGATTACAACTTCATCAGTGTAAGCAAAATATCATGGGCTGAAGAAGTCATGAGATGTGATCAAAAGCCAATGGGCCAGAAAAGGCAAATACGGCTGTACAAGTTGCTCATTTCTGTGAAAACAAATAAAAATTTAAATGTCACAATGTCAGCAGTTTCCTGATTGCCGCAGAGATTGTCTCTGCACTTCCTTGGCACAACAGACATTACATTTAAGCTCAACTCTGAGATACACAACTGAGTCTGAAAACACTGGTACCCTGTGTGGGATGACATTAAGAGGACAACCAACCTAGGCTCTACAGAAACCATTCAAAACTCCTAACAATTCCGCCCAAAATGCAAACGTTCTAATCACTAGCCTGGTCCTGTGTTTAACAGGTTCTCCCCAAACATATACTTTATGTATTTTTGCTAAGATGTGAATTAACATACTCCTTTTTTGACTTTATTAATCAATGGAGACATAATTCTGCCAATTGCTATGAAAATTGAAAACCCATTGGAAAATTCTCAGTGTCCTATTCAAATCTTTGCAAAATCTCAAACATTTCTCTCAGACTTGCTTCTCTTTAAAGTGAAAAAATGACAGAGAAAAGCAGATGTAGCTGATGTGAGATAATTTATTATTTTTATAATCCTTATATATGCAATTCATCTGTGAAAAGGAATGGTTTGAAGAATAGATGGACCCTTGGGATAGATAGGGTGATTCCAAGGGAGGAAAAACAAAGTATCCTTCTAACATGGAAAGTTTGTTTGGTCGGTTGTTATTTTATTTTATTTTATTTTTTTAGTGAGCCAAGACCAGGATGCTTTTATTTAACAGAATGAATTGTGATAGAAAGAAATAATAAAGGAAATATTAGAGTGTATTATATGTAATAAGGGGAAGCATTGCTTCAATAATTAACACATATATGAATGTTGCGATGAAATTTTAAAATGTATTTATTCCTAGGAGTTACAGTGGAAAGTCTTAAGACTATTGGTTTAGATACACTGTGGAGATTTAGAAATTTAGAAGCATAATAGACATGCTTATCAATGTCTACTTGAACCACAGCTACCTCAATAGAGCCCGCCTCACCCAAGTCTGCATGACATTACTCCATAATTCTTTTATTTATTTATTTTTTTTGGCAGGGGTGGGAGGCTGGGGTCGGGGTGTATGTGCAGGTGTGTTACATGGGTAAATTGTGTGTTACAGGGGTTTAGTGTACAGATTATTTCATCACTCAGGTAATGACCATAATAGGGTTGTTTGGTTTTTGCTTGTTGATTTGTTTAAGTTCCATACAGATTCTGGATATTAGACCTTCGGGTATTAGGCCTTTGTTGGATGCATAGTTTGCAAATATTTTCCAACAGTGGAGGTTTTGCCAACCAATTCTTAGGAACCTGAATTCCAAACACAACATGAGTTTGTGGCCTCACCCATGAAACTCAACTTCCCAGTTATAAAGAAAAGGGGGACTGTAGAGACTCATCATTAAGCAAGTTGACTCTAAATCCAATTTTGATGATTTAAGCATAAATGCATCCACAAGCTGAGGATTAAATGTCCTTTAACATATGCCTAAATTTAGAATACTAGAAAGAGAAGCTCAAGGAAAAAAATGCCCTTTACATTTCCTTCTCCCAAATGCTTCAGTAAATAGTGTCTTAAGACATTTAAGAAGTAAAGCACATGACCAACAATTTCCGGCGCCCCCCCCACAAAGATCTTGTTCTTGCAAATACCTAAAAGCTAAAGAGAAAAGCTTGAGAAGGAAAAAAAGAAAGAAAGAGAAAAAGAAAGGAAAAAGGAAGCAACAGAAGGAGGGAGGAAGGAAGGAAGGAAAATAAGGAGGCAGGGAAGGGAGGAAGGGAGGCAGGGAAGGGAGGCAGGGAGGGAGGGGGGAAGAGAGGAAGGAAGGAAGGAAGGAAGGAAGGAAGGAAGGAAGGAAGGAAGGAAGGAAGGAAGGAAGGAAGGAAGGAAGGAAGGAAGGAAAGAAAAAGGAAAGGACATAGAGGAAGGAAAGAAACAGAGCTCCTCTGAAATCCTACTTTGGATTGTGAAAGCATAAGAATCTTGACACAGTATATTGTTTTTTATCTGTCATCACCACAAATCTGTATTTCAAGCTCAGAACTAGCATATTGTTTTCATTGAGTGGGATTAGCAAAATTTGTTTCCAGGAAAACTTTAAAATGAGCCCCATGTTTAAGTCTCCATCGGTTAGGTCATAAAGAACAGCAATCAATTCCAAAGTCTGATGGCTGCTCATGGTGTCATTTGCTGCTTCACATCTGTTTGACTCGGAAGTGACGTTCCCAATTGAGTGTGTTTTCGGCAAGTTCCCCGTTAAATTACTGCAGTTTTATATGGAGATCATTGTGTACATTTCATGAATTCATGTAAAGCTAAAAGAAATGGACACTTTCAAGCTTTACAGTTTCCAATCTGATATTTTCCCCAAACATAATAGGACAAGAGGTGGAGGGGGAGTAGAAAAGAGGAATGGCTAGATAGCACGTCTTTCAAGAAAATATGGCAAAAAGGAGGCTTATTTTTAAGTTGTAAAAGTTCTGGACAGCTTCCCATTACAGATCATTATAGCATAAAGTATTATTGTTCTTTTTACAGAGGCTGGCTCATTTTTATTCTCTCCTATAGATTCTTGGGCTGTTAGGTTCCAGCAGTCTGTGGTTTCACAGCTTCCTTGGCCAGCCAGGGCAGATGCTATAATTCTGTGTTGCTTTCCTAAAGACAAAGGTAGGAGGCTGTCAGCCTTTCCCCAACAGATGGGAGGCATGACAGTGCCCATCTTCACACACAGGTATGATCATTTCTGCCCAGCAGTGAATTGGTTCCCACCCCACTCCAGAGCTGAGCCTGGTGCAGTGGGAATTTCAGGTCAGAGGTAAAAGCAAATGTTTCTGGAGACACAGAAGAAGGGAGGGAGGGTTTAATCTCAGTCCTTCTGATTTAGAGTCCCAGGGTAAATGCTACTATAACAAGGCTCCGAACCAACAACAGGATGACATAAGCTCTTCCATTTCTAACCCAGTTACCCACCAGAACCCAAAGCATCCTGAAGCTCATGATGTATAAATTTAATTTCTCTTTTATGGCTGGAGCAGTGTTTTCCATGATTTATAAATCATTTGTTCGGTGATTTCTTTGAAATCTTTGTCTCATTTATGCTCTTGACCTCTTGACCTCCTGATACATTTATTTATGCCAGAGATCTCTTTGCAGTGGTGCAGTTTAATGTCATTTGCCTGAGACTGGGTGGCTGACAGGCAAAGAAACAAATACGAATGCTAAAGGAGGTTTGAGATGCAAAACTGTGTGTTTAAAAAGAAGGATAAACAAAGGAAAATATGAACACTTAAAACATATTCCTGCACTATTGATTTATTGCTGGAACTCTCTATTTATTGAATACTTTATGGGTATCTGATTATATGGCAGTTGATGGGGCAATGAGAGAATACTGATCCTCACAGCAAAAATATTTGCTATAAATGTCATGACATGCCTTGTCTATAATATGATTCTTTCCAGATGGTTATTTTTCAAGTTTCAGAAATGGAAAAATACGCCTTAAGACAAGCATACATAAAAATGATGCCTTTCTCCTTTGTCTCTTTTTGATTTTAGTTTATTAATACTCTGTTGTTTACCATGAAGCAATGTGCTAAAGAAATCTGGTCAGAATGACATCTGATTAATTGGGCAGGGCATTTCCTACATAGCTCTTTGCTGATAACCCAGCTGTCCAAGAACCATTTCATTATAAGAGACGCAGAGGCAGGCGACAGTCACAAAACCACTGGGAAGCTAGGTCTGCTTTAGCAGATTGGCACAATTTGTATCACTAGTGCTCAGAACCCAGAGGGCTCACATAGCCCAGAGCCAAGGACAGGCTCTGCCTCTCGGGACAGCCTGTGCTCATTGTTGAAATGTCATGAAGAAAATGGCTCCTCTAACTCCTCCTAATCCATTTACCCGATGCAGAATTAGTTACTCTGATTTTATATATATAGTGAAACACACACGCACGTGTGCGCACACACACACACATAACCAGATATTGTATTACAGATGCTTCCAGAGGTAAAATATAATATTCTTCTAGCTGTTACAGTTAACAATACACTAATGTTGAGCAACCCATTGTCAATGTTTCAGAAGGCTAAGTGTTTCCGCTCTTCTGGCTTCTCTGCTTTATGAGAGAGAAAACACATCATTTACACATTTAAATTACATAAATTCAACGACTGTGCATGAGCTGGTATGGAGAGTGAATAATGAGAGGGAGAGAAATAACAATTTAAATAGTGTGTGTGATTTTGCCCTCCATTCCACTCAAGAGACACACACATCCTAATGATGGTGAATCAGGCTGCAGGAGGCAGTGGTTTCCTCCCCTGGTTTTGGCTTCCTGGCGCCTCCTACTTTGTGAGCCTCTCGCCATGCTGGGTATGGGTCAAGAATAAAGCTGACTACATCGTCTGTTCACCTTACATGTTGATCCCTGACATGACTGCTCTAAAATGGGGTTAATTGCAGTCCATGTCACAGCTAGGACTTCCAGGGGTACAGACAAGGTGAAAGGTACTAAGGAACATCAAGGTGCAAATCAGAGAGGAAGAAGTCCAAAGGCAAAACAGAGGAACCAATAGGGATCAAGTTCAAGTGAACAGTAACACAAAGGTCGAAGTCAATAGAAGGTGACAAAATGTTAGCACTGGTTATTTCCTGGGTAGTGGCTATTATCTTCTTTATATGTCTCTCCATTTTACAGCTTGTCTGCAATAAGCAAGGATTAGTTTTATGATAAGAAGAAAACAAAGTATTAGGACACTAACCGGCCGGGCATGGTGGCTCATGCCTGTAACCCCAGCACTCTGGGAGGCCAAGGCGGATGGATCACCTGAGGTCAGGAGTTTGAGACCAGCCTGGCCAACATGGTGAAGCCCCGTCTCTACTAAAAATACAAAAATTAGCTGGTTGTGGTGGCAGGCATCTGTAACCCCAGCTATTTGGGAGGCTGAGGCAGGAAAATCAGTTGAACCCAGGAAGTGGAGGTTGCAGTGAGCCAAGATTGCGCCATTGCCCTCCAGCCTGGGTGACAAGAGCGAAATTCCATCTCGGGAAAAAAAAAAGACCCTAATCATAAAAATAAAAGCGTTTAAAAAGAGAGAGAGGGCCGGGTGTGGTGCCTCACGCCTGTAATCCCAGCACTTTGGGAGGCTGAGGCTGGAGGATCACGAGGTCAGGAGATCAAGATCATCCTGGCTAACACAGTGAAACCCCTTCTCTACTAAAAATACAAAAAATTAACCGGACTTGGTGGCAGGCACCTGTAGTCCCAGCTACTTGGGAGGCTAGAGCAGGAGAATGATGTGAACTCGGGAGTCGGAGCTTGCAGTGAGCCGAGATCGTGCCACTGCACTCCAGCCTGGGCGACAGAGTGAGACTCAGTTTCCAAAAAAAAAAAAGAGAGTGAGAGAGATTGTCTAATGCAGACTGGGTCTGGAGAGTGCAGAGAAAACGCCAAGACTGGCACTAGGAAGTTCAAGTTCATTTTGCTCTTACTTTTCAGTGTGATCCTGGCTCAGAGCACAGGACCTGGAGTCATAGATGGCTGAGTTCAAATCCAGAATCTGCCACCTTTTGTTTGTGATTTTGAACAAGTCACTTAACCTCTCTAAGAAGTAGTGTGCTGGTAAACATGGAACAACCAGCTGTGGAGGGAGGGAATGCGATTTGTAGTATTTGCCAATTTCCACAGATGCAAATGCTCCCACTGTGGCCAGTTTCAAGCTACTAACCTGTGGTCAACCCAGATCACAAAATTCCTAACAATTTAACTATTGACTCACCCAAGCTGGTAGAAGCCAGCCCAGCAGACCACCATCTCTGAGTCTCAGTTAACATTACCTGAGTAACTACTCATAGGTTGATGATGAGATTTGAATAACACCAAGCATGTAAAATGCTTAGCAGAGTCCCAGGCTCAAGAGGAACATTTCAATGTGCAGAATATCATAGAGAGAGGAATCTGCGTATGTACCCGTAAACTACCTTTGGAAACATACATGACAAATTGGTAACAGAATTGTCTCTGAAGAGGAAAGCTGGAAGGCTGGAAACACATCAGAGGCAGTGTTTTCACTGTTTACCTTTGATATCTCTTAATTTAGAATCACAAGTATGTACTTTGTATTCTAAAAAGAAATAAAATTAAAAGTATTGTGTAAATCATAGTAAGAATTCAGTGATTTTTCTTCATAAGGCTAGCGGTGCTAACTGACCAGCATGCTCCCCTGCTGAGACTCACAAGAACTATACAAAGGGCCTTGGGAATATATTAAAACACAAGAAGCTCCCACCTGGGGCATGAAAAAAATTCAATTAGTAGGTTTATGTGAAAGAGATCATAACAGATGACACACCTCCAGTTTTTATGCTGGACTTTAGTCCAGCATAATGTCAAATGTTAACCCTTCTTTGCACAGGGACTACAACATTTGTAGATGGTAGAGTAACAATAATAGTGTCACCATGCCGTCTTGATTTATTGTAAAGCCAATATTATAACTATAGAAATTAAATTACAAAAAATAGTTCTCTGTAATCCCTCTTACTTTTTTTCATTTACCATCCCTTTCTTTTTCTTTCTTTTTTTTGTTTTTTGTTTTTTTTGTTTTTTTTTTTCTTGTCCATCCAGGTCTCCAAACCCTTCCTAGCTTGACTGCTAGATCTTAGCATCCATCCTGCTCCTTCTGAAGGTTCCCTCGCCTTTCTGGACTTAGGACAATTGGTGGGTAGTGGAGGGTTGGGAAGAGGAGGTGGCAATTACATGAGCTTTCACAGCAGCCTGCCTCTCCTGCGGTTGTAGGGCCCCAGGTGTCTCTTTGGCTGCAGTTAGCTCCAACACACTGGCTTCAGAGGGAAAGGAGAGGTGAGCCTCCTCTTTAGTCCTGAATCCTCAAAGCAGATTCAGGACTAATAGATTCAGGACTAATTCCCTCAATTCCCTACAGCAGTATTAGGACCTGGCTCCAACTATTAACAAGATTGTATGTAAAGTCCAGGAAGAACAGAAGGAAACTACAACACAGAGAAAAACCTTCCTCTAGACCTAGTATGAGGCCCAGATACTGCTTCTGGGAACCCCTAAGATACTTCCCAACCTGATCTCAACTGAGAGTGTAGTCAAACTCATCTCCTTTTCTTATAGTCCAGATTTCAGAGCCATGTCTTCAAGGAAGAAAAGATGTTTTCCCTCAGCCCAGGCCATAATCTTTATTCCTAGGAGATACATTCCTTACCAGGATGATCAACAGCAGTGATACCCATTCCATCCCAATGCAAACCCCGCCCTCACCCACAACCCAGAATCTGTGCACTTCTCAAAGTCTGGATCACCAGATCTCAAATCAGACACCAACAGTCCAGTCCAGTCCTGGTGTCTTAATTGAGATCTGCTGATCCAGACTTTGAGAAGTGCACTGATTCTGGGTTGTGGGTGAGGGTGGGGTTTGTGTTGGGATGGAATGGGTATCAATTACTCCCAGCCCAGTCTGATTCTCCCAGCATAAGAGGAAGACCCTATCCGCATATACTCCTTGTAGTCACTTCCCTGGGAGGTAACAGTTCAAATAATAATCCCCAGGCCACCCCAGATACAGGTAACCAGAGTTAGGGCACAGTGTTGTCTTAGCTCACACCGAAATAAGAAACCGAATGAGATTTGCTTCATATATAGGGAAAAATGTACATGACCACACAGAGCTTTTGGTTTCCCACCTGTGATTTTGCAAGCCTTCCAAATAACAGCGGGCTCTTGCTTTACCTATGGATAGCATTAAGACAACTCAGTGATTTTTCTAGAATAAAGAAGCAGTCTGACCTGTGAAGTTTGGAAAGCTGACTTTCTTATGAGACAGAAAACCTTTGCAGCTTTTAAATGACAGGTTATTTTTTTCAAGCTTCTACTCATAAATGTTTCAACATCTTCAGAAACATTTTCAAGCTAGGTCATCCTGATCCATGCATATAATTATTACAGGCCTATGATCATGTTGTATATAAAATATTGTATTTGACCTTTCTTTACTTAATATGATGCATATGTATTTTCATGTCTCATCAATGCAGTTTAGAATTAGAATGGTGATTTAAGTGTTGTAATAATAAAGATATCAAATAAGAAGAAAGCTGACTCTTTTAAGTGGAAAGGGTGAGAGTCAGAGCAACCTTAGGCAAAATCTGTAAATATATCATTTATTTTTAGAGTTTGCCTCCTCCCTTCAGAGACCTCTCTATGAACAGGAACCTATATCCCCAGCATTTGGCACAGTGCCTAGAGCAAAGTAGGTACTCTGTGTGTTTTTGTTGGATAAATGAGCAATTGAATAAAGAAGTGAATGAACACTGTTCCCTCTGTGACAACCGTGTTCTCCTCTGACCTGCGTTCACCACGGCATGTAGCTTTCTAAGCACCCCTCCACCATCACTATATTTCTGCAATGGGCTGATATGTTTGTATCCCCCCAAAATCCACACAATGAAATCCTAACCCCCAATGTGATGGTATTAGGACGTAGAGTCCTTGGGGGCATGGGAGGCAGTAAGTAGATGATTTGGGTGAAGCTCTCATGAGAGATCAGCGCCCTTATAAAGGGACCTCAGAGAGCTCTCTTTATTTCTGCCATGTAAGGATATGACAAGAAATTAGCAATCTACAAGCTAGAAGAAGACCCTCACCAGGGCCCAACCACACCAGTATTCCAATCTCAGACTTCCAGCCTCTAGAACTGTTACGAAATAAATTTCTATCATTTGCAAGCCACCCAGGTTATGGTACTTTGTTACAGCAGCCTGAACTAAGACAATCCCCATTCTGTGTCCTCTACAGTTTTAAGGTATTTCCTAGGAAAAGCAAAATTTAAAATCTCCACATCTTAGGAAATACAATGGATCTTCAAGAAGGCCCTTCACTAAGTAGGCCAATGCCTTTTGATGAGCCCGTGGCTTACTGAACCTAGGAAATTGTGGCTAGCAGCACAATTACAGTCAAGTTTGCTCTAGGTCTGTGTTTTGCATTTTTGGTTCTCCGTGTTCTTGTTATATAAGGGTCCTTCAATATTTATCTGGTTTCTCAGGAGAGATGTTCTCCTAAAATCATGACGACAAGAAGCATGAAACGTCTCATAGAACCCCAAGAAGAGTGCGTCACAAAAATGTGGCGATTCGAGGCATAGACTTTGGAAACCAAAGCACCTTGGTTCAGTTTCTAGAGAATAGGTCTCACTCTCCTATCTGTAAAATAGGAATAAATACAATGCTGTATACAAAGTATTTAACTTACTTCCTGGTATGTACTAAGAACCCAATCCATGTTAGCTTTTATTACTAAGAAAAAAAAATAATATAGAACAATCAGTAAAGAAAGGACAAGAGTTTCAGGTACTGCTGTGAAACAGTGAAAAAGCTATTTGAGAAACAGACATAGCTCAAATCATACAATTTACATCAGGGATATCAAATATATTATTTTCATGACACTATCTTCCCCTTCTACGCCTATGATAGATATCACTAATCAAGCTCAGACTGGCCTCAATCATCTTTTCAAAACTGACTGTATCAATTGATCAGTATTGTCACATGAAAGGAATTCTATTTGCCATTCAATATTTAATTGGTTTCTTCTTTTGCCTATGTTAACATTAGCACAGGGAAGAAAACTCTTTAATCAGACAGTTCTGTAAATGCTTTTTAAAAATAGGCATTAGGCTAAACTACTCAGTCGTAAACTTCATTCATCTCAGGATATAGTCACTGAGAGCCAACAAACCCATGTTTTTATCCCCCATGTAGAGCATCAATCCCTTACATTGAGAAAGTCCTCAATGAATAGTTGGTGAATTTCACAGTTTCAAACCCTGATGCTGAAGTGTATAAATTCACCCCTATTCCAACTCAATTCCCTCTGTTTTCCTTTCTCTTCACTGCTTCTCTTGACATGCTCTTTGATCAGCATTAACTGACTTCCTAAATGAAGACTAAGTTTCAGGAATCATATATGTGTTCAGTGTTGGATAATACTCTTCGGGAAAGTAAACTGACATTTTATTAGGATATTCATGATCCCAATATGGGGAGCAAGTGAAATCATATGCCAATTCATTTTTTAACAACAACAGCAAAGAACTCAAGTTATAAAGGTATTTTAAGGGATTGTTTTATTGATATAACTCTTTAGAGGTCATTACTCAAGGTCTTTGCCTCCAGGTTATAAAGGAACCATTTAGCTGAGCTTGTGTTTTCTTTTTCAGTTTTATGCCAAATAAATACATGGTCCTAAGGCAAGGTAGCAAGGGACAAGATGATAAACACAGTTTCTAGGCTTCTCTTTAAGAACTTCCATCTTACCTCTGGATTCTGGCATACCAAGGCATGTGCTGGTACATCACAGCTGTGTTTACTTAAGAAAAGAGAACTAGAGAAGTATGCAACATGCCAGTGAAACCGATCCAATCTGGCTAATTCGGGCCCCTAACTTATCTTTCCTCACTAATGTTTACTTTAGAGAAGGCTGAACAACTCCTAAAAATTGTTATAATTACATTATCCCTGTAAATATAGCCTAGGTGACCTATTTCGACCATGCCTTAAGATGAATTAGTTTTATTCTACACATACCAGCAGCAGGGATCATGAGAGAATCCTGATTAATCAAATCTGGAATGGAAATTCCTAATTCCATGGAAACATAACTGGAATCAATGGTTCAGAGAAGGGGCTCCCAAGTAAGACCACAGTTCAATTCCTGTGGGAATGTGGACAACTGAACTCTGCCATTCAAATCCTCAGTTCTTCACATGTAGGCTATGGATGCTACAGCCATAGAACTGCTTTGTAGGACTGCTGTGAAAATTAAATGAGATAATGCATTAATCATTTAGTGCCTAACATGATATTAAATAAATATTAGGAAGAAATGTGCTGTTGTTGTTTTCCTTCTTCTTACCTCTGTTTCCTGTATTGGGTAGGAAGACAGATAAACAAAGTTCAAACTAATTTCAGATTCCCATAGCAATAGGAAAGTTTCACTGTTCTTCCTCAAATACTTGCATGTTCTTAAGCAGCAGCTAACAGACATCTGAGCAGAGTTCAGGTCTTGGGACAGAGTGGTTTCCTACCTGGAGTTTTAGATATTCTCTTCTTACAGCAAAAGGAAGAAGACTCAAAACCCTTAAACATTTCCAATGCTTCAGCATAGCTGCAGCATCCTGCCATCACTCCTAAGTAAACCACGTAACATGCATTCTGCATATAAAATTGGGGGGAGCTATATTGGCTTTGATGAATGCAATCCTGTGGTTTAGCAACCCCATATAACAGGCCAACAAATTATGCTCTCTCTCCCGCTCTGTTCCTTGTGTAGCCCCAGGAGAACTGCACCACCATCAGCTGAAAATCCCCAGAGTGAGTGGCTGGAAAGCAAGGAGAATGGCATAACAAGGAATAGCAAGAATATTGATTGGAGGGCCACCTCTCTAATTAAGGAAACCCTACATTTGTGATTCTGAGGAGCTTATAGCACCAATTTCCCAAATCAGCCCGTACTTGCTTTTCTATCTGATGTCCCCTGAGGTTCTACCAAAGGCTTTGTATTTCCTGTAAGAGAAACAAGCACTGCAGCCACACGAGGTCAGTTTCCCAGTTTGACTTCCGAGGAGGGAAGATACATACTAAGAACCAGTGTCTCAAATTGCTGTTTTCAGGTAGGATAAGCTTGACTGAAGGAGAATGGCAAGTTCTTCCTAGGACGCATATTTACTTAGCGTACATCTTCCACCATAAGAAAACCACCACCACCCACTGTCCTAAAAGAAAAATGGGATGATGGCAATCTAAGATATACGATAAGCAATGTAGCATTGAGGTTTAGAGCACCATCTCCAGAGTCAGAGAGAAATGTTGCACTGCTAACTCTTCTACTTACCAGCAAGTTCCTTAAACTTCCTGCTTTCCACTGTAAAGAAGTACTATAATAGAATCTGCTTAAAATTGGGTTCCTGTGACTTAAATTATATAATTCATGTAAGATGCTTATGATATTGCTTAGTAAATAGTAAGCACTCAAAATATGTTAGCTGATAATGAACTAATTCATGCTTGACAATACTGGGAACAAAGATAAACGTTTTCTACTGAGATCAGTCATGAGCTTAGGCTAGCTAAATTGGAGAATTACACTGATGAAAGGTGTTAGAAATTAGGTTTATTTGGCCTCCAACTACAAAATATTATGGCTAAGGAGTCTTAAAATACCCTAGTCCTACCATCAAACCACAAGCATCCAGGCATCCTCCCACTGAGAGCTCTGGGGATATATATGTGCAAGTAGTAATTACAGATTACTACTAGCAGAGACCCTAGCTCTAAACCTCAGTGCAAAGGATATCACCACAGCAAAACACATGGCCACATGTGGCTCCAAGACCAGGGGAAATGTCACTTCGCCATTTGCCCAGAAGCAGAAATACCCAATGAACAGCACTGGAGACTACCTCCACAGCCAGCATTAGAAAAAATTTCAAAGCAATCTTCTAAATTAATGTCTTTATTAGCTTTAATAGTTTCTTGCTTCTATTTTCTTTATGTTTTTCTGTTATTGTTTTTCTAACTTAAATGAGATGCTATGCTTATGAATTTTGGCCTTTTTCCTTTTCTATTAAAAACAAATATAATAGAAATTTTGAATTTTCCTCTAGTAACACCTTTCTTATAGCCCACAAATTTTTATATATAGTGCTTTTGTTATTGTTCAGGTCCAAGAATTTGCTAATTTCCACCATAATTTACCTTTCTGACCTATGAGTTATTTTTAATTTTTTTTACTTTCTATAAATAAAGTGTTTTGAAGACAAGGTTCATTTTATCTCTTTCTATGGTAAGAGAATGAGGTCTGTATGAATCAGTATCTATATGATCCAGATTTTTCTTTCCTGGATGTTGGTTCTTTTAAATTCATTGAAACATGCTTTTTGACTCAGCAAAAAGTCAATTTTCATGTTACATGTATCCTCAAAAAAATGAGTATTCTTAATTGATAGGTGATAGTACTATATGTGATACTTACATTAATGTTATTAGTCATGTTATTCAAATATTCTGTATTCTTACTATTTTGTCTGTTTGATCTCTAAGTTTTTGAGAGAAGCTTTATTAAATTTCCCTTTGTGATGTTTGTTACTTTCTATTTGTAATTCTGACCATTTTTACCATATATATTTTGAAATTTTATTACTGGACGCACACAAACTTAAGAATATTATCTTTCCCTGATTAATTGGAACATTTCCATCTCAATTGTAGTGCTCTTTATTAGCACTAATCTTTAAGCCCTATTTTTGTCTGATACTAACATAGCTACATAAGCTTTCTTTTAGTTGTCTGCTATATCTTTTCCTATCCTGATATTTCCAACCTTTCTATGTCCTTCTATTTTAAATTAGTCTCATTTAAACAAAGTAATCTGGGTTTTGCTTTGCTTTTAGTGCTGTTTTTCTTTAATTGTCTGAAAACATTTGTATTTTAACTAGATCATTTAGTCCACTTTATGATCAAATTACTACAATTATATCTGGATTTATTGCTACCTTAGTGTTTTTTATTTGTCTTGTTTTTATATATGTGGATTTCCTTTTTCTCCTTGTATTTTTTGAACTGCTTGTATTCTTTATTTCATTCTTTTTTTCTGAGATTTTCTTTTTCCTTCTGAAGTTCATCTTTTAGAAGTTATTTTGTTAAGAATTGTAGATAGCTTGTGAATACTTTGTTTTTGCTTGTCAGCAAGATTCTTTATTTCACTTTTTTTTAAATTTTTTTTTAGACAGAGTCTTGATCTTTTGCCCAGGCTGGAATGCAATGGCACAATCTTTGTTCACCACAATCTCCACACCTCTACCTCCCAGGTTCAAGCTATTCTCCTGTCTCAGCCTCCTGAGTAGCTGGGATTACAGGCACATGATACCATGCCTGGCTGATTTTTGTATTTTTAGTAGAGATGGGGTTTTCCCATGCTGGCCAGGCTGGTCATGAGCTCCTGGCCTCAGGTGATCCACCCACCTCAGCCTCCCAAAGTGCTGAGATTACAGGTGTGAGCCACCACACCTGGCCATCCATTCCCGAAAGATAGTTTCATTGGATACATAATTGTAGGTTAATGAGTATTTCCTTTCAACTCTTCGAATAAATCATTCTGGCCTCCATTGTTTGTATTAAAAGTCAATCTTCATTTAATTACCTCTCATTTATAGATAATTAGAGGCTTCTTTTCTGTTTGCTTTAGAATCTCTTTGTGATGATATTTTGAAGTTTTGCCACTGTATGCTTGGTCATAAATTTATTTTTATTTATTCTGTTCATCATGCATTTTTTATCTGAGAATCCATGTCTTTCATTATTATCTCCTCCAATATTACATTCTCCCTCATTCTCTTCTTCTGGAACTTTTTTTAGGTACAGATTCAACTTTCTTACTCTATCTTCTATTTTTCTTAACATTTCCATTTCTTTGTTTCTCTGTGCTGCATTCTATGTATCTTCAGGTTCATCCTCCAGTCTACTAATACTCTTTTTAATAGTATCTAATCTGTAATTTCACCCATCTATTAAGTTTTTCTTCAATAATTATATTTTTCAAGAAATTTTATTTGCTTTATTTTTCAAATCTACTCAAGAGTTTTACAGTCTCTGATTTATCATTAATGTTTTTATTTACTCTTTTATTTCTTTAAATATTTTAAATTCTGATTTCATTCTCTGTATATGGTAGTTACAATATCTGAAGTCTTTGGGGGTCTTTTTCTGCTGCTTATTGTTCCTCCTAACTCATTCATAATACCTTGTTTCCTTATGTGTTTAGTGATTTTGAGTGGGACATTGCAGTCTTCAAATTTTTTATCTGTGGTTACTCTTTGAGGTCTAAGTCATGGTACATCTATTCAGAAATGATTAGCATCTGCTTTTATCAAATGCTTGGGGCATTAGCATACACAGATCATTTTACAGTATATTCTTAACTTGGCGTTTTTCAGACCATACAAATAGCCAGGCTTTGGTCCCCCAAACTTGTATCAGTAATGCTATGCAATATGTTAGGAAAGTATTGGTCTTTTAGGTATTTTAGCTTCTTATATGAGTGTGGTGGGGGTAGTGGTTATGAGGGAAAGTCATTTAGTCAGACAAAAATCAGATCTTTAATTTTCATAATAAAATATATTCTGCTGTATTCGTGTTCCCTTTCTCAGACATATGGTTTTATTTCAATCAATAATATAGGATACCCACATTTTAGGTAGTAGCTATTAACCTCAATTCTTAGCTATCTGACACACCACTCCAGTTACAAGCAATATAGTACAGGAATAGTTTAAAAGGTATGTTCAGTCTTCACCCCTGAAATATTTTCTGCCTTTATTCCCATATCATATCTGATCATCGGAAAGTTTTACCCCTGACATATATGTGGCCTGCTATTAAACACCACAAGGATCTAAGATTGCCTTTTAAGAACATGACTTATAATAGTGCTCTCTGCATACTTCTCTTTCATGGAGGATTGACATTAAAAAAGCTATATGTAGAGTTTCTCATAATAACCACAGCAATTAAGACATGATGCTTCTGATATTAAAAAAAAAAAATTGCAAGGCAAATTCTTCCCTAAGTTCAAATTTAGGGAATAAAAAGTTTGTGTCTCCTGTTACATTTTATTGGATTAAAAAAAGCTGTGCAGACACATTATCCTTTTGTCCTTGCTGCTCACAAGCTTGGAGCCTATACTATGCCCAATTGCAGTAGCTTTCCTCAGTCTATATTTTCTGACTCATTTCTTTTTTCATCTTCCTTTAAAAAATTTTATCCATAGTTTGGTTGCAGTGGCTCACGCCTGTAATCCCAGCACTTTGTGAGACCAAGGCAGGTGTATCACTTGAGGTCAAGAGTTCAGGACCAGCTGGCCTGGCAACATGGCAAAACCCTGTCCCTACTAAAAATACAAAAATTAACTGGGCATGGTGGCACGCACCTGTAGTCCCAGCTACTAGGGAGGTTGAGACAGGAGAATTGTTTGAACCTGGGAAGCAGTGGTTGCAGTGAGCCAAGATCTTGCCATTGCAATCTAGCCTGGGCGACAGAGCGAGAGTCTGTCTCAAAAAAAAAAAAAAAAAAAAAAAAAAAAAAAAAAAAAAAAATTGTATCCATATATTCACTCTGTAATACCTGTATTTTCTATTACAGTCTTCCTCAGGTCTTTGGGGAGTATGTGAGGTTTAAATGATTATATTTTAAAATGTCCATGGGCCTCAGTTTCACCATGTGTCAAAGAAAAGGTTTAACTAGATGATGATTTATGGCTTTAAATTTTCTAACAGTGTGATACAAAGAAGAATTAAACTTAAAGTGGGGCACAGTTGAAAACTCATGATAATTCCACTACATGAAGCCTTTCAACCCAGAGATACAACCAAACTATTAAGGACATCTCCCCCATGATGACCCAGCCATCTTCACACACAGTCCATTGGCAGAAAAAAAGGCAACGACCCAAATGAATTGTTTATACCAGGGAAAAAGGAAGAATTTCTCTTTTCATATAAGATGCTTGGTACATACCATCTCAACCCTAGCCCATGTCCATAGTAGGCACTGCAAATCCATCAGGGGACTCTTGGCTGCTGAGCACAGATCTGGTCTCAGAATCCAGCATGGCATTCTAGAGAATCATAGTCAATCATTTGGAACTGACATGTAACAATGGCCAACATCCATTAGCACTTTCAATGTGCCAAGCATTATTTTACCATTTGTTTATGTAATTCTCCCAACTCATTGCTGTAGTTTATGTTACTATCCCTTATTTTACAGATTACAGATCAAGGCATGCAGAAATTAAGTAAACGTACCCAAAACTACATCGTTCTTAAGTGCTGGGTCATGGAGTTTCATCAAATAAAATCTACATGCATTCCTTTCCTTGGTAGCTCAGTGCTAACTGAAGTTAATTCAGGTATTGTTGGGCTTTCAATTTGATCTGAAATAGCTACTGCAGAGTCCCTGAGGGGTGGTCTGCTCTCTGCTATCCCAGACATAGTTGTTGCCATGCTAATGAATGGGCCTTATTCTATTCTAGCAGTCTCCAAAATAAGGAATATGTACTCCAGGAGAAGTGCAAGACAATTTGCTTTAATGAAGGAAGAAAGTTATGTTCTTTTCTACTTCTATTTACTTTGTCTATAAAAATAAGAAGAAAATCAAGCTATACCAATGAATAAAATAAGGAACAATAATAAGACATTATAATTTATATATAAATACATATAGATTGGGGGTTCGTGTTCAGAATTTTTATTTTTATGTATAGGAAGCATGATCCAAAATGCTTAGAAAACATGGGTCTACATTTAAGTTAGAAAAATGGGAGTCAGGTATGGTGGTATGCATCTGTAGTCCCAGATAATCAAGAGGCTGAGGCAGGAGGATTGCTTTAGCCCAGCAGTTTGAGGCTGCAGTGAGCCATGATAGCACCACAGCACTCCAGCCTGGGCAACAGAGTAAGAACTCAACTCTTAAAAAAGAAAAAGAAAGAAATATGGGGTATGACTTCCAAATCAATGCTTTACACATTGAGGCTTTTAGACAAAAATACTTAGCTAACTAATTACTTCTGCTGCCAACCCAGGCTGTTGCAGGAAGAAGAAGATTGGAGTTGCTTTACCATTCCACTATTTATTTCTTCTCTGATGCTGAGTATGCCAGTTTGGTCTAAGCCTCAGTTTTCACAACTGTTAAATAGAGAGAATAATAGCACCATGTACTGATAAGGCCATAATCCAACCTCTGTGCACTTCAGTTTTCTTGTCTATAAAATGAACATGTTAATTGTACTAAACTCTTAGGTTTATTTTTAAGAATCATTAAAATAACCCCATTTCAACCACTCTGCAACTCCCATCAAATAACTAAGTCTTTGTCTTCAACCCTTGAATTTGAACTGGCCTTGTGACTTCCTTTAACTAGCAAAATGTGGCAAAAGTGACAGACACATAGACATACCACTTCTAAGTTTAGGCCTTAAGAGGCTTTGCCATTTCTGCTCCCATCTTCTCAGAGCACTCTAACGACCATGTGAAAAAGCCCAACCCTGCCAACTTGAAGATAAGAACCACATGAAGAGGGGGTCCCATCTAATAGCCAATACCAAGCCCCAGACAGGTGAATGAGGCCATCTTATCTTATCTAGCCCTTCCTTAGCCACCAGCTGATGTGTCACCACAAGATGAGCCCAGCTAAAACCAACAACAGAACCACTCAGCAGAGCCCAATCCAAATTGCTGAACCATAGAATCATGAGATAATAAATTATTCCTTTAAGCCACTTGGTTTTGGAGTGGTTTGTTACACAGCCATAGCTAACTGATACAGTTCTATTAATTACAGTTCTAATAATCACTATTATTCCATTTGATGCTCTTTCATCTCTGTGAGATAAGCAGGATGGATAATATCTCCCATTATTAAATAAGAAACTAGACTATGCAACTCTTTCCAGTCACGGTGGACTCTCAAATGGGATGTGTGACAATGACTCATGTGGATGTGGAAACATTGCACTGTGTAGTTATCTTCATTTCAGTTTTTTAAAAGGAAACAAGCAGAACTTTACTGATATTAATACACAACAAGAGTGTATATAATTTATAAATAACTGTATACACATTAGGGATACATGCTAGAAAAATGTTGATGGTGATGTGACATCAAAAAGTTTATAAACAATTGCTTTAAACAAGCTGGTAGAAGAGAATATATTAAAATATAAGTCTATGTACACTACAAGCTTATGCTGACAAATGGAAGACTTAATCTAACTGTCTTACCTGGACTATTGAACATCCAAACCCAAAGAATAGAAATACTTCAACAAAATGACAAAATGAACAGGATATTTGCTACAGAAAAAAAAAGAATTTTCAGAAAGCAATTATCTTCCTTTGAGGAATTAAGCATAATAGTTAAAAATTCAAATTCTATAGTTTTCTAAAGTATAAATAAAATATCTCAGTATGGAAGACATGTTTTTTTTTAAAAAAAAAAAGTAGAATAAATTAATTTAAATTATATCCTGCTGGACATTTCATAATTAGGTTTATATATGATTGCATCTGGAAAACATCATTCTTCCAAATAGGAAAATTATGCAATATGTATTGTATTGTGGGGGAAATCACATGAAATTATTTTGCTTCTACCATCATCAAGGAGGTCCCAAATTGCTTTAAGAATAATTATGAAACACTCCTCCTATATATATTATATGAAATAAAAAATATCATGGATCCCAAAATTCCATATACAGCAGATCAAAATTAAAATCATGTGTTTTTTGGTTTTATTTTTTGGAGTTCATTGATAATAAGAATTTCCACTAGCTCTCTAAAAAATGTCAATGAAGGAAAGATATTGAAATCCAGTTCTGTGATCAGTTGGCTGGGCATTTAGAGAGGACTGTGTTTGTCAAGGATTATGAGGATTAAGTGAATTAATACACATGAAACTCTTAGAACAGTGTCTGGCACATAGAAAATGCCCAATCCAGGTTACAACTTATGAGGATAGGAGCAGAGATAAGGATGTCGTACCTGGGGAAACTTTGGCTTGGCCTATTCCACACACACACACACACACCAGTAGCTCCATGTAGGAGCCATTGTCAGCCTGGGTGCCACAGAATCGACCATCATTGAAGTCAGTCCTCCCAGATTCCCTGATTTTACAGATGTGAAACAGGTTCAGAGGAATTAAATGACCTGTGCACAAGCATTCACACCAGAGTCTAAAAGTCTCCTAAGTCTTTGCTGTTTACATATATTAGACTGCCTTCAAAAATCATTCCAGGACAGATGATACAATTTTCTCTCAGACCTAATTTGATTCTCGCAAGGAACCTCCCAGACTCCCTGGAGTCTTCTCCCTTCTTCCAGGTTTCAGGCTGAGGGACCTGCCCAGTTTATCACTGATGTGCCATGAGCCCAGAACCCAAACATGATATACCTCCTGTCTGAGCATCCCCTGCTCACATACACAAAAACACACTCAAATACACTCAAGCAGCCTAACAAAAGACCCCTACTTAAGCTGTACCAGAGCAACACATCACCTACAATAAATGTAGCACATATCACCGTTCATGCACACGGTGAAGGGCAGGCAAGACATGCCATCTTTCCTACTAAAAAGTGGGGGTTATTTCTTCCCCAAGGGGACATTTGGCAACATCTAGAGACATTTCTTGCTGTCACAAATGGGGAGAGGAAGGTGTGCTGCTGGCTTCAAGTGAGTAGAGGCAAGGGGTGCTACTAAACATTCTACAATGCACAGGACAGCCCCCCACAACAATTATCTGACCAAAAATGACAATGTTGCCAGAGTTAAGAAACCCTGCTTTAATAACTATAAAACCCTTGCTGCCTCTTTTTTCTCTGTCAATTAAATGGGGGTAATAACAGTCTTTGCCTTAGAGGATTACTGTCAGAACTGAACAAGAGGATCTATGCCAGTGGTGCCTAACTCACAATTAACAGTTGACTCATTCATTCAGTAAATATGGAAGGGCCATAAGACACTGGATATAAGAGCGTGTGAAAATACTTGTCTTTTCTTCACTACTAGCAACTCCAGTCTAGAGGGGGAGACATTAATCAAATAGTCATGCAAACAATAAAAGTTAGCTATGATTATTGCTATTGCTATTATTTAAAAGAATTCTCTTCTTTTGGTGACTTCTCCATGCTAAGCCTCATTCCTAAGCCTCTTCTGTGATTTTTCTGATATAACCCAACAATGGCTAATACCAAAGGTGAGTAAGCTAAAAGCTTTCCATGGCTACACTGGGATGGAGGAGCAGGAAAGTTCTTTGCTCATCTGCCAGCTCTTTCAAATTTGAGAGAAGCTGCGTCCAAGTTCTAATTGTCTGCTCCAAACTACACAGCTTCGGGGGAAGCGGGCACGTGATAAATGGCAGCTCCGCCACCGTGCTGCGTTGCTATAGTAAGGATGCCCTTTATTGATCAGACTAGCCTGGAGTCATGTAACTCCCCAGCTTACTGCTGAGCTCCCCAAGGGGCAGTTGGCAGGCAGTGGTATCTCTCTGGACCAACGCCGATCCCCAGCTCTGCCTTCTCTCCTCCCCTGGACACACGAAGGATGCCTGCAGAAACACCTAATGTTTCTTTGTAGTGTCTTGTCATTCACACACTAATTTGAAGTCACAGATCAAAACTAGAGAGAGACATCAGGGGAAAGAGATTTGAAGCCTCCCCCCCTTCCCTAAAGCAATGCTGCAGTCCTGCATCAGCAGCCAGCAAGCCCACTATTTTCCCCAGAGAATCTTGTTCCTATCCTTTAATTTCACCACTTTCAGAATCTCTCCATCTTGCCAACATTTTTATTATAGAAAGTTTGACTGACTCTTAGAATGAGTGCAATATGTCTGCTACGGATCAGAAAACCAATGTTCTGAGCGGTTGATGGACTTGCTGAAAGTTCACAGTGCTGGTTAGTAACTGCACAACCAGCACTGTGAGATACCCCCTTTCTTTCCTCCTTCCTTTTAGTTCCCTCAGAAAATGGGCAACCAGAAGTCATTTCCATGTGGATTTTTCTTTTGTTTTCTTTTTAATTTCTAAACATAAGACACTAAAATTGTCTTGCTTCCTTAAGAACTTCAAATGTCATTGAATATTCACATTTATCTTTTGGACACCCTCCTCCACCCCCACCCACCCACCCACCACTACCTGCATGTGTTGGTGATCTATGGGCTAACTGTGGGGACTTGTTGGTGAGGTAGGTTAGGCACTGGTCACATGACTAAGTGAAGAACATATAGCAAGTCAGCAGCAACACTAGAATTTGGGGTTTTAGTAAATGCAAGATCCTTTAAGCCGAAGACAGAAAACACACAGAAACATTCCCACAGCTGTATATCCTATACCCATGGCAGACATTGCTAATCAATCACCACACACTCTCCTTTCAAACCCAGAGCTCTATATCCTATACCCATGGCAGACATTGCTAATCAGTCACCACACACTCTCCTTTCAAATCCAAATACAGCCTGTAGCTCCTTCTTAAGACAATGCTCCAAATAACTTTAATCCTTCCACAGATTCAATGTAATATGTGGTGATTTGGGAAGGCCCCTTCAAGAAAGGCACATTTTGAATAAGACTTAAAGATAAAGTGAAGACAGAAGACATGTGATGAGGCAGAGGAGGAACATTCCAGGTAGAGGGAACAGTACATGAAGAAGTGGCAAATATGAAATCATATTGGCATATTCAAGACTCTGGGAGAAGATAATCACAGCTGCACTGTCATGAGCAAAGACAGAAGCAGTAGGATATAAAGGCAGGCTAGGAGGACATTTAGGGGGTTGTCCCTAATCACCCAATAGTCTTCTAGCTGCTAACACCTTTGTGTGATTAATTTACTGCACCTACCGGTAAAGGGTAATCCAAAGAAGACGAAAAATACAAGAAATTTCCACCCAAAGAATACAGTTTTGAGCAGAGGATCTGGATACCAAAAAGAAGACAATCACTTACCATCTTGCTAGCAAGAAAGGAATCACTCTGTCAGCTAGGTGAGGGGCTGAGGATCTACTGTATCTGTCAGGACTCAATCAGAGAGGCAGAACTACTAGAAGAGATGTGTATACAGGCATATGAAAGGATTTCTTATAGGGATTTGACTTTACTTAATTGTGGCACTGGTTAAGTAGTTTCTCAAGGCGGTTGTCTTCCCATCTCATACTGGAGCTTAGGGCCTGCAGGGCAAGTCAGGGAAAGGGAAGATGAGTGTAAAGCAAAGGAGAGCAAGAAGCTGAAAGCCATTGCATAAGCTGATGCTCACAAGGATGCACTGGAACCTATGTCAGTAATCACTGCCTCTGATATTGATGGTCTGCTTTTCCTATAGAGGCCAGAGCCCTTCAACTTGGAGCTAGGCACACACATAGCCCAAAAGTTGGAGAAGCTATGCAGACCCGCCTAGCTGCTGCCTCATGCCAAAGAGGGGAGCCTGCAGACAGCTGACAATGTGTGCAAGCTGCAAAATGGCTACTGCTTCACCTCCAGGCTCCAGGTGTCATGTAAAGAATCTTTCTGCAGCCTACCCTAATGGGAACACATCAGGAAAGGGATTGCGGAATCCTGGGACATGCAGTTCAGCCTAGTCAAGTTGCTATATTACAAAGCCATTCATCAACTGAAGAATGGACTAGTAATGCCAAGTCTTGCCTATCTGCCACCATCCCCTTCTATCCTGTTCCTACCCACACAGCTGTGATCATCTCTGGAATACACTAGGAATGACCAGGAAATTCATTCTATAGGTTCACCAAGCCATCAGCTGTACTTGCACACTCTCTCTCTTTCTCTCCAAATTTTTCTCATGTAAACCAAGAAACACACAGAACCTCATCAGTTAGATGTCTGAGGGGATTTGTAGAGGCTGAGAAAGTAGAGGCTGAGTGAGGATGAGGCGACCATTCAGACTGTGTGCAAGCAAAGGAGAGCTGGAGCCGAGAAAAGCAATAATGAGAGAGACTTGGGGACCTTTGAAAAGCAAAGAGAGGCCCTTCATTTCCTAGATTTCTCTTAGGGCTTCAGTTGTACTTTGCTTCCTGTGTAAACATACGATGGCCAATTGCAATAAAACTCCACTTTCTTCTTTACTTTTGCCAGCTGGGGTATGTTTATGTTTCTGGTGTTTGCAGTCAATCTCTGCCTGAGTCAGACAGCTGAGATTGAAGGTAAGCTGGACCTCCTTCCCAGTTCTCCCTTGCTACCACATTCAGTGACCCAGACGGCACAAGTTGGAGGTGACCCCGTTCACATTCATGAAGATGTGCTGTGAAGTCACAGTAACTTGGAGTCAATGGTGAATAGAGCAAAAGCTACAGAAGTCACAGAAACACTTCCCTCCTGCGCTGAGTGCTGGGCACGTCACCTCAGCAGAGGCCTCATAGCAGGGGAATCTCAACTCACTGCTCCTCGTAAAATGCACACTTGAGAGATGGCGCTCTTCCCAGAGCTGTCAATCTTCCAGCATTCACGATCCTGAAAATCAATTTAACAGAACGTTTTAAAGTAACTTTTTCAAACTTCATGCCAAAAAGAAAAAAAGAAAAGAAAGAGGGAAGTGCTAATTGCACTTTAGAGCTTCAGATCTTTTTTTCAGTCCAGGATCTCAAAGTATGTGATGAACTCTCATTTCACACAACCTTGCTTCACCCCTTGATGGAAACAGATTGGTATTGTTGAGTTCATTTTACCATATGGATAAACTGAGGACCTTCTCAAGAAAGATGGGAATGCCATCATTTCCAATTTCCCACTTCAAGAGGAATTAAGGAACAGCGTGGCTCATTTAAATCACAGACCTGATAAATACCACTGATGGAGATACTGTGTCAGACATATTTCATTTGCAAATACTCTACTCAAGGTGTTGTTTCGTTGGTCACCATATGCCTTCCCCATAAGGTTGAAAACAAATGGACAGCTGATAGCTCACATCTTTACAATTCTACAAACAAAACTAGAAGGAGAATGCATCCATCCCACCTTCATTTTCTGAAAACTTCAGAGAGGAAATCTGAGTGAGGGATTTGGGTGGGTGCCCACAATGGACCAATTTCTGTGGCCAGAAAGAGGGAAACTGTGATTGGCCACGTCCGGGTCACATGGTCACCCCCACAGCCAATAGAAGCAGAGAATATTACCAGGAAGAAGAAAGAGAACTAGCATAAACATAACCAGCTGGGAAACTGCTGTGGGCTGAGCAGCCACCCAAAATTGTGTGTTCGAGAAAACTTCTACCTCAGCAACCAAGAAGTAGCCATAATGGGTACAGAAATACAGTTAGAAAAAAATGAATAAGATCTAGCATTCTAGTATTTAGTAGCACAATAGGGTCACTATAGTTCACAATAATTTATTGTATAGTTTTAAATAACTAAGAGAGTGGAATTGGAATGTTATGAACACAAAGAAATGATAAATGCTTGAGATGATAAATATCCCAGTTACTTTGATTTGACCATTACACATCCTATGCCTGTATCAAAACATTAAATGTGTCCCATAAAGATATACAATTATTATGTAACCATAATAAATTAAAAGTTTAAAAAATTAAACTGCAAAAAGAGGTATATGTTAACCTGTTATTCTCTCCCTGTCTTAAGCACTCTAATATAAAGATAACTCATAGCTAAATCTTTGTGCACATTCACACTTGACTCCATAAGATAAATTCTTAGAAGTGAGATACCTAGATTAAATTTTGTTTGTTTGAAGTTTTGATCTTCTTTGCTAACCCACTTTTCAGAAAGGAAGTACAAATGTATGTTCACATCTATATGTGGATGCTTTATCATTATTATTTTTATTTGCCTCCTAATCAAAGGGTGAACATGCAATAAAATAGTCTATGGAGGCAAATGAAACAGTAAAGGGAAGTAAAGGACCCAAATAAATGACCATTTAGACAATCAGGATCTGAACATCTGAGAAATGTTTGGACTGACGAGCTAGGAATAAATTCAGGTGAAGTGACAGATTATCCTGGTCCTATCTGTGATCAAGGGCTGTGACTTTCCCGAATCAGGCAGCAGCGTGATCAAGAAGGGCCTTTCATGTCAGGCAGCTGAGCATTTAGGAGTAGCTGGCCATGCATAGCTCCCTTCCCTACCCTCCACCGATGAGAAAGCAGGGATGCCAGTCTCTCCTGGCAGCACGCAGATGAGAATGCATTTCTCAAAGACCACAGTCCCTGGAAGCCAAAGCAGCATACCTGTCAGAGGCAGACTCTGCCCTATAATTGCCCCTGATACACGGTGGGCTAATTGCCATTGCTGAAAATAATCTCCAAAGACTACAGCAGGCGTCATAAATAACAAGGGGCTCAGCGACAGCGCACTATGACAAGGTCTCAATCGCTCTTATCTTTTACTAGAGTGGAGCTTGTGCATTTGTGTTACTAATGAATCTTTTTCATTTGTGCAAGTGATGTTTCCATTTGACAATGACATGAACATAAAGTGGAAGTTAATTTACTCCATTGCAAGAGGTTCATTATTTAACCTGACGTTGAGGACAAAACAATGTAGCTTAATAGATGACAAATAGAAATTAGTTGTGATGAATTTTGCCATTTAATTCTAGCAGACTCACTGAATGTTTGCCATAAACATGGCAAGAGATCCAGGGTTACCTTCTCTGTGGGTGCGACCTGCTTACTTTGCTATTTCCAGAGTATCATCTAAGGATGTAGAAGCTTCCATTAGGAAGTTCCATTGGAAATAATTTCCAGTTACACAGTAAACTTTGGAGACTAATGATGATGCCCTGCCAATGGGTCAAATTTTATTAGACTCGTTCCTTTAATACTGGAAAAACAATTGATTTGCAAGGCTAAACACTAGAAGTTGTATTGAATATTGATCATTATTAGCATTGGTGCCTAAAACTCTATGCTTGTACATTTTCGTTCTTCCACATGGAGGTAGCTGAGCAATAAGGGGAATGGGCTATAATTCTAGAATTAAATGGAACTTGTGTTTGAATGCAGGTCAACTAGTTAGGAACTGAGTGTGCTTGAGTTATTCAACTTCTCCTAGCCTCAGTTTCCTCTCCTATAGAATGGGGATAATAATAGCATTTACCTCATAGTATAGACCACATAGGATCCTGAGGAGAAGAGATACATATAACTTGTAATTTTTATGGCATTGATGTCCTTGAGTAATGGTTAGTCAGTGATTCTGTTTTTTTCTTCCTCTACCTAAATAGGCTCCCTGTCAGAAAACCAAGATATATCATTTACACTTTTATGTAATCAGCATGCTCCTTCTCCCATAGTTATTTGCACTTGCACAGGCCTTTTCACTGCAGAGAGGAAGACTCTGTCCCCAGTTTAAGTAATTTTAGGTCCAATTGATTGAATAATGAAGAAAGAAGGATGAAATCATTTTAGGCAAAAAGGACAGGCTGTGCAAAGGCTCTGTGTTAGCAGGGAATGTGAGAAATATGAGAGAATAGAAGAAATTCAGATTTCTATTTACAGCATAGACATTCAGAAGGTCATGGTAGCAGAAATAGGAGGGCCAAGACTTTGAAGGCCATGTGAAGAGTTTTGTCTTTATCCAAAAGCAATGAGTGGAAGGCCACTGAAGTGTCCTACCCCAAGTAGTGATATATTTCTATTTCATTTCAAATAGATAACCCTGGAAGTGGTGTGGAAAATAGATGTGGAAGCAGGCAAGAGTGGACGTAGCCAGACAAGGCTGGAGTCTACTGCAGTGGCCCAGACTGAGATTGCAGTAGTTTAGAGAAAGCAGTCGTAGAGACAGAGAAATGGAAAAGTTTGATTAATA
Source organism: Rhinopithecus roxellana (assembly GCF_007565055.1). NCBI lineage: Eukaryota > Metazoa > Chordata > Mammalia > Primates > Cercopithecidae > Rhinopithecus > Rhinopithecus roxellana. The sequence continues at coordinate 32,416,422 of NC_044551.1, read as the reverse complement.
TGGAGGAGGTAAAATTAACTGGCCTTGGCAATAGGTTGGACATAGGGATAAAAAAGAAGGGGGTATCAATGATGACTTGCATGGATCATCAGCACACTACATGCAAAACAAAATAATAAGGTTCAGAGACAGCAAATTAATTTTCCCTAAGTTAACAAACATCGATTAGTGACCAAGCTTATGATATGTATATGGTGTGTATATGTGTGACATGCATGTATAGAGAGAAAGACAAAGTATTTATGTGTATGCTGTGTGTTCACATGCACATATCCAGGATATACTATTTAGATAAATTAAAGGTTTGAACCCTGTTTTGCCTCTACAAGCTAGGAACCTTGTATCTGCCTCTCGTCTCTACTAACCGCATCCCTGTGACATATTACTCAGGCCCCGTGCTTATGTTTCTAAACTGCAGAGTGCATATGCAACCCTCCATACACTCTCTTTTATCTATCCAGTGTGTAGCCACCTCATTTTTATTGTTATTCTGGCTCCTATTCAATGTATTAGTTTGTGGCCTATGTAAGCATATTTTAACAATTTTGAAGAAATCTTTTCGTCATTGAAGCTTGTCTAAAGAAGGCCTGAAATAATCAGTATTTCATATTTTTACTGCTTTCCACCCCCCTTCCCCCACCACATACACACACCCATATATGTTTTGCTATTTTAAAGAAAGAGATTTAACAGCCATAAGGCACTTTTAAAAATAACATTCACATCTGGGCTGACCACCTGTATGCCAAAATTTAGCTTGATGTTAATTAAAACAGGCATGTTATAAACCTCAGGAAATGGCAGCTGACCCCTGCCTATGAATGTAATGCTATAATAATACATAGTAAAAATAAGACATTTTGAGGCTGTTGCCCAAACCACTCATGCATTAAAATTCTCACCACTGTATACTCTTGCATGAGGACGGGTAAATCAACTGCAGAAGTGGTCCAACCAAAAACATAATAATAACAATTCAAGGGGTAAGAGTCATTCATTAATGCAACAGATGACTTTAAATGGCTATCCTAGACAGGCCCCACCAGTTTGCCTTGTGAAGAGGATTCTGTATGGAGCTTGGAAGATTGATCAGCTCCATCCTGACAGGATAATAATAATATCAACAGTAAAGTTATTGAACACTTTACTGTGTGTCTGGCACTGTGTTAAGCACTTTTAACATACATGATTGCATTTATCCTCCTAACACCCTACAAGTTAGGTGCTACTTTTATCTCCATTTTACAGATGAGGAAACAAGACTTCAAAGATTTAGTTACCCGCCTTAGGAGGTACAGTGGCTGAGCTGGGATTTGGATGCTGGCCATCTGACCCACAGCCCAGGTGGCTGTACACAACTACAGACTTCGCCTTCACTCCCACTTGGATTCTGCCCTATCTGCGAGTGCACCCCATGCTTTTCAGATCCAACCACAAGTGACCTCCTGTATTTCCCACTGCCTTTCTTCTGGCCCCTTTCTTTGTCACTTTACTCCTATATGAACCCAGAGACTCTCCCTCTTCCTTTTCACTTTCCCATCAGCCTCACTCATTTGAAACCACTCTTCTTAATTGCCTTTGACACCCTGATATTTGACAGTTCAGTCTTTGCCCTGCTTTTCATTGGATCCAGCTATTTGCCACTACCTCTGAATTCTACAATTGTCTTCTTTCTCCTTGAACTTCAGAATTTTATTTCATAAATTAGGATATTGAAAATTTTCATTTTAGGTCACATATATATGTGTACGTGTGTATGCGTGTGTGTGTGTGCAATTTTCATATTCACTTCGCTTCCAAATGTGTATTTTTTAAAAGATAAAAACATCTTTGAAACTCAAATGTATTGTAGCTCCTGAAAACCATGATAATGGTTGTGTATTATGGGCAAGAGTCATGGAATTCACTGGATATGAAATATGCAACAAGATATAACCAAACTCTATCCTACAGGATCCCAAAGGCTTTATGCATATGGTCTTTATTCAAATACACTGGCTTTGAATCAGAAAGACCAAAGATTTGTTCCCACTTCTATACTTACTAGCTGTGTGACTTTGGACAAATCCTTTAACTTCATTTTGCCTTGGTTAATTATCTTTAGAACTAGGATAACTATAGGACTCTCCCACAGAACTCTGATAAGAATGAAATGAGATTATACACTTAAAGTGCCTAATCTAGTAAGTACTCAACAAAGATATTAACGTATTGGTTGATATCATGTATTGGGTAAGTATTGGTTATTAATACCAATACATTAGTAGTATATAGACATACCTCAGTGATACTGCATGTTTGGGTCTAGACCAGAACAAAAAAGCAATTATCACAATAAAGAGTCACACAAATTTTTTGGTTTCCCAGTACACATAAAAGTTATGTTCCCACTATACTGTAGTCTATTAAGTGTACAATAGCATTATGTGTAACAGAACAATGTACGTAACTTAGTTAAAAATATTTTATTGCTTAAAAATACTAACAATTTTCTGAGCCTTCACCAAGTCATCATCTTTCAGATGGTGGAGGGTCTGGCCTCAATGTTGATGACTGCTGACTGATCAGGGTGATGGTTGTTGAAGGCTAAGGTGGCTGTGGCAATTTCTTTTTTTTTTTTTTTTTTTTTTGAGATGGAGTCTTGCTCTGTCACCCAGGCTGGAGTGCAGTGGCCGGATCTCAGCTCACTGCAAGCTCCGCCTCCCAGGTTCACGCCATTCTCCTGCCTCAGCCTCCCGAGTAGCTGGGACTACAGGCGCCCGCCACCACGCCCGGCTAGTCTTTTTTTTTTTTTTTTTGTATTTTTTAGTAGAGACGGGGTTTCACCATGTTAGCCAGGATGGTCTCGATCTCCTGACCTCATGATCCTCCCGTCTCGGCCTCCCAAAGTGCTGGGATTACAGGCTTGAGCCACCGCACCCGGCCGGCAATTTCTTAAAATAAGACAATTATGAAGTCTGCCATATTGATTTATGAAAGATTTCTCTATAGCATGTGAGGCTATTTGATAGCATTTTACCTACAGTAGAATTCCTTTCTAAATTAGAGTCAATCCTCTCAAATCCTGCTGCAGCTTTATAACTGAGTTTGTGTAATATTTTAAATCTCGTTATCAATTCAACAATGTTCACAGCATTTTCACCTGGAGCAGATTCCATCCCCAAAACCACTTTCTTAGCTCATCCAGAATAAATAATTCATCCATTAAAGTTTTGACATGAGATTGCATCAGTTCACTTGTGTCTTTAGGCTCCACTTTCTCCACTGAAGTCTCTAACCCCTCAAAGTCATTGATGATGGTTGGAAACAACTTTCCAAACTCCTGGTAAGGTGGATATTTTGACCTCCTCCCATGAATCATGAATGTTCTTAACAACATCTAGAATGATAAATCCTTTCCAGAAGATTTTAAATTTACTTTGCCAAGATCCATCAGAGGAATCACCATCTATGGCAGCTATAGCCTATGGAATATATTTCTTAGATAATAAAACTTGAAAGTCAAAATTACCCCTTGATCCATGGGCTGCAGAATGAACGTTGTGTTAGCAGGCATGAAAACAATATGCATCTTCTTGTACATCTCCATCAGAGCTCTTGGGTGACTCATTATAAATGATCAGTAATATCTTGAAAGGAATCTTTTTCTTGAAGCAATAGATCTCAACAATAGGCTTAAAATATTCAGTAAATCAGTCTTTAAACAGACGTGCTGTCATCCATGCTCTGTTGTTTCATTTCTGGAGCATAAGCAGAGTAGATTTAGTATAATTCTTAAGGGCCCTAGGAGTTTTGAAATGCTTAATGAATGTTGGCTTCAACTTAAAATTATCAGTTGCATTAGCCCCTACCCAAGAGGGTCAGCCGGTCCTTTGAAGCATTGAAACCAGATATTGACTTCCCGTTGAAACCAGATATTGACTTATTGGGCAGGGTGCAGTGGCTGACAACTGTATTCCCTGCACTTTGGGATGCTGAGGCGGGCAGATCACCTGAGGTGAGGAGCTTGAGACCAGCCTGGCCAACATAATGAAACCCCGTCTCTACTAAAAATACAAAAAATTAGCTGGGTGTGGTGGTGGGTGCCTGTAATCCCAGCTACTCGGGAGGCTGAGGTGGAAGAATAGCTTGAACCTGGGAGGCGGAGGTTGCAGTGACCCAAGATTGTGCCACTGTACTCCAACTTGGGCAACAAGAGTGAAACTCCATCTCAAAAAAAAAAAAAAAGAAAAAGAAAGAAAGAGAAGAAAACAGGTACTGACTTCTCTGTAGCTATGAAAGTCCTAGATGGCATCTCCTTCCAACAGAAGGCTGTTTAATCTACACTGAAAATCTGTTGTTTAGTGTAGCCACCTTCATCAGTGATCTCAGGTAGATCTTCTGGATAAATTGCTGCAGCTTCTCCATCAGCACTTGCTGCTTCATCTTGTACTTTTATGTTACTGAGAAGGCTTCTTTCCTTAAATCCCATGAATCAACCTCGGCTGGATCCCAAATTTTCTTCTGCAGCTTCCTCACATCTCTCAGCCTTCATAGAATTGAAGAGTTAG